>NC_090325.1:58682062-58982062 GCF_035084215.1 Heptranchias perlo
TCTGGACACTGTGCAGTCATCAGCGAACATCCCCATTTCTGACCTTATGATGGAGGGAAGGTCATTGATGAAGCAGCTGAAGATGGTTGGGCCTAGGACACTGCACTGAGGAACTCCTGCAGCAATGTCCTGGGGCTGAGATGATTGGCCTCCAACAACCACTACCATCTTCCTTTGTGCCAGGTATGACTCCAGCCACTGGAGAGTTTTCCCCCTGATTCCCATTGACTTCATTTTACTAGGGCTCCTTGGTGCCACACTCGGTCAAATGCTGCCTTGATGTCAAGGGCAGTCACTCTCACCTCACCTCTGGAATTCAGCTCTTTTGTCCATGTTTGGACCAACGCTGTAATGAGGTCTGGAGCCGAGTGGTCCTGGCGGAACCCAAACTGAGCATCGGTGAGCAGGTTATTGGTGAGTAAATGCCGCTTGATAGCACTGGCGATGACACCTTCCATCACTTTGCTGATGATTGAGAGTAGACTGATGGGGCGGTAATTGGCCGGATTGGATTTGTCCTGCTTTTTGTGGACAGGACATACCTGGGCAATTTTCCACATTGTCGGGTTGATGCCAGTGTTGTAGCTGTACTGGAACAGCTTGGCTAGAGGCGCAGCTAGTTCTAGAGCACAAGTCTTCAGCACTACAGCTGGGATGTTGTCGGGGCCCATAGCCTTTGCTGTATCCACTGCACTCAGCCGTTTCTTGATATCACATGGAGTGAATCGATTTTGGCCGAAGACTGGCTTCCGTGATGGTGGGGATATCGGGAGGAGGCTGAGATGGATCATCCACTCGGCACTTCTGCTGAGATGGTTGCAAACGCTTCAGCCTTGTCTTTTGCACTCACGTGCTGGACTCCGCCATCATTGAGGATGGGGATGTTTGCAGAGCCTCCTCCTCCCGTTAGTTGTTTAATTGTCCACCACCATTCAGGACTGGATGTGGCAGGACTGCAGAGCTTTGATCTGATCCGTTGGTTGTGGAATCGCTTAGCTCTGTCTATAGCATGTTGCTTCCGCTGTTTAGCATGCATGTAGTCCTGAGTTGTAGCTTCACCAGGTTGGCACCTCATTTTTAGGTACGCCTGATGCTGCTCCTGGCATGCTCTTCTACACTCCTCATTGAACCAGGGTTGATCCCCTGGCTTGTGGTAATGGTAGAGTGAGGAATATGCTGTGCCATGAGGTTACAGATTGTGCTGGAATACAATTCTGCTGCTGCTGATGGCCCACAGCGCCTCATGGATGCCCAGTTTTGAGCTGCTAAATCTGTTCTGAATCTATCCCATTTAGCACGGTGGTAGTGCCACACAACACGTTGGATGATGTCCTCAGTGTGGAGGACAGGACTTCATCTCCATGAGGACTGTGCGGTGGTCACTGCAACCAATACTGTCATGGACAGATGCATTTGCGACAGGTAGATTGGTGAGGACGAGGTCAAGTAAGTTTTTCCCTCGCCACCTGCCGCAGGCCCAGTCTAGCAGCTATGTCCTTCAGGACTCGGCCAGCTCGGTCAGTAGTGGTGCTACCGAGCCACTCTTGGTGATGGACATTGAAGTCCCCCACCCAGAGTACATTTTGTGCCCTTGCTACCCTCAGTGCTTCCTCCAAGTGGTGTTCAGCATAGAGGAGGACTGATTCATCAGCTGTGGGAGGGTAATCAGCAGGAGGTTTCCTTGCCCATGTTTGATCTGATGTCCTGAGATTTCATGGGGTCCAGAGTCAATATTGAGGACCTCCAGTGCCACTCACTCCTGACTGTATATCACTGTGCCACTCCTTTGGTGGGCCTGTCCTGCCGGTGGGACAGGATCTACCCAGGGATGGTGATGGAAGAGTCTGGGACGTTGGCTGAAAGGTATGATTCTGTGAGTATGGCTATGTCAGGCTGTTGCTTGACTGGTCTGTGGGACAGCTCTCCCAATTTTGGCACAAGTCCCCAGATGTTAGTCAGGAGGACCTTGCAGGGTCGACTGGGCTTGGTGTTTTGCCGTTGTCGTGTCCGGTGCCTCGTGGTCCGATGCCGGGTGGTTCGTCTGGTTTTATTCTTATTATGACTTTTCGTAGCGAGATTTCACAACTGAGTGGCTTGCTTGGCCATTTCAGAATTCAACCACATTGCTGTGGGTCTGGAGTCACATTTAGGCCAGACCGGGTAAGGACGGCAGGTTTCCTTCCCTGAAGGACATTAGTGAACCAGATGGGTTTTTACAACAATCCGGTAGTTTCATGGCCATCATTACTGATACTAGTATTTTAATTCCAGATTTTTATTTAATTAATTGAATTTAAATTCGCCAGCTGCCGTGGCGGGATTTGAACTCATGACTCTGGATTTTAGTCCAGGCCTCTGGATTACTAGTCCAGTAACATAACCACTATGCTACCGTACCCTTCTTTGCGCTTGAGAGGTAAGTTGGAGGCTATACCAGGGGGAATGACCATGAAGGTTTTGTTGAGGACAAAAGCATCAAAAGTGGAAGTGAGAGAGTGGTTCTGCAAGTTGATGGCTGCAAAGGTATTGTGGCGAGTGAAAGGCCAAAGGAAAGTAGATGAAATGCACTGTAACTCCTGTGGCTGGAGTCATACCTAGCACAAAGGAAGATGATAATGGTTGTTGGAGGTCAATCATCTCAGCCGCAGGACATTGCTGCAGGAGTTCCTCAGGGCAGTGTCCTAGACCCAACCATCTTCATCTGCTTCATCAATGACCTTCCCTCCATCATAAGGTCAGAAATGGGGATGTTCGCTGATGATTGCACAGTGTTCAGTTCCATTCGCAACCCCTTAGATAATGAAGCAGTCCGTGCCCGCATGCAGCAAGACCTGGACAACATCCAGGCTTGGGCTGATAAGTGGCAAGTAACATTCGCGCCAGACAAGTGCCAGGCAATGATCATCTTCAACAAGAGGGAGTCTAACCACCTCCCCTTGACATTCAACGGCATTACCATCGCTGAATCCCCCACCATCAACATCCCAGGGGTCACCATTGACCAGAAACTTAACTGGACCAGCCACATAAATACTGTGGCTACAAGAGCAGGTCAGAGGCTGGGTATTCTGCGGCGAGTGACTCACCTCCTGACTCCCCAAAGCCTTTCCACCATCTACAAGGCACAAGTCAGGAGTGTGATGGAATACTCTCCACTTGCCTGGATGAGTGCAGCTCCAACAACACTCAAGAAGCTCGACACCATCCAGGACAAAGCAGCCCACTTGATTGGCACCCCATCCACCACCCTAAACATTCACTCCCTTCACCACCGGCGCACCGTGGCTGCAGTGTGTACCAACCACAGGATGCACTGCACCAACTCACCAAGGCTTCTTCGACAGCACCTCCCAAACCCGCGACCTCTACCACCTAGAAGGACAAGGGCAGCAGGCACATGGGGACAACACCACCTGCACGTTCCCCTCCAAGTCACATACCATCCCGACTTGGAAATATATCGCCATTCCTTCATCGTCGCTGGGTCAAAATCCTGGAACTCCCTTCCTAACAGCACTGTGGGAGAACCTTCACCATAGGGACTGCAGCGGTTCAAGAAGGCGGCTCACCACCACCTTCTCAAGGGCAATTCGGGATGGGCAATAAATGCTGGCCTTGCCAGCGACGTCCACATTCCATGAACGAATAAAAATAAAGCAACTGGAATGGGGGAGGGGGTGATGATATATTTCTTTGGGATGGGAGGAAGTGGGGTGGAAGAAGATAGGGGAATGTGGGTGGTGAGGGATGGAAGGAAGTCATTAGAGATGGCTTTGTCATTGAATGAGACCCCTATATTTATCATATGCCTGTTTTTAAAAAAAAACACTTTTTTGCTGTCACTTATCCAAGGAGACTCAACCTTTTATGTGTTTCCTTTACTCCTATCTGGAATGTATTTATCCTACATTTCATCTATCTGCCATTTTTTTCAACCAATTAATATGGGCTAGGCCCCCTTTCATCCTGCTTCTACTGGTTATTTTCAAGTCCAATGTCTTTATCTTTGCCTCTATTTTTCTTTATTTGTGTTGAGTGTGAATTTATTTAGGTTACAGTCCTTGTTTCTTAGGAGGTCTGTCTTCAAGTCCCTTATTTGTCCTCAGTTGTACTGCAGCGTTGTTTTGTTTCTGGGTCAGCACTTGAGTTCCATTGGAAAAATGTGGATACCTGGCAGTAATTACAAAGCAGCTATCTCACAACAAAAGGTTCAAGGAGTCTCTCAAACTATAAGCGCGTAGCTCAAGTTGTTTACAATGGTAAGCAGAACTCCAATGAATCTGGTGAGCTCTGTCTTTGACACTTGAGGATGTTCACAGAAAAAGTGAGGTTTGTGAAGCAGAGAAGGAGGGGGCAATGTGAGGGGATTTGGGGAGAGAAGAGGCATAGTGGCTGAAGGAATGGATATCAATGCTGGAGCAGAGGAAGCACGGGAAAGAGAAGTATAACCTAGTTTTGGGGGGAGCAGAGGGTGCATATAAGAATGGAGAGCAGAAGGAGACTGCTAAAGTAACAAGCTCATGGATTGATTTGAAAGCGAGGCTGATGATCTTAAAATCAATTCACCGGGGCACGGGGAGCCAGAGTAGTTTGGGGTGGATGAGGGTGATGATATTGTGGAATCTCTTGGAGAAAAGATGCAGGCCATAGCAGTCTGAATAACTTGCAATTGGTCGAGTTTGGAGATCGGAAGGATAGCTTGGAGAGCATTGGAGAATTTAAACATTGAGGTGATAAAAGCATGGATTGGGCTTTGGCAGTGTTGGAGTAGAGGTAGGGGCAGAGTGGGTTGTGTTTTGGCATTGAAAGAATGTTGTCTCATTAGCGGTTCAGATATAGGAACAGAATCTGAACTCGGTCATATGAACATGCAAATTAAGAGCAGGAGTAGGCCATTCGGCCGCTCGAGCCTGCTCTGCCATTTGATAAGATCATGGCTGATCTGATTGTGGCCTCAACCCTATCTTCCCATCTACCTACTATAACCTTTGACTCCCTTGTTGATCAGGAATCTATCTAACTCAGCCTTAAAAATATTCAATGACCCTCCTCCACCGCTCTCTGGGGAAGGGAGTTCCACAGACTCACAACCATCTGAGAGAAAAAATTTCTCCTCATTTCCGTCTTAAATGGGAGTCCCCTTATCTTTAAACTGTGGCTCCTAGTTCTAGTCTCTCCCACAAGGGGAAACATTCTCTCAGCATCTACCCCTTCAAGTCCCCTCAGGATCTTATATGTTTCAATAAGATCACCTCTCACTCTTCTAAACTCTGGTGTGTACAGGCCCAACTTGTCCAACCTTTTCTCATAAGATAACCCCCTCATCCCAGGAATCAGTCGAGTGAACCTTCTCTGAATGGCCTCTAAAGCAATTATGTCCTTTCTTAAATAAGGAGACCAAAACTGCTCACAGTATTCGAGATGTGGTCTCACCAATGCCCTGTACAACTGTAGCAAAACATCTCTACTTTTATATTCCATTCCCCTTGCAATAAATGACAACATTCCATTTGCCTTCCTAATCACTTGCTGTACCTGCATACTAACTTTTTGTGATTCATGTACTAGGACACCCAGATCCCTCTGTACCTCAGAGTTCTGCAATCTCTCTCCATTTACATAATTTACTGCTTTTCTATTCCTCTTGCCAAAGTGGACAAGTTCACATTTTCCCACATTATACTCCATCTGCCAAATTTTTGCCCACTCACTTAACCTATCTATATCCCTTTGCAGACTCCTTATGTCCTCTTCACAACTTACTTTCCTACCTAGCTTTGTGTCATCAGCAAATTTAGCACCCATACATTTGGTCCCTTCATCCACGTCATTGATATAGATTGTAAATAGTTGAGGCCCCAGCACTGATCCCTGTGGCACTCCACTCGTTACATCTTGCCAACCTGAAAATGACCCATTTATGCCTACTCTCTGTTTCCTGTTAGCTAACCAATCCTTTATCCATGCTAATATGTTACCCCCTACACCATGAGCTCTTATTTTGTGTAGTAGCCTTTGATGTGGCACCTTGTCAAAAGCCTGAACAAATAGTTCTAATCACATTTATCCAAGTACACCACATCCACAGGATCCTCTTTATCCACGTTGCTTGTTACTTCCTCAAAGAACTCTAATAAATTAGTCAAACACGATTTCCCTTTCACAAAGCCGTGTTGACTCTGCCTGATTGCATTGAGATTTTCTAAGTGCCCTGCTATAACCTCCTTAATAATAGATCCTAGCATTTTCCCTTTGACAGATGTTAAGCTAACTGGCCTGGAGTTTCTTGCTTTCTGTCTCCCTCCTTTCATGAATAGAGGAGTTACATTTGCTATTTTCCAATCTGATGGGACCCTTCCAAAATCTAGGGAATTTTGGAAAATTAATACCAATGCATCTACTATCTCTGCAGCCACTTCTTTTAAGACCCTAGGATGAAGTCATCCAAGTCATCGATATAGATTGTAAATAGTTGAGGCCCAGCACTGATTGGGGATGATGAGGAAAGACTACAAGCGATGGTTGTTATTTTTGACGTTGATGAATTCAGTCTTTGTGCTGTGGATTGGGGGACAGCTGAATTGGAGGATCTTGAACAGAGAGATAGGAATGTAGTTGTGAGACAGCAATGCTTTCCTGGACTTTTGAGAGAAAGAGAAGGTCAAATCTTTTCAATAAATATGTTTTTGTTTCTGTGAGTTTCTGTGTGGATAACAAGGTACAGCAGGCTCTTGTCATTAAATTGTATTATCCAGATTGAAGTGATTTAATTTGAAGAATATTGGATTTTATTTGACTGCATGTTACAGGGGAATAGCATCCCTGTAAATATTGCATACCTGTAGCCGCTCTTTTCCTGCTTTTGCTCTAACCCTCATCTGATGGGAAGGTGAGAAAGTCTGGGTCATGGAAAGGATCCTGAGCGAAGGGGTCCAAAGATACCATAACATGACGTTTTTTAAATGCATGTCCATCTGACAGAATGGTGGATAGATGCTTGCTTAACTCTTCTGTAATTGAGGGTTCATCTCCTAGTAATATTTCCCAATCTCATTAGGGCGATGTGTTCAAACCCACAAACTGCCTCTCAGTCCCGGAATAGTTCACATAACAATTTAACAGTGCAAAGTGTCTTAGCAGCCAGCAGGTGGCACTCATTGCCAGTGTTTATGACTAATACAGTGAGCCAAGATAATGTGATCTGCTGTTAATCCTTTTCTGCTATTCAGTTATTATTTTACTTCAGTTTGTCTTTATAGTTCAAGGTTTCTCCTAATGAGAGAAATGCATTTGGGATGCAAGAAATATAACTTGGTGTTTTGATGTTTAATTTATCTCCCATTTTTATCTAAGTCTCTCAGTCACACACCACTCTGCTATTCATAGAAAATGTGTAGAAATACATAGAAGTTATGACACGGAAATAAGCCATTCAGTCCAACCAGTCCTTGTCAGTGTTTACCCTCCACCTGAACAAATAGTTCTAATCACATTTACCCACCCTTTCCCCATATCCATTCAACTTTTTTTCCATCCTACTCTGAATGGCAACTTTTTTAATTCACTCTCAGGATATGAGTGTTGCTAGGAAGGCCAGTATTTATTGCCCATCCCTAGTTGCCCCTGAGCAGGTGGTGGTGAGCAGCTTTCTTGAGCCGCTGCAGTCTGTGTGGTGAAGGTAGACCCACAATACTGTTAGGTAGGGATTTCCAGGATTTTGACCCAACGACAATGAAGGAACGGTGATATATGTCCAAGTCAGGGCAGTTTGTGACTTGGAGGGGAACTTGGAGATGATGGTGGCCCCATGCACCTGCTGCCCTTGTCCTTCTAGATGGTGGAGGTTGCGGGTTTGGGAGGTGCTGCCGAAGAAGCCTTGGCAATTTGCCGCAGTGCATCCTGTAGATAGTGGAAGGAGTGAATGTTTAAGGTGGTGGATGGGTGCCAATCAAGTGGACTGCTTTGTCCTGGAGCTTCTTCAGTGCTGTTGCAGCTGCACTCATCCAGGCAAGTGGAGAATCATTAATCACTCTTCTGACTTGTGCCTTGTAGGTGGTGGAGAGATTTTGGGGAGTCAGGAAGTGAGACATTCGTTGCAGACTACCCAGCCACTGACCTGCCCTAGTAACTGTGGCATTTATGTGGCTGGTCCAGTTGAGTTTCTGGTCACTGGTGACCCCCAGGATGTTGATGGTATTTGGAGTATTTCAGAGTGATTATCTGATTATTTTTACCCCTAGTCCCTGTGATAGTAAATTCCATCATTTCTCATGTGCTGCCTCTGAATTTGAGAACATAAAAATGTTTAGGAATGGGAAAAGGCTGATGACCCTAAACAAACCTGTGCTTGTTTAATAGATCAACTCTACCTTGCAGTCTTTTTACCTGTCCCACGATCTCCACTCTTCGGAACCTCCTTCATTGTGCTTCCTATTAACTTATTCCAAAACGTTATTACCCTTTATTAAATATATTCTGCCTGACTTCTCTTTTCAGACATAACTTTCCTACTGACTCCTAACCTGCCTAATTTTCAACATTTCTCCAGTGATATTTGAACCCTTCATCATATTAAAACAACTTGCATGGATCCATTTTTGTTAACTGATTCATAGTCTTAAAAACGTAATTAGGTTTCAAAGTTTAGGGGATAACATCCCTTATTAGTGGGCCAGGTCTTTTGTTTTAAAACTAGGGGTTATCTTCCAGGTTTTAGGAAGATTTTCAGTGGCAAATGAAATTTAACGCAGAAAAATGCGAAGTGATACATTTCGGTAGGAAGAACGAGGAGAGGTAACATAAACTAGAGGGCGCAATTCTAAAAGGGGTACAGGAACAGAGAGATCTGGGGGTATATGTGCACAAATTGTTGAAAGTGGCAGGGCAGGTAGAGAAAGCATACGGGATCCTGGGCTTTATAAATAGAGGCATAGAGTACAAACGCAAGGAGGTTATGAAGAACCTTTATAAAACACTAGTTCAACCTCAACTGGAGTATTGTGTCCAGTTCGGGGCACTGGACTTTAGGAAAGATGTGAAGGCATTAGAGATGGTGCAGAAAAGATTTACTAGAATGATTCCAGGGATGAGGGACTTTAGTTACGTGGATAGACTGGAGAAACTGGGGTTGTTCTCCTTGGAACAGAGACGGTTGCGAGGAGATTTGATAGAGGTATTCAAAATCATGAAGGGTCTAGACAGAGTAGATAAAGAGAAACTGTTCCCATTGGTGGAAGGGTCAAGAACCAGAGGACATAGATTTAAGGTGATTGGCAAAGGAACGAAAGGTGACATGAGGAAAAACTGTTTCACACAGCGAATGGTTATGATCTGGAATGCACTGCCCGAGGGGGTGGTGGAGGCAGATTCAATCGTGGCTTTCAAAAGGAAACTGGATAAGTACTTGAAAGGAAAAAATTTGCAGGGCTACGGGGAAAGGGCGGGGGTGTGGGCCTAGCTGGATTGCTCTTGCATAGAGCTGGCGCGGACTCGATGGGCCGAATGGCCTCCTTCCGTGCTGTAACCTTTGTATGATTCTAAGATCCCAGTTTTGATTCCCAGGCTGTGCTGAATTAATTGATCCAAGATGGCAATGCTCCATTTGGCCTCAGCTTTCCTGGGTGAGGGAAGGAAAAGATTGCTGAGAATTTCTGTTCTTGATCGTTGTCCAATGCTCTTGTCGGAAGTGTACATGTGGGACTTTGGGTGAGGAAGGATCAGGCTCGGCGGAGATGGCCCGGAGTTGAATGGCTTGCTCACGTGTGAATAATGACGACTAGGGTGAGATGCTGAAGGGCAACGGGGAACTGTACCCCAGCATGGCCTCAACGGCTCTGAAATTTTGGGCGCTGGAGAGGGCAGAAAGACTGACCCGGGGGTTTGGAATTTGTGGGGGAATCTCGGGTTCACCAGGATTTCACCCCGTTTTCCATACTCATTTAAATTTCGGAGTGGGGCTGTGGGCAGTTCTTCAGTCCACTCCCCTCTCCCTGCCCCATATGTCAAGGGGGCCTGTTGGCTGCTGAGAGCTGACGTGAGACCCTTTCAAGGCCTTTTGAAAGGCCCAAGACCAATACTAGACTAAGATATTGATCCTGGAGGGGATCGATGACCTTGTCTGGAGGCTATTTAGCTCATTCGGAGCCGAAGGCTGAAGAAAAGTGATTTTCTTTCTTCGGCCCCATCGAGTCTCAGGAAACAACTGTGGGCTGTTCCGCCTTACAAGATTGGGCTGTGCTGGGCCGGGTGCTGCTAAACCATTGCAGGCGGCCCATCCCTGCCATGCAAATGTTACCATCCCTGGGATTTGGGACAGGATCTCCGGCCTAGGGCTAGGGTGGTTGGAGGATCCACGGAATGGACACCCGCCCAAGAATTTCTGGGCCAACGTCTTTAGGAGAGGAGGAGGGGGAAGATTTGTGGGAAAAGAAGAAAAAATTGTAATTAATGCTATTTTCTTTAACTTTAAATAAATTAAGAATCCATTTTAAACATTTTCTGTGTTGCTTCGAATAAAATGTTTATGTGGATCACATTGTCCTATATCTTTGTTCCCATCTGACATGACGGTTGTTTCATATAAAATTTGCATGAGTCCTAATTTGGCACTGCTATCTGACACGGTTATTAAATGAGTTCTGGGATCATTTGCCCCATATAGTGCTCTTTTATATTGTGGATCTTCCTTTCATGTGGCTTAGTTTGGATTGAACGATTTTGTAAATACTCATAGATTATTAGACATAACCATAAATTTTCACAAGCATATTTTGAAACAGATGCTTACCTACTTAACATAATGTAGTAATACAATTGTACTGTCAAAATTGATGTTCCAAAATGTTAATACGCGGTAGTGAACGCAAGAGTTATAGGTTTACTGTTAAAAGTATTTGTAATGGGAAAAGTTTCATAATGGATATTGGGCCAGAAATTGCTTCTAAAATAATGCTGAGCTCAACAGTGCTCACTGTTATTAGTGGCGAAATCGAAAAGCAAGTTCCAGCGACCACACGAGCAGTCAAACGCGGAAATCTAGAACGTGCTCTTCCTGGTTCGCTGGCGATATGACAGACTCGGGTTAAAGGGACCTTGCCAGCTGGAATCAATGGACCAGCGCCAACTTACTCTCCTGCCCAGCTGGAAACTAAATAATATTGCCACCAAAAAAGGTACGCTCAAAAATATCAGCTCTAAACTAAGATTTAGCGACATGGTAAGTCTTAAAGACTGCCAAACAACCTCGCTGGCATTGAAAATTAAATTTTAAAAATGTGGAGTCTCATTAATTGTGATTTTAAGAGTTGTTGGACATTTAAAATTTAAACTTTAAAAAAAATTTTTTTACTTTTTCTTTCTATCTCTTTTGTCTCTTTTAATTTGATATTTCTTACCCTCTCTTTATTTCGCTGTCTCTAACTGTTTTTATAAGGTTTTTAATTTTTTACCTTTCACTTTTTAATTTTTTACCTTTCACTTCCTGCTTTTGACTCACTGACTCTTCGTGGCTTGTCAAAAATGCTGCACTCTGATTGGTGGAGGAGAGAGAGTGATCCTCTCATCGCTCGCGTGGTCCTAGCTCCGCTGGAGTTAACGCTGGATTCTTTTCAGCTTTGAATTAGAGGAACTTCACGCGGTAAGTTTGTGGGTGAGTATCTATGGAGCGGCAAACTGCTGTTCGTTCGCCACTCAGAGCAATTTCTGGGCCATTATTTCTGAGGAATCATATTTTG
Source organism: Heptranchias perlo (assembly GCF_035084215.1). NCBI lineage: Eukaryota > Metazoa > Chordata > Chondrichthyes > Hexanchiformes > Hexanchidae > Heptranchias > Heptranchias perlo. The sequence continues at coordinate 58,693,795 of NC_090325.1, forward strand.
CATTCTGTATTTCAGAGGTTTTAAAGCCTGGTCAGACGAGGTCTAAATTGCACTAGTGGTGGAAGACTTTATTCAATTTCTCTGACGTGCTATACATTAAGTGGACAATTCCATGTTCGTGGTGTGAATTTTGATTTCCCCCCCCCCCACCCTTACACAGGGTCAGTGTTTCTGTAAATTAGTCTCTGGTCCCTGACCTGAAGAAGGACATTGTGACACTGGGGAAGGTGCAGAGAGGGACAACGAAGATGACCCCCGACCTGAGATCATTGAGCTATGAAGATAGACTAGATGCCTTGGGTTTGTACTCACTGGAGAGACAGAGACTTAGAGGGGATCTGATCGAGGTGTTTGTCGTGCAAGTAGATAGTGTGTTTGAGATGATGGGGACAGGTAGAACTAAGATATCTGTAGAAACTGAGGAAGCAAAGGGTGAGGTTTAATGTCCGGAAGTTTTACTTTTCATAGTATCATAGTAGGCAGAGCACAGGAGGAGGCCATTTGGCCCATCGTGCCTGTGCTGGCTCTTGGAAAGAGCTATCTATTTAGTCCCATTCCCCTGCTCTTTCCCCACAGCCCTTACATTTTTTCCCTTCAAGTATTTATCCAATTCCCTTTTGAAAGTTACTTCTGAATCTGCTTCCACTGCCCTTTCAGGCAGTGCATTCCAGATCATTACAACTCGCTGTGTAAAAAAGTGTTTCCTCATGTTGCCTCTGGTTCTTTTGCCGATCACCTTAAATCTGTGTCATAAGAACAGAAAATACTGGAAATACTCAGCAAGTCAGGCAGCATTTGTGGAGAAAGCAACAGAGTTAACGTTTTAGGTCGATGACCTTTCATCAGAACTGGAAGAAGTGAAAGATTTAACAGTTTTTAAGCAAGTACAGAGCCAGGGAAAGGGGAGAGGAGTGTGTGGTGGGGGGGGGGGGGGAGGAAAGAACAAAAGGGAAAGCCTGTGAGAGGGTGGAGGGCAGGAGTGATTAAATGACAAAAGGGATGATGGTGCAAGGCAAGGAGGGTGGTAATGGGACAGGTAAAGATGGGTCTAGAGGAGCTGTAAATGGCAACATCAGAACCATTACCAGCACCTGCTGTCTGCGAAAATGGGAGCAGTGGTTATGATCTGAACTTATTGAAATCAATGATGAATCCGGAAGGTTGTAAAGTGCCCAGTCGAAAGATGAGGTGCTGTTCCTCGAGCTTCCCTTGATCTTCACTGGAACAGTGTAGGAGGCCAAGGACAGAGAGGCCTTAAATCCGTGCCCTCTGGTTACCGATCCTTCTGCCAATGGAAACAGTTTCTTCTTATTAACTCTGTCAAAACCGTTCATGATTTTGAACACCTCTGTCAAATCTCCCCTTAACCTTCTCTGTTCTAAGGAGAATAACCCCAGCTTCTCCAGTCTCTCCACATAATTGAATTCCCTCATCCCTGGCACCATTCTATTAAATCTTTTCTGCATTCTCTCTAAGGCCTTGACATCCTTCCTAAAGTGTGATGCCCAGAATTGAACACAATACTCCAGCTGAGGTCTAACCAGTGTTTTATAAAAGTTTAGCATAACTTCCTTACTTTTGTACTCTATGCCTCTATTAACAAAGCCCAGGATCCCATATGCTTTTTTAACAGCCTTCTCAACTTGTCCTGCCACCTTCAAAGATTTGTGTATGTGCTCCCCCAGGTCTCTCTATTCCTGCACCCCCTTTAAAATTGTACCATTTAGTTTATATTGCCTCTCCTCGTTCTTCCTACCAAAATGTATCACTTCACACTTCTCTGCATTAAATTTCATCTGCCATGTGCCTGACCATTTCACCACTCTGTCTATGTCCTCCTGAAGTCTGTACTATCCTCCACATTATTTACTACATTTCCGAATTTCATGTCATCTGCAGACTTTGAAATTATACCCCGTTTACCCAAGTCCAGGCCATTGATATATATCAAAATGAGCATTGGTCCTAATACTGACCCCTGGGGAACACCGCTGTATACTTCCCTCCAGACTGAAAAACAACCGTTCACCACTGCTCTCTGCTTTCTGTCCCCTAACCAATTTTGTATCCGTGCTGCCACTGTCCCTTTAATCCCATGGGCTTTAATTTTGCTAACAAGTGTATTATGTGGGTACTTTATCAAATGCCTTTTGAAAGTCCATATACACAACATCAACCACACTACCCTCATCAACCCTCTATTTTTATCCTATCCAATATCACTACTACCTCCTCCTTTACTGCTACAATGGCAGCATCCTCTTCTCCAGTGAAGACGGATGCAAAGTATTCATTTAGTACCTCAGCCATGCTCTCTGCCTCCACAAGAAGATCTCCTTTTTTGTCCCAAATCGGTCCCACGCTTCCTTTGACTACCCTTTTATTATTTATATGTTTATAAATCATTTCCCTAGACAATGATTGATCAGTGGAACAGGATTCTAGAAGAGGTTGTGGAGACTGATTCCTTGCAGTCCCTCAAGAAACTATTGGATGAATTTCTGGAAAACAAGGTGATCACAAGAAGATTATGCACAAGGAAGGCCATTCAGCCCTTCTTAACTCATCCATCCAGAGATATACTAGAGTGCCCCATTGTAGCATCCAATTGTTTCTGAAATGATTCCAAATTTTTTGCCTCCACTGCTCTATCTGAATGCATTCCATACAGTGATCCCTGTTTGTGTGTAGAAGTATTTCCTGACATAAGTCCTAAATTTATCTTTTACCATCTTGAATCTGTGTCATCTTTCCTACTTCCACAGTTTAATTCATGGGTACGGTTGCGTGGTGCTAATGTTACTGGATTAGTAATCCAGAGGCCTAGACTAATAATCCATTCTAGTAATCCAGAGAGTATGACTTAAAATTCTACTATGGCAGTTTGAGAATATGAATTTGCCTCTCCTCTTCTCTCTCCTTTACATTCTTTTTGCTCTTCTCTCTTCACCCTCCTCTCTTCTGTCTTCACTCTCTTCTGTCTTTGCCCTCCTCTCTTCTCTTTCCACCCTTCTCTCTTCTTGCTTCATCTTCCCCTCTTCTCTCTTCATCTTCCTCTCTTTTGTCTTCGCCCTCCTATCTTCTCTCTTTCATCCCGATCCCATCTGCCACCCTCCACATTATTCACGCCAGGTTCGGGCATCACTCAGACCTGGAGTATGGTAATAAGGCCCAGGAGTTAAAATGGTCTGGGTCTCATGTTGGCGAATCGGAGCGAGCCTGCCGTTTGCCTCGCTGGCTACGCCCAGACCTCCTGTCCTGAGGTGAAATCAGGGCTAGAATGTCGGGCCTGAATTACATCTGCACGCCTGGGTCCAAATATCCCCTGGACTCTAACTACAGTTCACCTGAAGACAACAATTGGTCGTGACTTCCCTGTGTGCAATGCCAAGGATGATCGACTAGTAAATAAACAAATAGTTTGTTTTGAAAAAGCATATATGTTGACTGTTTCTTTTGGTCTTTGTCGCATTGTGAATTCCACCGTAGACATTGAAGCTTTATTTCAAATACCAACTTCATGACTATTTTGGCTGCCATATGTTGCAGCGTTTGAAATGCTGCACTTTTTTCATGGTTGAGCATGCTGAATCTTCATAGGACTTGGTGCACTTCTCTACAACCGGGAATGACTGTCAAGAGGACCATTGATGCTAGTTTTGCCTGTGAACGGGGCAGCTGATCTGCTGGGTGCTATCTCCTCAAAATTACAAAAAACAACAACGGAACTGAAGTACAGCTTCCACCTTTTGGCAGAGTGGCCTTTTACCACCAAAGGATATGTTTAGCAACTTTGTCTGTAACTCTGCTGGGCACCTAGAAATTCTGTGCACAGGAATGCTTTGCATAGTAGTCTACTGTCCTACGTTGAAAGTTGGAGAAGGGAAAATGAGCCTGGGTTCCTGCTCCTGATTGCTGTCTAGCAGCCCTGCATGGAAGTGTGTGTGTAGACATGAGCTGAAAACAAGGTTGGGCTTGGCCGTGATGCCCTTAACCCAAATACCTTGCCAACAATCACTATGAAATCTCATACGTGAATAATGCCTAATTGGGTGAGGTACCACGGGGTGATTGGCAACTATAAAACTGTACTCTAGCAGGGAGTCAATGTCTGGAGGAGGTTGTGGGGGGGGGAAATGTGTGAGAAATATATTTTTAAAAAAGTAGAACTTCAATGGAAATAAAAATCGGGAGAGATGCCGACTTGCTGTCACCCATTTTACACTATCGCACAAAGCCAAGATTCACCCTGGGATGTGTAAAATCACTATTAAATTTTAAATTATGATTTGCTTCCACAGAGCCGCAGCTCTTGAGCAGTTTAAGTCTCTGGGTGCGGAACCGTTGGAAGTTAATGTAAAAGAGTCTGGAGAAGGTGCAGGAGGTTATGCCAAAGAAATGTCCAAGGAGTTCATTGAAGAGGAGATGAAGCTGTTTGCTAAGCAGTGTCGAGAGGTGGATATAGTCATCAGTACGGCCCTTATTCCAGGTAGGATATTTTTAAACAGAAAATTCAAGTTAGGTTGGACTGTTTGGAGGTCGATATACTCAACCTACTATTTCTCATTTGCAACAAGTATATTGCCTGTCAGTATAGCACAAAATTGGATTGATGGCAAAGTCATGGAGAAAATTGCAGCTTGCTCCAGGCTTTTGAAGTAAGTAGAGGCTGCATGGGTGCAGAACAGAGGGACAGTTAAACAAAACATGCATGTGTCAATGCAAAAAATAAGGAGTTAACTTTTGTTTGAAGAAACATCCCTATTTGTTAATCAGTCAAATGAAAGTGATTGTATTTGGGGAGTTCAATGTACGAACATACATATGTCATACAAATACAGTCACTTTCACTTGACTGAATAGCAAATAGGGGTGTTTCTTCAAACAAAAGTTAACTCCTTATTTTTTGCATTGACACATGCATGTTTTCTCTGAAAAATGTAGAAATAAAGAAGCAGGAAGTATCAGTATTGTAATTGGGTTTTTAAAGTGAAGAAAACAATATGAATATCTGCCTTGTTTGGCCTCCACCATTCTTCTGCAATGGCATTCCTCACGACATAAGAACTTGTTTAATCCTGATTGGTTCTGGGACATTGAATGGCTTTGTTTCATTGATGCCATTGGAATTGCCTGCTACATGATCCCCTACTACTGTACTGTATAAAGGCACAAGGTCTACTAGCCTACTTCTTTCTGACATATAATAACCTAAAACAACTTCCCTGAAAGCTCCCTTACCGCGAAACATTAGACCACTCTCCTGTTGCGTTTGCCCAAAGATTCGAAGGCATGAGAAGCCCCGTTGTACTTGTGTGATATTTGGGAGGAATAGGTTATGTAGTCAATTTGACTCTCTGTTCATTTGTTCGAGACTGACACCATAATGGTTAATAGCCATATGATATTATTTAGCACAAGCAAGAATCAATGCATTACTGTATTTAAGCAGTAGTTTACAAAGCACAATTGAGAATTATATTACCCCATTGTCCTTTGGCTAGAAGCCGCGACCTTATTCCTTCATTCACGTACACTCGTTCTCGTTTACCCGCCTTTACTTTCTTTCCTATTCCTCTACCCTGAGTCTGAGTAGGGGCTGGCTCCTTATACACTGAGTTAACCTCTGGCCCCCCCCCTTTTCACTGCAGCAAATTTAAGCTACCCATAGATGGTTCCATTATCAACACTTTTAGGGGCCCATCAATCCTTCTTCCTTGATTCTGGAATCTAGTTGCTTAGTGACATGTTTGGACAAACAGACCCATCCTTTGTTTCACTGTTTTTGCCTCATAGCATGGTTGTGTGTTTTTAACCACGTGTATTACTGCATTAAGGCTGGTTCCTGTTGTTTCTCGCCCACAATCCCATTAAGTCTAACCCTTTGAATTCCTCATACATTTGTGTGAAAACTATATTCCTTTACGGTTATGCCTGGGCCAGTGGAACACTGCTTGGAGCAGCATGTAAACCTGCAGCACTGGGACATTGAATGTCTCTAAACCTAAAACTGGTTTATGCAGTACTATTGTTGGGTGCACCCTCGTCGCCATCATCCCCCTCATTAACTTTCTCCTCATCCTCCTCACGAGTCCTTCATCCTCAAACAGATTCCTGAAACATGAGGTGACTATGGATTCCCTTCAGCCCACATGTCAGATGCTAGGCCCATTTTAAATGGAAATTGGGGTACCATAATGTCAGTAGGACCCTGATACCCATTTTTGGACTGAACTAGCCCGAGCATGTGCCATGGACACTCCGGCCAGTAAAAGCTGGAGGCCCAGCTGAAGAGGACTGGAGCAGCAGGAGAGGTTCTCCTGGCACCATAAACCCAACCTGGACCTCTGCTGTTCCATTTCTCTCTACCCACCTCCCCCCCCCCCCCCCCCACCAAGGATTCTACCTTTCCCTGGCATGGATTCTACCTTTCCCTGGTCGAGCCACCTAACATTACGGCGGCTTGGAGGCAGCGGGGTTAGCTGAGGTATCAAGCTCTATCTTGGCATAAATTGTCCACCATTGGACATGAATAGAGAACAACAATAACTTGCTTTCATATAGTGCCTTACAGGAGGGTTATCAGACAAAATTTGACACCGAGCCATATAAAGAGCTATTAGGTCAGGCCAAAAGAGGTCAAAGAGGTAGATTTTAAGGAGCGACTTAAAGGAGGAGAGAGGTGGAGAGGCGGAGAGGTTTAGGGAGGGAATTCCAGAACTTAGGGCCTAGGCAGCTGAAGGCATGCCCAGCAATGGTGGAGCGATTAAAATCGGGGATGCGCAAGAGGCAAGAATTGGAGGAGCGCAGAGATCTCGGAGGGTTGTAGAAATCCCCCAGCTGGTGTGCCTGCGAGTCTGTGGTATATATTACTTTATTGACTAAGCCTGCTGAATGCATGAAAACTTTAAAGAACAGTGGATCCCGTGCCCAAAATTGGTAATTGTCCTGGATTAGCTATCCTGAAGTTTTGGTAAGGAGAAGTTGGTCCCAGCTGAACCGGAGCATGAGGAATCAATTAGAAGAGAATCAGATAAGACCGATAACGACTAAGCACTTTAAAGGGCTAAAAGCTATACAGTGCTTATCTCTTCTAAACCTCGCTTTAAAGCTGCAGGCCTATGGAAGTCAAACAGAAGTAATGTCGGCGGTTTGGAGAGGTTGTCTCAAAACTACAGATTAAAAAAGTGGACTTTTGAGCAGATCCTGGGCCTGATTGTGCAGTAAGGGAGCGAAGGGTCGCGTGGTGGGAGGGTGGGGGGGGGTGATCCCATGATGTAATGGAACCGTGATTCCCAAAGCCACTCATTATTTGGACAGGTTCTCACAGTGTGTGAGTAATGCCTGAATAGCAAAAAGAGTATTTTAAGGCTTGGATGCTGAATTTTTAGCTATGGTCTTGTAAACGAAGGAATCAGTGGAACATCACTCTTAGCAGGAGACGTCACGTTGACAACAATGTCCAGGTGCAAGTCTCCCAAATGCAAGAGAGACTTTTGAGTTCTTTTTCACTCAGGAAGCCCAGCTCAATCTTCAAGCAGTGTTTGTGTCGGTGAAAATGATTGTATTTTCATTATCTAAGATGAAAATTAGGACCATACTTTTTATGAAGCATATAAAGAAAGACTAAAACTTTAACTTAAGGTACAAGATTAACACTACCATTAGTTCCAAGACTAAAGCAACAACTAACAAATGTTGGAAATTGAATCAGACAAATAAAGTCTTTGTTGTAATTAGTTCCCGATGGTGCTGTGAGTTGTTTGAAAAATTAAATAATTCTAATATACTTTGAAAAAAATGATGTAGTATGGAAACATGGAAAACAAAAACTAAATTTTTAACAATGCTTTTATGATTGAACATAAATGTGACTAAAATTTGAATGAAGGAATTGTCTAAAAGTAGGACAGAATTTTTTCTTATGAAGGACTCGGGGTAAATTTTCATCTTCAGCTCTAAGCTTAGTTAGAGCTTTTTTTTTTATTCGTTCATGGGATGTGGGCGTCGCTGGCGAGGCCGGCATTTATTGCCCATCCCTAATTGCCCTTGAGAAGGTGGTGGTGAGCCGCCTTCTTGAACCGCTGCAGTCCGTGTGGTGAAGGTTCTCCCACAGTGCTGTTAGGAAGGGAGTTCCAGGATTTTGACCAAGGGACAATGAAGGAACGGCGATATATTTCCAAGTCGGGATGGTGTGTGACTTGGAGGGGAACGTGCAGGTGGTGTTGTTCCCATGTGCCTGCTGCTCTGACGAGTTGCTGCAGTGCATCCTGTGGATGGTGCACACTGCAGCCACAGTGCGCCGGTGGTGAAGGGAGTGAATGTTTAGGGTGGTGGATTAGGTGCCAATCAAGCGGGCTGCTTTATCTTGGATGGTGTCGAGCTTCTTGAGTGTTGTTGGAGCTGCACTCATCCAGGCAACTGGAGAGTATTCCATCACACTCCTGACTTGTGCCTTGTAGATGGTGGAAAGGCTTTGGGGAGTCAGGAGGTGAGTCACTCGCCGCAGAATACCCAGCCTCTGACCTGCTCTCGTAGCCACAGTATTTATGTAGCTGGTCCTGTTAAGTTTCTGGTCAATGGTGACCCCCAGGATGTTGATGGTGGGGGATTCGGCGATGGTAATGCCGTTGAATGTCATGGGGAGGTGGTTAGACATGCTAAAGACAAAAAATTATCCCTATAACACAAAAAAAACCTAAAATCATTTCTAGGTCTAAAACAACATGCTTCCAGATCAGAAAAATAATTTGATTTAAGTAGAGATCAGAAAAGATGAATCCATCATTTAATGCTGACTCATCTGACGATATCAGGCATCAAAATTCTCCTCGGCTCTCTCACTTGTTTGAGACAGCTTGCAAGACTGCTGAACCCCCAGTTTCTGCAATCGTTGTCCTCCCTGACATTGGTGTCGATACAACAACAACAACAATTTGCATTTCTGTAGTGCCTTTAACGTAGTAAAATGTCCCAAAGTGCTTCACAGGACCGTTATCAAACCAAATTTGACACCGAGCAACATAAGGAGATATTAGGACAGGTGACCAAAACCTTGGTCAAAGAGGTAGGTTTTAAGGAGCGTCTTAAAGGAGGAGAGAGAGGTAGAGAGGTGGAGAGGTTTAGGGAGGGAATTCCAGAGTTTAAGGCCTAGGCAGCTGAAGGCACCGTCGCTAATGGTGGAGCAATTAAAATCAGGTTTGCAATAGAGGCCAGAATTGGAGCAGCGCAGAGATCTTGGAGAGTTGTAGGGATAGGAGGTTACAGAAATAGGGAGAGGCTACGCCATGGAGGGATTTGAAATCAAGAATGAGAATTTTTAAATCGTGGCCTTGCTGGACCGGGAGCCAGTGTAGGTCAGCGAGCATAGGGGTGATGTGTGGGCGGGACTTGGTGCGAGTTAGGACACGGGCAGCAGAATTACTTAATTACAATAATGGGATTACAGCCCAGAAGTTTTAAGACTTTTTTTTATAGGGTACCACCTGCCAATATTGACACATTCAAACGACACTGCCAGTTACCTAAAGCAAAATGGTACTAACATTGCAGAAAATATTTTTTTATTAATAAATGTATGCTAACAGAAATAACATGCTAGCAAAGAACTCAGAAATCTGATGACGGATAGAAAGATAATGGTTTCACAGAGCTCCAGTGATCCCTTATGGACTACCTTGAGTTCAGGGACCCCAGTTTGAAAACCGATGCTGCATAGCACAGATGTCTTCAAATTGCATGCAGACAGTGCTATCACTGTGTTTGGGTCAGTTGTTTGTAGCACCTGACAGTAGTCACCTCCGGGTTGACATTTGTGTCAAGCACAGCTGGACTTTTTACTGGTGTTTAGAATCAGAACTGCCTTAAGAGAGCAGATCTTAAAGATAAACTCGTGTTGGTTCTCCGCGGACACAACATTCACTAAATGCCTTCCTGTGGTGAAGGTTTTAGTCAGATTCCAGCGCTTACAGGTCTATCCATATCTGACTGACAGAGAGCCCTTCTCTCATTTCCACAAGAACGTCCATTCCACGGGTTTCAATTCTTCCGAGGAAACCAGGTTTTTCTTGTAAATTCCTGCGGTGCTGAGCACCAGGGGAGGAGCCTCAGGTATCAGTACGGGATTGGGAGCAGAGTGGAGTCGGGAGAAGGGGCACTGAGCACCAGGGGAGGAGCCCCAGGTATCAGTACGGGAGTGGGAGGGGAACGGAGTCGGGAGAAGGGGCTCTGAGCACCAGGGGAGGAGCCCCAGATATCAGTACAGAAACGGGAGGGGAGCGGAGTCGGGAGAAGAGGCACTGAGCACCAGGGGAGGAGCCCCAGGTATCAGTACGGGAGCGGGAGTGAAGCGGAGTCGGGAGAAGAGGCACTGAGCACCAGGGGAGGAGCCCCAGGTATCAGTACGGGAGCGGGAGGGGAGCGGAGTCGGGAGAAGGGGCTCTGAGCACCAGGGGAGGAGCCCCAGGTATCAGTACAGGAGTGGGAGGGGAGCGGAGTCGGGAGAAGAGGCACTGAGCAGCAGGGGAGGAGCCCATTTCCCCATTCACTAAGATCAGTGAGATTGAGATCACAGTGACGTCGCAGTGAACAGAGAGGGGGAGCTCTGAGAGACCTGGAATAAAAGAGTAGGTTATTCGGGGTAAATAAACAGTAAGTAAATTAATAATAAGCGAGTATCTAAAGGGAGTTTGGAAAACAAAAAGGTTTCTAAATATAATGGACGGGCAGCTGAGACCCATTGCCTGCAATTCCTGCGCCATGTGGGAACTTCAGAACGCTTCATGTGTCTGGAGGGCCACATGTGCAGGAAATGCCTCCAGTTGCTTGAGTTCAAGCTGAGGGTTCCTGAGCTTGAGGGACGGCTGGAGTCACTGCAGAGCATAAGGGAGGTTGCCTGGATCATACGTTCCAGGAGGTGGTCATCCCGCAGCTACGGAGAGTTCAGGATCTCAAGTGGGTGGCCATCCGAAAGGATAGGAAGAGGCAGGCAGTGCAGGAATCTTCTGAGTGTGTTCCACTCTCAAACCGGTATTCCTCAAAGGAGTGCAGTCCTGAGCACGGTACCATGGTGCAAAGGACTGCACAGGGAGACACAGTGAAGTGTAGAAATGTAGTAGTCATAGGGGATTCGATAGTCGGGGGACAGACAGCATTTCTGTGACCGCTGACGGGAGTCCCGCATGGTGTCTTGCTTCCCTGGTGCCAGGGTAAAGGACATCATGGAGAGGGTGCAGAACATTCTGCGGGGGGAAGGGGAACAGCTAGAAGTCGTGATCCATGTAGGTACCAACAACATAAAAAGGAAAAGGGATGTGGTCCTGCGGTTAGAGTTTCAGGAACTAGAGAGGAAGTTAAAAAGCAGGACCTCAAAGGTAGTAATCTCTGGATTACTCCCAGTGCCACACGCTAGTGAGTACAGAAATAGGATTAGAAGGCAGGTTAGTGCGTGGCTAGAGACATGGTGCATGAGGGAGGGCTTCAGCTTCTCGGGGCATTGGGACCAGTTCTGGGGCACGAGGGACCTGTTCAAGAGAAACAAGGTGCACAAAGGATTGGGAGAGTCAGATAGCACTAGAGGAAGAAATAGTACAGTATTTGGTGGGATCAGAGTAAGAGAGAATATGAGAAGGTCTAAGATAGGTTTAGAGTGCATGTATGTAAACGCATGAAGTGTGGTAAATAAGGTTGGTGAGCTGCCAGCGCAAATAGCCACATGGGAATATGATGAGGTGACGAGAACAGAGTCCTGGCTCAAAAAAGGGCTGGATAAGTAAATAAAAGTAGATAAGTAAATATTCCTGGATACAAGGTGTTCAGGAAAGATAGGGAAGGAAAAAAAGGAGTGGGGGATGGCAGTATTGATTAAGGAGAATATTGCAATGCTGGAGAGAGAGGATGTCCTAGAGGAGTCAAGGACAGGCTTTATTTGGTTAGAATTAAGAAACAATAGAGGTATTATTACACCACTGGATGTATTCTATGGGCCACCAACTAGTGGGAAGGATATAGAGGAGCAAATTTGCAGGGAAATTACAGAGGTGCAAGAACTATAGAGTAGTGATAATGCAGGTCTTCAATTACACTAATATAGACTGGGATAGTAATAGTCTAAAGGGCAAAGAGGGGGAGGAATTTCTGGTGTGTTCAGGAGAACTTTCTTGATCAGTATGTTTCTGGCCCAACGAGGAAGGAGGCATTGCTGGATCTAGTTCTGGGGAATGAAGTGGGTCAGTGGAGCATATGTCACTGGGGGAACATTTAGGGAACAGTGATCATAGTATTATAAGGTTTAGATTAGTTATGGAAAAGGGCAAGGAGCAATCTAGAGTAAAAATACTTAATTGGATGAGGGCCAATTTCAGTGGGTTGAGAACGGATCTGGCCCGGGTAAATTGGAATTAAAGATTGGCAGGCAAAACTGTAATCGAACTATGGGCAGCCTTTAAAGAGGAGATGGTTCGGGTACAGTCTTGGTACATTTCCACGAGGGGGAAAGGCAGGGCAACCAAAGCCATAGCTAAGGATGACGAAAGAGATAGAGAGTAAGATGAAGCAGAAAAAGGGGGCATATGACAGATGTCAGGTTGATAATACAAGCGAGAACCAGGCTGAATATAGAAAGTACAAGGGAGAAGTGAAAAAGGAAATAAAAAGGGCAAAGAGAGAGTGTGAGAATAGACTGGCAACTAACATAAAAGGGAATCCAAAAGTTTTCTGTAGGCATATAAATAGTAAATGGGTGGTAAGAAGAGGGGTGGGGCCAATTAGGGACCAATGGAGGCAGAGGGCACGGCTGAGGTACTAAATGAGTACTTTGCATCTGTCTTTACCAAGAAAGAAAATGCTGCCAAAGTCACAGTAAAAAGGGGAGGTAGTTGAGATACTAGATGGGGTGAAAATTGTGGAAGAGGAGGTACTAGAAAGGCTGGCTGTACTTAAAGTAAATAAGCCACCCGGTCCGGATGGGATGCATCCTAGGTTGCTGAGGGAAGTAAGGGTGAAAATTGCAGAGGTGCTGGCCATAATCTTCCAATCCTTCTTAGATATGGCGGTGGTGCCAGAGGACTGGAGAATTGCAAATGTTAAACCCTTGTTCAAAAAAGTGTGTAAGGATAAACCCAGCAACTATAGGCCAGTCAGTTTAACCTCGGTGATGGGGAAATTTTTAGAAACAATAATCCGGGACTAAATTAATAGTCACTTGGACAAGTGTGGATTAATAAAGGAAAGCTAACACGGATTTGTTAAAGGCAAATCGTGTTTAACTAACTTAATTGAGTTTTTTGATGAGGTAACAGAGATGGCTGATGAGGGCAATGTGGTTGATGTTGTGTATATGGACTTTCAAAAGGCGTTTGTTGAAGTGCCACATAATAGGCTTGTCATCAAAATTGAAGCCCATGGAATAAACGGGGCAGTGAGATCATGAGCAAGATACTGGCTAAGTGACAGGAAACAGAGAGTCGTGGTGAACGGCTGTTTTTCGGACTGGAGGAAGGTATACAGTGGTTTTCCCCACTGGTCCGTACTAGGACCACTGCTTTTTTTGATATATATTAATGACTTGAATTTGGGTGTACAGGGCACAGAGCACAATTTCCAAATTTGGAGATGACACAAAACTTGGAAGTTTTGTAGTAAACAATGAGGAGGATAGTAATAGACTTCAATAGGACATAGACAGGCTGGTGGAATGGGCAGACACATGACAGATGAAATTTAACGCAGAGAAGTGCGAAGTGATACATTTTGGCAGGAAGAATGAGGAGAGGCAATATAAATTAAATGGTACAAGTCTGAAGGGGGTGCAGGAACAGAGAGACCTGGGGGGATATGTGCACCAATCTTTGAAGGTGGCAGGACAGGTTGAGAAAGCCGTTAAAAAAGCAAAAGGGATCCTGGGCTTTATAAATAGAGGCATAGAGTACAAAAGCAAGGAAGTTATGTTAAACCTCTATAAAACACTGGTTCGGCCACAGCTGGAGTATTGTGTCCATTTCTAGGCACCGCACTTTAGGAAGGATGTGAAGGCCTTGGAGAGGGTGCAGAAAAGATTTACTAGAATGGTTCCAGGGATGAGAGACTTCAGTTACGTGGAGAGACTGGAGAAGCTGGGGTTGTTCTCCTTGAGCAGAGAAGGTTAAGAGGAGATTTGATGGAAGTGTTCAAAATCATGAAGGATTTCGATAAAGTAAATAAAGAGAAACTGTTCCCATTGGCGGAAGGGTCGAGAACCAGTGGACACAGATTTAAGGTGATTGGCAAAAGAACCAAAAGCGACATGAGGCAAAACTTTTTTACACAGCGAGTAGTTATGATCTGGAATGCGCTGCTTGAAAGGGTGGTGGAAGCAGATTCATTCGTGGCTTTCAAAAGGGAATTGGATAAATACTTGAAGGGAAAAGATTTTCAGGGCTATGGGGAAAGAGAGGGGTAATGAGACTAACTGTATTGCTCTTACAAAGAGCCGGCACGGGCTTAATGGGCCAAATGGCCTCCTTCTGTGCTGTATCCATTCTATGATTTCAGAGGAATTCTAGTTATGCTTGTATAGGATGTGTGTTTGTATAGGCTATCAGCTTCAGGCTATCTGAGACAGTCTTATTTACTGAAGTAGTGTTATTCTGTCAGAATGCTCCTGCCTTTGAATGGGAAACAGGATTAAGGTTCAACATTGTGTGATTGTTATTGGAGGTCAATCAGAGTAACCCCAGGACATTGCTGCAGGAATTCTTCAGGGATGATTTCGTGGCCCGGCCATCTTCAAACTGCTTCATCAATTACCGTCCCTCAATCATAAGGCTGTTCGCTGATGATTCCACAGTGTTCAGCTCCATTCACGACTCCTCCGATAATAAAGCAGCCCATGCCCGCCTATAGTCGGACTTGAAAAACAACCAGGCTTGGGCTGATAATTGGCTGATAATATTCGCACACAAAAGTGTCAGGTAATGACCATCTCCAACAAGCAAAGTCAACTACCTCTCCCTGACCTTCAATGGTACCACCTTCACCACATCCACCTCCATCACCAACCTGGAAGTCACCATTGACCAGAAGCTTAACTGGACCAGTTGTATCAACAACAGGGCGACAAGAGCAAGGGCTGAGGCTCAGTACTCTGCAATGAGTGGCTCACCTCCTGATTCCTCAAAACCTCTCCACCATCTACAAAGCTCAAGTCAGGAGTGTGATGGAATACTCTTCGCTCACCTGGATGGGTGCAGCTGCAATAGCACTTGAGAAGCTCTACACCATCCAGGATAAAGAAGTTCACTTGATCGGCACCCCTGCCACTGGACTTACTATTCATCCGCTCCACCACCGCCACACTGACTGGAGTATGTCCTATCTACAGGATGCACTACAGCAACTTACCAGCTTACTTTGTTAGCACCTCCCAGCCCTGCAACCTCCACCACTAAGAAGGATACGAGCAGCAATGTCATGAAAACACCATCACTTGTACGTTCCTGTCCAAGTTGCACACCATCCCTGATTTGGTTCATATGCTGCTGCTCCTTCACCATTGCTGGATCAAAATCTTGGAATTCCTTACCTAGCAGTGACACCTTTGACAGATGGACGAGTGTAGAGCTAGAACAGGTTATATGAAAATACTGTTGGTTGATTTGCAGGTTTTAAAAAAAAATGTTTACTCCTTTAGTAAAATGACTCATCTGTGCTTGGTTGTGTGTGAATTCTACTGTGCTGAGATTCGGAACTTACATTGCGATGAGCTGTGGGTAAATCATATGCTACTACTCCACGGTGCAGTAAATGAATTTGCTACCAGATTCACCCACCTTACTATTTCTATACCATTCCATGCCGTATTATTTTGGCCTTGTGTCCTATAACCTAAGCCATGTGTATGGTAGAGTGATCTTTCCTGTCCTTCATTTTTGTATGTTCATATCACCTGAGCAAATGATTACAAATAAAATGAAGAACAGTTGGATTTGCACAAAAAATAAAATTACAAAACCAACATTTCTGCTGGGAATCAACTTAGTCTGAATTTCTATAGATGTTCCTCTCCATACGAAGGTTTCTAGAAAAGAAATAGTGTTGTAGAAATTGACTATTATCTTCTTAATGTTCACTTCAAGTGCTGTAAGTGTTGGGCTATAATTGTGTAGTTTGCTTGTTTCTCTAAGTAATACTAAAAGAGAGTCATATTAAGATTTCATTTGTTTAAAAAAAACCTCTCCATTCTGCTTGTTTGCTAAGTACGTCATTAACCTATTTCTCATCTAGATGCTGTCCCTCGACGACATCATCCGAAAACACATCAAGTTCCACATGTACGCTGATGATACCCAGCTCTACCTCACTACCACCTTTCTTGACCCCTTCAACATCTCTGATTTTATCTGGCTGCTTGTCCGACATCCAGTGCTGGATGAGCAGAAATTTCCACTAACTAAATATTAGGACGACCGAAGCCAGTGTCTTCGGTCCCCGCCACAAACTCCGATCCCTGACCACCCGCTCCATCCGTCTCTCTGGCAACTATCTGAGGCTCTACCAGACCATTCACAACCTTGACGTCGTATTTGACCCTCAGGAGCTTCCAACCCCATATCCGCTGTATCACCAAGGCCGCCCGCTTCCACCTCCGTATCATCGCCTGTCTCCGCCCCTGCCTCAGCTCATCTGCTACTGAAACCCTCATCCATGCCTTTGTTACCTCTAGACTTGACTATTCAAATCCCCTCCTTGTCGGCCTCCTGTCTTGCACCCTCCGTAAACTTGATCTCATCCAAAACTATGCTGCATTGGTGGCCGTGCCTTTGGCTGCCTAGGCCCTAAGCTTGAGAATTCCCTCCCCAAACCTCTCTGCCTCCTTTAAGATGCTCTTTAAAACATAGCTCTTTGACCACCTATCCTAAACTCTCCTTATGTGGCTCGTGTCAAATTTTGTTTGATAATGCTCCTGTGAAGTGCATTCGGACATTTTACTACGTTAAGGCGCTACAAAAATGCAAGTTGTTGTTGTGATTTTATGTCACAGCTGATTATTAGTGTGCCAGAAGATAGTGATAAAATACCTTGTTCATTATTTAGGTTGGTTCTTAATTTCCTTTATGATTACTAATATTGCTAAATGCTATTTTTTAGTTTGTAAAATAACCCAGGATCATGTTGTGATAAAGTTCAGTAATGCGGTAACTTGCAATCAAGAACCAGCTTTAGGACATTTTGTTTTACACTGGGTATTGTCACACATGTACAACATAATTCATATAGTAATTGTGACCGGAACCGATTGCAGAGCTCTGAGTGAAAACTTTCATCCAGTTTTAAAATCTAGTTCGGTATTTCTGCAGGCAAGAAAGCTCCTATATTGATCACCAAGGAAATGGTTGAGTCGATGAAGGATGGATCTGTTGTTGTGGATCTGGCTTCTGAAACTGGTGGGAACATTGAAACCACTAAACCCGGGGAGCTTTATATACACAAGGTATGGAATTTGAAGTGGGTGTTCCTTCAACATAAGCCCACGGTACAGAGGTTACATTTTAATTGGGATTTTATTTGTGGAGTCCCAACACTTTTTGTGTAAATTCAATATTCCTAATATAATGACTTATAATAAATAACTTATTTTGCCATTCTGTTCTTGTGTTCATAGCTGACTGAAGGTAAATACACGTTTAATTCAAATCTATGTTTATCATTTAATGTACTGCTCTCAAATAATATAAAGTTTTGATCCAAGCATAGCATTTCTTGGCAACCATGTGTGTTTATCCGGTGTGATTTGTGTATCTTTATATTTCGATGGGTGTTTAAATTCCTGAATGTTTGTTTTTTTTTGTACTAAAAGTTCCTCACAACTAATGAACAGTTACTATTTACAGTGATTGAAAAATCATAATCTTGTAAAAGCTAACAATTGTTGTGGGAGCTTCTTCCTGGGAAACTGACTTTGTGTCTTAATGTTTTTCATTTTAACATTTTTTCGTACTTTGAAAAATTAGATTGCATCTATTCTGCATGGACTTTATTGGGTGTGGAACCCCAGCAAGTAGACTTGATTTTTTAAGATGCTCTTCGATAATATAATGGTAGTTTTCTATTCTATAAACAACTGAAGATTATATTACACAAAATTTGAGTTACTATGTTACAAAGCACAAAATAAATACAGTTGAGGGAGGAGCCCTTCGGCCCATATTAAATTTACAATGTACAATTAAAATGATTTGCATTCCCCTTATGTTGTAAGGTTTGCATCTCCTCTACCCTGCTCTGAGAACAATTCTGAAGTGTTGATTACTCCTTATGTATAGAACTTGCCGACCGTACCCAGTTTTAGCCTTTGCCCACTTGTTCTAGTGCCTTGGTTCGGGTCGAAGTAATGCTTTAGATTTACTTTATCTTTGATGTTCAATATCTTGTCTGCTTATTTATGATCCACTATGTTGCCCCTTTAAGGGGCTAAAGAGCCCCAGTTTCACCAGTCTTCCCAGTGGACTGACCTGGGCCATTTTAGCGTGACCTCTTCTGACTTAATACTCAACTGACCTAGCAATGTAGTTTGATGTGTTGTGCACTTTAGGTATTTCCGTTCTTTAGTGATTTCACATGTTAATTCTGTTCTAGCTCTAAGCTTTGGGCTTTGGTTTGGCTAAAAAAATGAACTGTGTCCAGTTTGCTAACTCATTGGGGTTATGCTAAAAGACTTTTCCTTCAGTTTTACATTTGATTTCAGATTGTCAAAAGTGTGGGAAGTAGTTTCAGTAGAAAGATTAATTTTCTCTCTTTTTTTAAGGGGGTGACTCACGTCGGCTACACAGATCTTCCCAGTCGACTGGCTACTCAGTCTAGCACATTGTACTCCAACAACATCACTAAACTGTTGAAAGCCGTCAGCCCCGACCCAGAGAACTTCTACCTGGATTTGAAGGACGAGTTTAATTACGGCACAATGGACCATGTGGTTCGAGGAACTGTGATAATGAAGGTGAGTGATGAATGCTGACAGAATCCATCCAACCTTAACTGCACATTCTCACATCAATTTCAGATTGTAGGCTTGTGCACACCAGTGTTTTCTGTAATCATGAGTCGAAACAGATAGTTTTAAATAGATGTCAAGAGTATTGAACCCAAGACAAAATTTTGCCTTGGAATTTATTATTGCCTTTGTGCTTTTTCATTTGTGAGGACATAGTAATCTGATCTAAGGGTCACAATGTTGATGATAATCATTTTCCTTATCAAGTCTCTTTTTTTCCCCTCCCTGCCCACCCTCCAAAAAGGAAAGTGGGGGTATTTTTTTTGACTGGCTTTAACTATTAATCCTTACCATGAAGGAACAGTGGGGATAAAATTCAACTTCAATGGAAAGGAAAATCAGGTGGGGTGTATAATGGGATGGTCAATCCATTGCTGCCCGTTTTGCACCCTGCCAGAGTTGAATTTTGCCTCCAGTGCTTCACTAAACCCCCTAAGTATAGAATTTATTTTTCTCCTACCGTTTTGTCTCTCCCCCTCCTCTCATGAGTGTGTTGAACTGTTTGCTGTAGTAGAGTTAACAGGTGCCAGTCATCTTCCAATATCTTGCCCAACTGACCATTATTCATGTATGAGCTTTGCAACACCAGCAGGCTATTCAGCCTTGGGGATATCACAGTTAATCCTGATCCTGCATGATATTCACACATGCACACTTTCAGCAGGGGCTGCAGGGGAGCGTTCAGGAGCAGGAATCCTGGCCGCCATTTCCCTCCTCTCCACCACTTTCTAACCCAGGGCCCCGAGGTGAATTGTAGGACCTCTATTGCCACCCCAGCTGAGATCAGCTAATTCGGCACAGGCCGGGATTGAACGTGGGCCTGTCTTGCTTTGCATGGCTCACCTGTGCATTGGTTAACTAGCTGTGTACCAAGTGGTTTATAACCACAACTATATGTACTTATTTTAATCCATCAACTCCTCTTGCATTAACAGGATGGGAAGCTGATCTTTCCAGCACCTCCACCGCAGAATATTCCAGTAAGTGCTCCGGTGCAGCCAAAGAAGGTGTCTGAGCTGGAGGTTGAGAAGAAGCAAGCAATTTCTCCATTTCGGAAGACTATGACCACAGCTGCTGTTTACACAGGAGGTGAGCGTAGACCAGTACAGTGCATGTAACTCTTGTTAACTCTTGTAAAGATCCATTCAAACTCACTATTAACCAGCTCTTCACGTGCAGCACTGACGGTCTCCATTCAACTGTTACTTATGTGCTCCTCAAATACCCTTTGAATTGATTTTAATCCAATTCACGTGGTATTAGGAATGTTGTAGATTTATATTTAACATTATTTTAATTGCCCTAATTTGATAAAATATCGGTATATCTCAGTACATATTTGGTTTCAGGCAGAGATTTGAAAGACAAATATGAGGTGCATGTCCCCTTTTGATTTGTTTTCTCCACCATGTGGCTCAATGGCAAAACTTCAATTGCAGACGCAGTGTTGCTGCAATAAGTGAGAGATTTGTCCTCTTCAAAATATGTCAGTTCTAACTCTGGTTTTTGTGTGTACTGATGGAAATTGATGGCAATGTTACCAGTATTTATATAAAATATCTCTCTCAAAATCTCTTGTCACCATCTTGCTCTAAGTCTTAAGGTGATACACCCTCCTAAAGCAGAATTGTTTTGCATTCCCTTTAGCAGTCTACAAAGTCTTCACCTCCCTCTTTGTCCCCATTTTATATTCTCCACCTTTCTTTAGCCCCCCCAGGCCAATGCCTATCCTGCTAGTAAACCAAATGATGGATCTCTTCTCTGCCTTTTTCTCTGCCCTGGGAAGAGCTTGGCCTCTACATGTCACCTCCTGGGTTAAAACATCCACCTTTGTATGCTATTAGCGTAGTGATCAAAGCTGGTTGGATTTTTAAAAAATTGTTCTTGGAATGTCCACGTGTTGCCCATCCCGAGTTGCCCTGGTGGTGGTGTGATGGTGATTGTCTTTACAACTGAGTGACTTGCTGGGCCGCTTCAGAGTGATGTTGAGTCAACCACGTAGAGTGGGACCAGAGCCTTGTGGGCTAGACCAGTTTGGAGTGGCAGATTCCCTTCCCTGAAGGATAACACTGAACCAGTTTGGGTTTTTCCAACCATCTGACAGCTTCTATGGTCACTTTTTCTGGTATCTGGTATAAATCTGTTATACCCAAGTTAACAGATTTAGTAAATTCAGTTTTATAACTTGCCTTGGTGAGATTTGAAGTAGTTACATTACTGGACTAGTAATCCAGAGGTCTGAACTAATAATCCAGAGAATGTGAGTTTAAATTCCACCATAGCAGTTTGAGAATTTGAATTCAGTTTTAAAAATCTATAGAAATAACAAGTTGGTATCAGTAAAAGTGACCATGAAGCTGTCAGATTGTTGTAAAAGCCCAACTTTTAGGATGCCCTTTCGGGAAGGAAACCTGCTGTCCTTACCTGGTCTGGCCAAATGAGACACGAGTCCCACATCAATGTGGTTGACTCTTAATTGGCCTTGGAAGAGGTACAGCGCAGATTCACCAGAATGATTCACCAGAGCTTAAAGGGTTAAATTATGAGGCCAGGTTGCATAAACTTGGCTTTTATTCCCTTGAGTTTAGAAGGTTGAAGGGTGATCTTAGCGAGGTGTTTAAAACAGCAAAACGATTTGACACGGTTGATGTGGAGAAATTATTTCCTCTGGTGGGGAATCTAGACCAACAGGGCATAATGTTAAAATTAGAACTAGGCGATTTAGGAGTGAAATCGGGAAGCACTTTTTCACCCAAAGGGTAGTGGAAATCTGGAACTCTCCCCGAAAAGGCTGTGGACACTGGGTCAATTAAAATTTTCAAGACTGAAAATAATAGATTTTTGTTAGGGAAGGGTAGGAAGGGGTATGGATCAAAGGTGGGTAAATGGAATTGAAGTACAGATCAGCCGTGACCTAATTGAATGGAACAGGCTTGATGGGCTGAATGGTCTACTCCTGTTTCTATCTTCACAATTTGTTGTGTGCCTTGAGGTCTTTTGATATGATACATGTTTATTTATTCCAAAATCTTTTTGATGCTCACAGTTATCAAGATAGGACGGTCAATTGTATAATCAAATAGTTTCTTCCCCTCCATAGTCGATTAGTTCCCCCCCTGCCAAGTTTTTAGTTCAACTTATATGCATTTAGATCATTGTTGGCCAATTGTTAGCCTGACTGCTCTGCCTCTCCAGATACCTCTGAGTAATATATATACTTCTGCTATACATTATGCATTTCCACACTATGGGGGTTAAATTCGATAACCCCCGAATCCGGGCGCAGGGGTGGCGGTGCACAATCAACCCAGCACCTGGGATTCATGCTGCCTGGTCATAAGAACATAAGAAATAGGAGCAGGAGTAGGCCAATCGGCCCATCGAGCCTGCCCCGCCATTCAATAAGATCATGGCTGATCTGATCCTAACCTCAAATCTAAATTCATGTCCAATTTCCTGCCCACTCCCCGTAACCCCTAATTCCCTTTACTTCTAGGAAACTGCCTATTTCTGTTTTAAATTTATTTAATGATGTAGCTTCCACAGCTTCCTGGGGCAGCAAATTCCACAGACCTACTACCCTCTGAGTGAAGGAGTTTCTCCTCATCTCAGTTTTGAAAGAGCAGCCCCTTATTCTAAGATTATGCCCCCTCGTTCTAGTTTCACCCATCCTTGGGAACATCCTTACTGCATCCACCCGATCAAGCCCCTTCACAATCTGAGATGTTTCAATAAGATCGCCTCTCATTCTTCTGACCTCCAATGAGTAGAGTCCCAATCCACTCAACCTCTCCTCATATGTCCGCCCCCTCATCCCCGGGATTAACCGAGTGAACCTTCTTTGTACTGCCTCGAGAGCAAGTATGTCTTTTCTTAAGTATGGAGACCAAAACTGTATGCAGTATTCCAGGTGCGGTCTCACCAATACCTTATATAACTGCAGCAATACCTCCCTGTTTTTATATTCTATCCCCCTAGCAATAAAAGCCAACATTCCGTTGGCCTTCTTGATCACCTGCTGCACCTGCATACTAACTTTTTGATTTTCTTGCACTAGGACCCCCAGATCCCTTTGTACTGCAGTACTTTCCAGTTTCTCGCCATTAAGATAATAACTTGCTCTCTGATTTTTCCTGCCAAAGTGCATAACCTCACATTTTCCAATATTGTATTGCATCTGCCAAATCTCCGCCCACTCACCCAGCCTGTCTATATCCCCTTGTAGGTTTTTTATGTCCTCCTCACTCTCTACTTTCCCTCCCATCTTTGTATCATCTGCAAACTTTGATATATTACACTCGGTCCCCTCCTCCAAATCGTTAATATAGATTGTAAAGAGTTGGGGACCCAGCACCGACCCCTGCGGAACACCACTGGCTACTGGTTGCCAGTCCGAGAATGTACCATTTATCCCAACTCTCTGCTTCCTGTTAGAGAACCAATCCTCCACCCATGCCAGAATATTACCCCCAATCCAGTGATTCTTTATCTTGAGCAATAATCTTTTATGTGGCACCTTGTCGAATGCCTTCTGGAAGTCTAAATACACTACGTCCACTGGTTCCCCTTTATCCACCCTGTACGT
Organism: Heptranchias perlo; assembly: GCF_035084215.1. Taxonomy (NCBI): domain Eukaryota; kingdom Metazoa; phylum Chordata; class Chondrichthyes; order Hexanchiformes; family Hexanchidae; genus Heptranchias; species Heptranchias perlo. Next base: position 58,717,407 of record NC_090325.1, read on the forward strand.
TACGTCCTCAAAGAACTAAAGCAAATTTGTCAGACATGATTTCCCCTTCGTAAAGCTATGCTGACTTTGTCCTATTAAATTATGTTTATCCAAATGTTCCGCGACTGTCTCCTTAATAATAGACTCCAAAATTTTACCCTTCTGCCTACTACCCTTTTTAAATAAGGGTGTTACATTAGCAGTTTTCCAATCTGCCGGGACCTTTGCCGAGTCCAGAGAATTTTGGAAAATTATTACCAAAGCATCCACAATCCCTACTGCCACTTCCCTCAAGACCCTAGGATGTAAGCCATCAGGTCCAGGGGATTTATCCGCCTTGAGTCCCATTATTTTTACTGAGTACCAATTCCTTAGTGATTTTAATCGTATTTAGCTCCTCCCCCCCCCTAGAGCCCCCTGTTTGTCCAGTGTTGGGATGTTCTTAGTGTCCTCTACTGTAAAGACTGAAACAAAATATTTGTTCAGCATTTTTGCCATCTCCATGTTTCCCACCATTAATTTCCCAGTCTCATCCTCTGAGGGACCTACGTTTGCCTTAGCCACCCTTTTTCTTTTTATATAACTGTAGAAACTCTTGCTATCTGTTTTTATATTTTTTGCTAATTTATTTTCATAATCTATCTTCCCTTTCTTAATCAATCCTTTTGTTACTTTTTGCTGTCTTTTGAAGACTTCCCAATCTTCTATCCTCCCACTAAGTTTGGCTACCTTATATGTCCTTGTTTTTAGTCGGATACTATCCTTAATTTGTTTACTTAGCCACGGATGGCTGTCATTTCTTTTACACCCTTTTTTCCTCAGTGGAATATATATTTTTTGAAAGTTGTAAAATAACTCCTTAAATGAACACCACTGTTCATGTACCGTCTTACCCTTTAATCTATTTTCCCAGTCCACTTTAATCAATTCCGCTCTCGTACCATCATAGTCTCCTTTAATCAAGCTCAGTACGCTTGTTTGAGAACTAACCTTCTCACCCTCTAATTGGATATGGAATGTAACCATGTTATGGTCACTCATTCCAAGGGGATCCTTAACTAGGACATTATTAATTAATCCTGGCTCATTACACAGGACCAGGTCCAAGGTTGCTTGCCCCCTTGTAGGATCAGTTACATACTGCTCAAGAAATCCATCCCTAATACACTCAATAAACTCTTCCTCAAGGCTGCCCTGCCCAATTTGATTTGTCCAGTTAATATGATAGTTAAAATCCCCCATAATTATAGCTGTTCCCTTATTACATGCCCCGACTATTTCCTGATTAATACTTCTTCCAGCAGAGTTGCAACTATTAGGAGGCCTATATACTATGCCCACTCGTTTTTTTCCCCTTATTATTCCTTATCTCTACCCAAACTGTTTCATTATCCTGATCCGTTGTCCCAATATCATTTCTCTGTATTACAGTGATTCCTTCCTTTATTAACATAGCCACCCCACCTCCCCTTCCTTCCTGCCTGTCCTTCCTGATTGTTAAATACCCTGGCATATTTAATTCCCAGTCGTTGTCACCCTGCAGCCATGTTTCTGTAATGGCCACAAGATCATACCCATATGTCGTTATTTGTGCCATTAACTCGTCTATTTTGTTACGAATGCTACGTGCATTCAGATAAAGAACTTTCAAATATGTTTTGTGACACTTAGTTCCTGCTTTTTCCTTTTTTAACACTTTACCTTTTACTCCATACCTTCTGTCCCTTCCTGACACGCTTTCCTCTGTCTCCCTGCTCAGGTTCCCAACCCCCTGCCACAGCTTTGATGCTAGGTTAATCGCCTTACGCCTTCTAGTTTTTATTTTATCCGTCGTGCCTAAAGTACACTTTCTTTCCGCTGCTCTATGCTTTTCCCTTCCACTTGTTCTTGAACAACTGTTTGTACTATTTGTATTGTAGATTTCCCCTGGGTCCTCCCCTCTCTTGCTGCTCTCAACTTTATTCCCTTCTGACTCCCCGCTCAGGTTCCCAACCCCTGCCACTCTAGTTTAAACCTTCCCCAACAGCACTAGCAAACACCCCCGCAAGGACATTGGTCCCGGTCCTGCTCGGCTGTAACCCGTCACGTTTGTACAGGTCCCACCTTCCCCAGAACCGGTCCCAATGTCCCAGGAATCTAAATCCCTCCCTCCTACACCATCCCTGCAGCCACACATTCATCCTGTCTATTCTCCTGTTCCTATACTCACTAGCACGTGGCACCGGTAGTAATCCTGAGATTACTACCTTTGAAGTCCTGCTTTTTAATTTATCTCCTAACTCCTTAAAATCACCTTGCAGGACCCCATCCCTTTTTTTACCTATGTCGTTGGTACCAATATGGACCACGACTACTGGCTGTTCACCCTCCCCCTCCAGAATGCCCTGCAGCCGCTCTGTGACATCCTTGACCCTAGCACCAGGGAGGCAACATACCATCCTGATCATAGAATCATAGAAGGTTACAGCATGGAAGGAGGCCATTCGGCCTATCGAGTCCGTGCCGGCTCTATGCACAAGCAATCCAGCTAGTCCCACTGCCCTGCCCAATCCCTGTAGCCCAGCACATTTTTTTGTTTCAAGTACTTAGAGTTCCCTTTTGAAGGCCATGATTGAATCTGCTTCCACCACCCCCTCCGGCAGTGCATTCCAGATCCGAACCACTCGCTGTGTAAACAAGTTTTTCCTCATATCACCTTTGGTTCTTTTGCCAATCACCTTAAATCTATGCCCTCTGGTTCTTGACCCTTCCGCCAATGGGAACAGTTTCTCTCTATCCACTCTGTCTGGACCCTTCATGATTTTGAACACCTCGATCAAATCTCCTCTCAACCTTCTCTGTTCCAAGGAGAACAACCCCAGCTTCTCCAGTCTATCCATGTAACTAAAGTCCCTCATTCCTGGAATCATTCTCGTAAATCTCTTCTGCACCCTCTCTAAGGCCTTCACATCTTTCCTAAAGTGTGGTGCCCAGAACTGGACACAATACTCCAGTTGTGGCCGAACCAGTGTTTTATAAAGTTCATCACGATTTCCTTGCTTTTGTACTCTATGCCTCTATTTATAAAGCCCAGGACCACGCATGCTTTTTTAACCGCTTTCTCAACCTGCCCTGCCACCTTCAATGATTTATGCACATACACCCCCAAAACCACCTGTTCCACCAACCCTTTTAGAATTGTGCCCTCTAGTTTATATTGCCTCTCCTCATTTTTCCTACCGAAATGCATCACGTCCCATTTTTCTGCGTTAAACTTCATCTGCCACGTGTCCACCCATGCCACCAGAGTGTCTATATCCTCTTGAAGTCTCTCGCTATCCTCCTCACCATTCACTACCAAGTTTTGTGTCATCCGCAAATTTTGAAATTGTGCCTTGTCCACCCAAGTCCAAGTCATTAATATATATCAAGAAAAGCAGTGTCCCTGCATCGACCCCTGGGGAACGCCACTGTACACCTCCCTCCAGTCCGAAAAACAACTGCTCACCACTGATTCCTGCGAGCAGCCAGGCCTAGCTGCGCTGTTGAGTGGCTGCTCACCAGCAGGGGGGCCCTGATATCGCGCGAGTGGCCAGCACCACTTAAAGGCAGCCTGCACCTCTTATTTGGAAAATATAAGATTCGGGTCTGCATGGAGTCTGAACGGAGATCAGACATCGCACACGTAAAACACAGATGCACGTCCTGTCCCTATGTTTACAAACTGTTGAGTTATGTTAACACATTGAATAAAGGTTGCACACTACTAAATCCTATATCCTCCAATCTGCATGCCAGACCTCACCAATCTGACGATCTGAGTTTGTACCAGGCCTGCGAGAGAGCGTGCACCAAGGTTCTCTGATGATGCACTAGAGGCCCTGGTGTAAGAGGTGGACAGAAGGAGGGGCATCCTATGTCTGCAGGGGGCAAGAGGTCCTCCAGATATATGCTCCCGAGGCAGTGGGAGGCAACGGGGGACAAAGTCAATGCCAGGCGCATAGCACCTCGAAAATGGATGCAGTGCAGGAAGAAATTCAATGATTTGACACAAGTGGTCAAGTTGAGCGAGGTCAGCTGTTAAGTGGTATCTCCTACCAACTGCACCACTAGCCGCATCCACTGCTCCACGCACTACACCCCACATCGCCCACATACCAACAAACTCTCTCCATCAGTACTCAACTCTTCCAATCAGATGCGTCCTCTCACCCTCACACGTTACCACTATTGCAAGCCGCACATTCACAACTCACAGGTCACACACACTGGCAGCTATTCAACCATGACAGATTCACCAGTGCTTCCTTCCTGGTTGGGCTGGAAACACACTGATCAAGAAAGTTCCCTTATACACATTTCAGGAATTCCTCCCCTTCTTTGCCCTTTACACTGTCATTATCCCAGTCCATATTGGGATAATTGATGTCCCCCAATATCCTACTCTATAGTTCTTGCATTGTTCTGAAATTTGCCTGCAAACTTGCTCCTCTATCTCCTTCCCACTATTTGGTGGCCTGTAGTATACACCCAGTCGTGTAATAGCTTCTCTATTGTTCCTTAATTCTAACCAAATTGATTCAGTCTTTGACCCCTCAACTACTTATCCCTTTCCAGTGCTATAATGGTTTATTTGATCAATAGGATGAGGGAAGGCTAAGGGAAGCCCGCCCTCCTGCACCATTTCTCCAGCCACGCATTAACCTGTCTTCTCCTGCTATTTCTATACTCACTAGTGCGTGGCACTGGGAGTAATCCAGAGATTACTACCTTTGAGGTCCTGCTTTGTAACTTCCTCCCTAGCTCCTGAAACTCTGACTGCAGGACCTCAACTCTTTTCCATCCTATGTCATTGGTTCCCACATGGAGCACTTCTGGCTGTTCCCCTTTCCCCCTCATAATGTTTTGCACCCTCTCAGCAATGTCCTTACCCTGGCATCACAAGGGAGGCAACACAACATGTGGGACTCATGTCAGTGGTTGCAGAAACGCCTATCTGTCTCCTTGACTATTAAATCCCCTAAAACAACTGCATTCCTACACTTCGCTGTGCCTCCCTGTGCAGTCCTTTGCCCCATGGTGCCATGCTCTGGACTGCACTCCTTCGAGGTGTCGTCACCCTCACCAATATTCATTACTGAAAACCAGTTAGTGAGCGACACACACTCCCAGACGATTCCTGCACTGTCTGCCCCTCCCTACCCTGCTGGATGGCCACCCACTTACTGTCCTGAGCTCTCTGTGGCTGTGGGGTGACCACCTCCTGGAATGTACGATCCAGGAAATTCTCAGCCTCCCATATGCCGTGCAGTGATTCCAGCCATTCCTCAAGCTCACAAACTCTGAGCTCGAGCTCAGGCAACGAGAGGCACTTCCTGCACACATGGTGACCGAGGACATCAGAGGTGTCCTGGAGTTTCCACATGGCACAGGAATTGCAGGCAATGGGTTTCAGCTGCCCCTCCATTCTATTTACAGTCTACTTATATTATACATATATATATACCTCTTATCTCATTTATGTTTTACCTCAGTACCCCTTTAACTCCTATTTATTATTTCTTTATTTATTTACCCTTTTCTAAGATCGTTATTTCACAATCAATGATAACCAACTACAATTAACATTATAAAGTCTGTGTGCAATTTAATTGTTTAGTAAACACTAAAACTTTAACCACTTAAAAAAACATGAACCACTTAAAACACGAACCAATAAAAACACTAACCAATAAAAACACTAACCAATAAACTAAATACTTATCTGTAACTTACCTCGCCACTCCTTCTGTTGTGATGTCACTTTTTGATTTTTTTTCTGTCTGTTTCAGACACTCAGCTCAGCTCTCTCCCACACGGGGCCTCCGCTCTCTCTCACACACCGGGGCCTCCGCTCTCTCCCACACACCGGGGCCTCCGCTCTCTCTCACACACCGGGGCCTCCGCTCTCTCTCTCACACACCGGGGCCTCCGCTCTCTCTCTCACACACCGGGGCCTCCGCTCTCTCTCACACACCGGGGCCTCCGCTCTCTCTCTCACACCGGGGCCTCCGCTCTCTCTCTCACACCGGGGCCTCCGCTCTCTCTCTCACACCGGGGCCTCCGCTCTCTCTCTCCCACACACCGGGGCCTCCGCTCTCTCTCTCCCACACACCGGGGCCTCCGCTCTCTCTCACACACCGGGGCCTCCGCTCTCTCTCTCACACACCGGGGCCTCCGCTCTCTCTCACACACCGGGGCCTCCGCTCTCTCTCTCACACCGGGGCCTCCGCTCTCTCTCTCACACCGGGGCCTCCGCTCTCTCTCTCACACCGGGGCCTCCGCTCTCTCTCTCCCACACACCGGGGCCTCCGCTCTCTCTCTCCCACACACCGGGGCCTCCGCTCTCTCTCTCACACCGGGGCCTCCGCTCTCTCTCTCACACCGGGGCCTCCGCTCTCTCTCTCACACCGGGGCCTCCGCTCTCTCTCTCACACCGGGGCCTCCGCTCTCTCTCTCACACCGGGGCCTCCGCTCTCTCTCTCACACCGGGGCCTCCGCTCTCTCTCTCACACCGGGGCCTCCGCTCTCTCTCTCACACCGGGGCCTCCGCTCTCTCTCTCACACCGGGGCCTCCGCTCTCTCTCACACACCGGGGCCTCCGCTCTCTCTCACACACCGGGGCCTCCGCTCTCTCTCACACACCGGGGCCTCCGCTCTCTCTCTCTCACACCGGGGCCTCCGCTCTCTCTCTCACACCGGGGCCTCCGCTCTCTCTCTCACACACCGGGGCCTCCGCTCTCTCTCTCTCACACCGGGGCCTCCGCTCTCTCTCACACACCGGGGCCTCCGCTCTCTCTCTCACACACCGGGGCCTCCGCTCTCTCTCACACACCGGGGCCTCCGCTCTCTCTCTCACACACCGGGGCCTCCGCTCTCTCTCTCACACACCGGGGCCTCCGCTCTCTCTCTCACACACCGGGGCCTCCGCTCTCTCTCTCACACCGGGGCCTCCGCTCTCTCTCTCACACCGGGGCCTCCGCTCTCTCTCTCACACCGGGGCCTCCGCTCTCTCTCTCACACACCGGGGCCTCAGCTCCGCTCTCTCTCACACACCGGGGCCTCCGCTCTCTCTCTCTCACACACACCGGGGCCTCCGCTCTCTCTCTCTCACACCGGGGCCTCCGCTCTCTCTCTCTCACACCGGTGCCTCCGCTCTCTCTCTCTCACCGGGGCCTCCGCTCTCTCTCACACACCGGGGCCTCCGCTCTCTCTCTCACACCGGGGCCTCCGCTCTCTCTCTCACACCGGGGCCTCCGCTCTCTCTCTCACACCGGGGCCTCCGCTCTCTCTCTCACACCGGGGCCTCCGCTCTCTCTCTCACACCGGGGCCTCCGCTCTCTCTCTCACACCGGGGCCTCCGCTCTCTCTCTCACACCGGGGCCTCCGCTCTCTCTCCCACACCGGGGCCTCCGCTCTCTCTCCCACACCGGGGCCTCCGCTCTCTCTCCCACACCGGGGCCTCCGCTCTCTCCCACACACCGGGGCCTCCGCTCTCTCCCACACACCGGGGCCTCCGCTCTCTCTCCCACACACCGGGGCCTCCGCTCTCTCTCCCACACACCGGGGCCTCCGCTCTCTCTCACACACCGGGGCCTCCGCTCTCTCTCACACACCGGGGCCTCCGCTCTCTCTCCCACACACCGGGGCCTCCGCTCTCTCCCACACACCGGGGCCTCCGCTCTCTCCCACACACCGGGGCCTCCGCTCTCTCCCACACACCGGGGCCTCCGCTCTCTCCCACACACCGGGGCCTCCGCTCTCTCTCTCTCACACCGGGGCCTCCGCTCTCTCTCTCTCACACCGGGGCCTCCGCTCTCTCTCTCTCACACCGGGGCCTCCGCTCTCTCTCACACACCGGGGCCTCAGCTCCCTCACACACCGGGGCCTCCGCTCTCTCTCTCACACCGAGGCCTCCGCTCTCTCACGCACACCGGGCCTCCGCTTTCCCTCACACACCGGGCCTCCGCTCTCACATCCCCTCATACTGAGCCTGCGCTCTCACAATTGGCCTCCGCTCTCACACCGCCTCGTACTGGGCCTCCGCTCTCTCACTGCTTTATGCTGGGCCTCTGCTCTCTCACTGCTTTATGCTGGGCCTCCGCTCTCTCACTGCTTTATGCTGGGCCTCCGCTCTCTCACTGCTTTATGCTGGGCCTCCGCTCTCTCACTGCTTTATGCTGGGCCTCCGCTCTCTCACTGCTTTATGCTGGGCCTCTGCTCTCTCACTGCTTTATGCTGGGCCTCTGCTCTCTCACTGCTTTATACTGGGCCTCCGCTCTCTCACTGCTTTATGCTGGGCCTCCGCTCTCTCACTGCTTTATGCTGGGCCTCCGCTCTCTCACTGCTTTATGCTGGGCCTCCGCTGTCTCACTGCTTTATGCTGGGCCTCCGCTCTCTCACTGCTTTATGCTGGGCCTCCGCTCTCTCACTGCTTTATGCTGGGCCTCCGCTGTCTCACTGCTTTATGCTGGGCCTCCGCTCTCTCACTGCTTTATGCTGGGCCTCCGCTCTCTCACTGCTTTATGCTGGGCCTCCGCTCTCTCACTGCTTTATGCTGGGCCTCCGCTCTCTCACTGCTTTATGCTGGGCCTCCGCTCTCTCACTGCTTTATGCTGGGCCTCCGCTCTCTCACTGCTTTATGCTGGGCCTCCGCTCTCTCACTGCTTTATGCTGGGCCTCTGCTCTCTCACTGCTTTGTACTGGGCCTCTGCTCTCTCACTGCTTTATGCTGGGCCTCCGCGCTCTCACTGCTTTATGCTGGGCCTCCGCTGTCTCACTGCTTTATACTGGGCCTCTGCTGTCTCACTGCTTTATGCTGGGCCTCTGCTCTCTCACTGCTTTATGCTGGGCCTCTGCTCTCTCACTGCTTTATGCTGGGCCTCCGCTCTCTCACTGCTTTATGCTGGGCCTCTGCTCTCTCACTGCTTTATGCTGGGCCTCTGCTCTCTCACTGCTTTATGCTGGGCCTCCGCTCTCTCACTGCTTTATGCTGGGCCTCTGCTCTCTCACTGCTTTATGCTGGGCCTCTGCTCTCTCACTGCTTTATGCTGGGCCTCCGCTGTCTCACTGCTTTATGCTGGGCCTCTGCTCTCTCACTGCTTTATGCTGGGCCTCCGCGCTCTCACTGCTTTATGCTGGACCTCTGCTCTCTCACTGCTTTATGCTGGGCCTCCGCTGTCTCACTGCTTTATACTGGGCCTCTGCTCTCTCACTGCTTTATACTGGGCCTCTGCTCTCTCACTGCTTTATGCTGGGCCTCCGCTCTCTCACTGCTTTATGCTGGGCCTCCGCTCTCTCACTGCTATATGCTGGGCCTCTGCTGTCTCACTGCTTTATGCTGGGCCTCCGCTCTCTCACTGCTTTATGCTGGGCCTCTGCTGTCTCACTGCTTTATGCTGGGCCTCTGCTGTCTCACTGCTTTATGCTGGGCCTCCGCTCTCTCACTGCTTTATGCTGGGCCTCTGCTGTCTCACTGCTTTGTACTGGGCCTCCGCTCTCTCACTGCTTTATGCTGGGCCTCTGCTGTCTCACTGCTTTATGCTGGGCCTCTGCTCTCTCACTGCTTTGTACTGGGCCTCTGCTCTCACACTGCTTTATGCTGGGCCTCTGCTCTCACACTGCTTTATGCTGGGCCTCCGCTCTCTCACTGCTTTATGCTGGGCCTCTGCTCTCTCACTGCTTTATGCTGGGCCTCCGCTCTCTCACTGCTTTATGCTGGGCCTCTGCTGTCTCACTGCTTTGTACTGGGCCTCCGCTCTCTCACTGCTTTATGCTGGGCCTCTGCTGTCTCACTGCTTTATGCTGGGCCTCTGCTCTCTCACTGCTTTGTACTGGGCCTCTGCTCTCACACTGCTTTATGCTGGGCCTCTGCTCTCACACTGCTTTATGCTGGGCCTCCGCTCTCTCACTGCTTTATGCTGGGCCTCTGCTCTCTCACTGCTTTATGCTGGGCCTCTGCTGTCTCACTGCTTTATGCTGGGCCTCTGCTGTCTCACTGCTTTGTACTGGGCCTCTGCTCTCTCACTGCTTTATGCTGGGCCTCTGCTCTCTCACTGCTTTGTACTGGGCCTCTGCTCTCTCACTGCTTTATGCTGGGCCTCTGCTGTCTCACTGCTTTATGCTGGGCCTCTGCTCTCACACTGCTTTGTACTGGGCCTCTGCTCTCTCACTGCTTTATGCTGGGCCTCCGCTCTCTCACTGCTTTATACTGGGCCTCTGCTCTCTCACTGCTTTGTACTGGGCCTCTGCTCTCTCACTGCTTTATGCTGGGCCTCTGCTCTCTCACTGCTTTATGCTGGGCCTCTGCTCTCACACTGCTTTATGCTGGACCTCTGCTCTCTCACTGCTTTGTACTGGGCTTCCACTCTCTGCTTCATACTGGGACTCCACTCCACTCTCACACCGCCTCATACTTGAACTCCGCTCCGTTCTCGTGCCACTTTATACCTTGCCTCCGCTCCGCTCTCGCACTGCTTTATATGCTGAATAAAAATGTATTTGTTTCAAACGCCTGTGAAACCAGAAATCAGGGAATGGTTAGACTAAAGACTAAAGACATAAACTATCTCGCACCAGGTTTTTCCACAATCCTTGAAATTTACCAAAGATACTGCTTGAGCCTGGCTGCAAGTTTATGCAAAGAAAACCATCCAAATGTTTTGCCTGGGGGTGAAAACAGTAGGAAACTCGAGACAGCCAATTTATTAGAACCAACTTCTTTCTTTAATTTTAGTTTATAGTATTTAATAGTGAAGTTGTTTGAAGGGAAAATGTGAATCTGCAGAGTTAATACAAATGAAAGCTGGATGGTCCTCTTTCCCTTTTACAAAAAGAAAGTGGAAACAATAAATATATAAAAATAAGTATTTCTTATTTTTCCGCAGATGCTTGGGCATGTAGACTTACAGCTGTTAACAATTAGATTTTACTTTCACCATTTCTAAACAAGTGAATTTTGCAGACTTTTACTGTACTTTTAAGGGTGCAAATCGCTAGCAATAAAAGCGTTAGTTCAGTACTTTACAGCTGTGCTTTGGTGAAACTTGGGCCTTTAATGTTGTAGCCTGCTACCACTGGATACGCTTCAGATTTGCTCGCGTCAGCTGTCTGTAGCTGCAAGTGAATGCCTCGTGAACCAAGTGGGACAGTTTATGTTATCCTTTTGCAGTTTTTGTGACGAACGCTTTGACCTTGTGCTAATTGATGCTATAATGTACACAATTCTTTTAATTGGAAACCGATGTTAATTGCTCAGAAACCAGTAATCTGATCAATCTCTGAGTGCCCTTAATTTTCCATTAAGGGCTAATAAGAAATTGAAGACCCCACATCAGCCACATCTATCAACCTCTTAATGGGAAACTCCCTTAGCCACACACAATATATTATTGATATTAATTTTTGCCATTGGGTGTTTTAAAAGTTCAGAGTATTTACTCCAATTTATTTCTTTTTTTTGTGCTTATTTCCATTTCAAGTTGGTGTCTTGACTCTCCACTCTGATATGTAATAAAAAAAAAACTTCCTGTCATTAAAAATAGAAAAACGTCCGTCAAGAAAAAGTCAACTTTTGTAAACAAAAGTGTAATCAAACAGCAAAAATTAATTTAAAGACATGATGTAGTGTGGAATTTGTGGTGGCTGTATGGTGTAAAAGATTTCAGTTACCACCATTGCCTTTTGAATAGTCTTCCATTTAATGCTACTGAGCTTCCCTCATTTGTTTTTGCTTTAATGAACTAGCTTTAATAATCATTTTTATTCACAGGTCTGACTACTTTAATGGGACTCGGAATCTCTGCCCCTAATGTTGCGTTCACTCACATGGTGACTATCTTTGGACTGGCTGGAATTGTTGGATATCATACGGTTTGGGGAGTCGCACCATCCCTTCACTCCCCACTTATGTCTGTTACCAATGCCATCTCAGGTAGGCACTGCAGTATTTATTGAGAAAACTCTAGTCATTTATTTCCTAAAAACTGAGGAGAATCTCTACTGATTGTTTTAACAATTCACTGTGGGACATTTGGATGTAAGTTTAGGGTTACAGAATTTGACAACTTATTAAAATATCTGCAGTCCAAGTGGCACAGTCTTTAGTTTTACTGTAATGGATGTGCTTCCCATTTTGGTAATTAATCTAGGCATTAAAATTTGGGGCAAGTTTTGTCCATACGTTGACATTGGAGCAAGCTGTTAATTGTTACTGTGAGAACCTCCACACAGGTAGCAAGCTTGTTTAACTTTGTGGCTTGGGACTACACTAGGAATTTTGACTGCGGTAAATTGCATACTTTAATCTTTCACATGAACAGGCATTTTGTATTTTAATAAAAATATATTGCTGGAGATGCTTGAAGAAATTGGCTCCTTTATTTGAAGAGTATACCTTAGTGAAGACCATTGTAATATTGCAGTTAGTAAAGCACAGTTAGTGCTGAATTAGAAACAGTTTTGTGCTGTGGGTTCATGTATAGTTGTATAGTTATTAGGATTGTTTTACGGTGTCTTCATTCCTTATTCTGTTCATTTTATGTGATGTTCAAAAATACCTCTCGCTGACTGAACATCATCAGGTAAATTTTCCTATAGGGTAAAATTAATCAGAAAAGCAGTAGAGCCACAAAGCAGGCAAGCTGATCTCTGGACCTGGTTCTCCAATCTGCACTCCTGTTGAGAAAGGCTCATTCAGAAGCATAACTATACGCACTTTGAATTTTTAAAGAACAATTTTTAATTTGTGTATTTCTGTAGGGAGTGATCCAACAACATTGCTCTTAATCCAAATATTTGAAAATATATCAAAAGTAAGAATAATTGGAAGTGTAACTGAATCCAAAAATGCATAAATATAGGAATAAAAGAAGAACATTGCGTAAGCAGCATATTTGAAATAAAGGCAGAATATGCTGGGGAAAATGCTTGATCAACATTTGAAAGAGGCAGATGGATAACAGACTACCCTTCCTTAGAGCCTGAGGTTTGATGAAAAGTTACATTCTCTGTTTACATCTTGGGTAGCGCAGTTGGAGGGTTTGAGGTGATGTCCTAAACTGGGCGAGTGATGGTCTATAATTTATAACTTCTAAGTAATGTACTGGAGTAATAGTTGAATTTGCCTCTATGCAGTGGGGATGATTTCCCTCTGCGCTGCCTCCAATTAGCGGAAGTGAAAAATCGGGTGGGGAGCAGTTCCACCACTTTTGAGATTTCCCACTCGAAGTGAAGTCAGATGTTCAACACGCCCACCTAGCTATGGGCAGGGATATTGTAATGACGCTCAATCGATGAGAATATGTCACTTGCACAATAATTTTACCATTCCTTGCAAACAGTTGGATGTTCCTGGCATCTTGAGTTGCTATAGCATGCTAAATGCTCTAAAGGCAGTATAACCGATCGTCCCACTGGAAGTCTGCTTCAAGCCTGACCCTAGGATATGGACTTAGGTTAGAGACGCTGGGATCAGGCGGCAGAAGTTCTGCTAAGGTGGGGTTGAAAATCAGGCTCGGTATATGTTTGATGGGTTTCATAGGAAAAGGGTTTGCATATGTTAACAAATTAAAAAAGAAAGTTTTTATTTTCTTTTTTGTTTGAGTATGATGGCGATAAGACCAAATTTGCATCTGTTATTCCCCCTCAATTTTCAACAGGTTTAACTGCAGTTGGTGGGTTGGCCCTGATGGGAGGAAGTTACACACCAAGGAACATTCCAGAATTTCTTGCTTTGATGGCAGCTTTCATTTCCTCGGTTAATATTGCTGGTAAGAACCTCTTTAGGAGTACTGTGTATCTGGTTGAACCAAAATAAAACTGTTCTCAGGCGATGGTTCCAGAAGCAAATCAGTACAATTCAAGTTCCCTAGCTGACAGTAAGTCACAGAGAAGCAAACTTTCTCCTACTCAAAATTGCTAAGGTGAAGCTATCCCACTTAGCGCCCATTTAAAATAGACGCCACACTCCAGTTGCATTACCTTGCATTTCCTGGCTGATTTCCCAGGTTGTACTCCTCTATCCACTACCTCACTGTCCTGTTTGATCATGAGCGAGCTTCAAACCAAATCTCCTATTCATCGCCAAGACTGCCTATTTCCACCTTCCAGCATCAATCACCTTTTCCTTCACTTTTGGAGCTCACATCCTGCCTTCCTCATCTCCCAACTTGGTTTCTCTAACCATTTCTTCACTGTCCTCAAGATTTTCAGCCTACATAAACTTTAACTCATCCTAAACTACCCTGCTCTCCTATCAACCCTGCCCTCCTATCAACCCTGCCCTTCCCAACCTCCAATGACTCCTCATCCCCCACAGTAAGTTCCTCCTTCCATTGTCTCGCACCCGCCCCCCACCCCTCCTCTTCCCACTTCTGCAACCTCTTCCAGTCTTTCATGTCAGGGTGTGCCCTTTGCACTTCCCTTCACTCTTCCAACTCTGGCCTTGTTTGCATTCTCCAATTTCAGGGGCAGAGCCTTCAGCCATCTTAGCCATATAATACTCTCTGTAACACTCCCAAAGCCCCTACACTTTGCTACCTCTTTCCTCATCTTTAAAAGCTTCCTCAAAACCTGACCCTTCGATTATGCTTTCGGTAACTTCTCCTAATTCTTCTCTTTTTACTGCTCGATACCCACTTTCACCTCTGTGAAGTGCCTTGAAACATTTACCACATTGTTGGTGCGATAGCAATGCAAGTTTTGTTGATGAAAAATTTGAATATTTAACTAATACTCATTTCCTGTTTTAATCTCTGTCAGACAGTTAGCACCCGCTCCTAATTTAGTCATCACATTTGCTGAGTGTATTTTTTTGTCAATGTATATGCATGGATGCTGCAAAAAGATAATACCCCAGTTTGAAGTACGTTTAATCATTTTTGTAAAGGAAAACAGATGCATGTTAAGCAAGTTTATAGAAATTAAATTTGACAGTTTAAGAGTTTTGCTGATAACCAGTACCAGAGTATGTTTAACTTATTATTCCTCTTTTTAGATTCCCCCCTCGCAAATGCAGTTTGTACTTCTTAGTGTCTGTTTGCTGCTAAACTGCTAGAACACTTGGAAGTTTAATGCATTGTAAACTACAGCAGGCCAAAACCTGCTGACAGGACTCTATCAATTGTTGTTCAGCTGTACAGGGGGGGAGGAGAAAGATCAGGAGAGCAATAGTGATAGGGGATTCTATTTTAGGGGAACAGACAGGCGTTCCTGCGGCCGCAGACGTGATTCCAGGATGGTATGTTGCCTCCCTGGTGCCAGGTTCAAGGATGTCACTGAGCGGCTGCAGAACATTCTTGGGGGGGGGGGGGGGGTAGGGAGAGTGAACAGCCAGAGGTCGTGGTCCATATCGCGACCAACGACATAGGTAGAAAGAGGGATGAGGTCCTGTCGGCAGATTTTAAGGAGTTAGGAAAGAGAGTAAGAAGCAGGACCTCAAAGGTAGTAATCTCTGGATTACTCCCGGTACCACGCACTAGTGAGCATAGAAATAGGAGGATAGAGCAGATGAATGCGTGGCTGGAGAGATAGTGCAGGAGGGAGGGCTTTAGTTTCCTGAGGCATTGGGACCAGTTCTGGGGAAGATGGGACCTGTACAGGCCAGACGGGTTGCACCTCAACGGAGCTGGGACCAATGTCTTTGCGGGGAGGTTTGCTAGTGCGGTGGAGGAGGGTTTAAACTAATTCGGCAGGGAGATGGACACCAGGATGTAGCAATGGAAAGGAGAAACAAGTGGCACAAAGGATCGGGGAGAAAAATAGCATGGAAGCAAGTAATAGTACAGTATTAGATGGGATCAGACAAAGAGAGAATAAAAGAAAGTCTAAGACTGGTTTGCAGTGAATGTGTGTGAACGCACAAAGCGTGGTAAACAAGGTTGGTGAGCTGCAGGTGCAAATAGCCAAATGGGAATACAGTGTTGTGGTGATAACGGAGACCTGACTCAAAAAAGGGCAGGATTGGGTATTAAATATTCCTGGCATACAACATGGCAAAGATTACTGGTAAGCCTGAAGATTGGGAAAACTTTAAAAACCAGCAAAGGATGACTAAAAGAATAATAAAGAGGGAGAAAATAAATTATGAGCGTAAACTAGCAAGAAATATAAAAACTGACAGTAAAAGCTTCTACAAGTATATAAAAAGGAAGAGGGTAGCTAAAGTAAACATCGGTCCCTTAGTGGATGAGCCTGGGGAAATAATAATGGAAAACAAGGAAATGGCAGAGGAATTGAACAGATATTTTGCATCTGTCTTCACAGTAGAAGACACTTAATAATATACCAATAATAGTAGATAATCAAGGGGCAAAGGGGAGGGAGCAACTAAAAACAATCACTATCAGTAGAGAAAAAGGACTAGGTAAACTAATGGGTCTAAAGGCTGACAAGTCCCCTGGACCTGATGGCTTGCATCCGAGGGTCTTAAAGGAAGTGGCTACAGAGATAGTGGATGCATTGGTTGTAATCTTCCAGAATTCACTAGATTCTGGAAAGGTCCCAGCAGATTGGAAAACCGCAAACGTAACACCCCAATTCAAGAAGGGAGTGAGACAGAAAGCAGGTAACTAGACCAGTTAGCGTAACATCTGTCATTGGGAAAATGCTAGAATCCATTATTAAGGAAGCAGTAGCAGGACATTTGGAGACTCATAATACAATCAAGGAGAGTCAACATGGTTTTATGAAGGGGAAGTCGTGTCTGACAAATTTATTAGAGCTCTTTGAGGAAGTAACAGGCAGGGTGGATAAAGGGGAACCAATGGATGCAGTATATTTGGATTTCCAAAAGGCATTCGATAAGGTGCCACATAAAAGATTACTGCACGAGATAAGGGCTCATGGTGTTGGGGGTAATATACTGGCATGGATAGAGGATTGGCTAACTAACAGAAAACAAAGAGACAGGATAAAAGGGTCATTTTCAAAATGGCAATCTGTAACTAGTGGGGTGCCGCAGGGATCAGTGCTGGGACCTCAACTATTTACAATATATATCAATGACTTGGATGAAGGAACAGAGTGTCTTGTGGCCAAATTTTCTGATGATACAAAGATTGGTGGAAAAGCAAGTTGCGATGAGAACACAAAGTGTCTGCAAAGGGATATTGACAGGTTAAGCGAATGGGCAAAAATTTGGCAGATGGAATATAATGTGGGAAAATGTGACGTCATCCGCTTTGGGAGGAAAAATAAAAAAGCAAAATATTATTTGAATGGAGAAATACTACAAAATGCTGCGGTCCAGAGGGATCAGGGTGTCCTCGTACATGAAACACAAAAAGTCAACATACAGGTGCAGCAGGTAATCCGGAAGGCAAACGGAATATTGGCCTTTATTTCTAGGGGGATGGAGTATAAAAGCAGGGAAGTCATGCTACAACTGTACAGGGTGCTGGTGAGACCACACCTGGAGTACTGCGTACAGTTCTGGTGCCCTTATTTAAGGAAAGACATACTTGCATTGGAGGCACTTCAGAGAAGGTTCAGTAGGTTGATTCCGAGTATGGAAGGGTTGTCTTATGAGGAAAGATTGAACAGGTTGGGTCTATACTCATTGGAGTTTGGAATAGTAAGAGGAGATCTTATTGAAACATACAAGATTCTGAGGGGAATCGATAGGGTAGATGCTGAGAGGATGTTACCCCTCCTGGGGGAATCTAAAACTAGGGGGCATAGTCTCAGAATAAGAGGTCGCCCGTTTAAGATGGAAATGAGGAGGAATTTCTTCTCCCAGAGGGTCGTGAATCTTTGGAATTCTTTACCCTAAAAAGCTGTGGAGGCTGAGTCATTGAATACATTCAAGGCTGAGTTAGACAAATTTTTGATCAGCAAGGGAGTCAAAGAATATGAGGAAAAGGCAGGAAAGTGGAGTTGAGGTAAAAATCAGATCAGCCATGATCTCATTAAATGGCGGAACAGGCTCGAGGGGCCGATAAATGGCGGAACAGGCTCGAGGGGCCGAATGGCCTACTCCTGCTCCTATCTCTTATGGTCTTATGTTCTTATGGATACAAGGTGTTCAGGAAAGATTGGAAGAAAAGAAAGGAGGAGGAGTGGCGATATTGATTAAGGAGAAAATTGCCGTACTGGAGAGAGAGGATGTCCTGGAGGGGTCAAGGATAGAATCTATTTGGTTAGAGTTAAGAAATAGAAGAGGTCCTATTACACTACTGGGTGTATTCTATAGGCCGCCAACTAGTGGGAAGGATATAGAGGAGCAAATTTGCAGGGAAATTACAGAGAGGTGAAAACCAAAGAGTAGTGATAAGTGGGGACTTCAATTATCCTAATATAAACTGGGATAACAATAATAATATATGGGGCACAGAGGAGGAGGAATTTTTGAAATGTGTCCAGGATAACTTTCTTAATCAGTACATTTCCGGCCCAACGAGGAAGGAGGCATTGCTGGACTTGGTTCCAGGGAATGAGGTGGGCCAAGTGGAGCAAGTGTCAATGGGAGAGTATTTAGGGAGCAGCGATAATAGTATCATAAGGTTTAGAATAGCTATGGAAAAGGACACGGACCACTCTAAAGTAAAAATACTCAATTGGAGGAAGGCCAATTTCAATGGGATGAGAACAGATCTGGCCTGGGTAAATGGGAATCAGAGATTGGCAGGCAAAACTATAATTGAACAGTCTTTAAGGAGGAGATAGTTCGGGTACAGTCTAGGCACATTCCCACGAGCAGAAAGGTAGGGCAACTACAGCCAGAGCTCCCTGGATGACAAAAGAGATAGTGAGTAAGATGAAACTAAAAAAAGGGGAGAATGACAGATGTCAGGTTGATAACACAAGTGAGAACCACGCAGAATATAGAAAGTTCAGAGAGGAAGTGAAAAAGGAAATGAGGGGCAAAGAGAGAGTATGAGAATAGACTGGTGGCCAACATAAAAGCAAATCCAGAAGTCTTCTACAGGCATGTAAACAGTAAAAGAGTAGTAAGAGGAGGGGTAGGGCTGATTAGGGACCATAAAGGAGATCTACTCATGGAGGCTGAGGGGACAGCTGAGGTACTAAATGAGTACTTTCCATCTGTCTTTACCAAGTAAGAAGATGCTGCCACAGTCTCAGTAAAGGAAGATATAGTTGAGATACTGGATGGGCTAAAAATTGATAAAGAAGAGGTACTAGAAAGGCTAGCTGTACGTAAAGTAAAAAAGTCACCCGGTCCGGATGCGATGCATCCTAGGTTGCTGAGGGAAGTAAGGGTGGAAATAGCGGAGGGACTGGCCATAATCTTCCAAACATCCGTAGATACAGGGGTGATGTCAGAGGACTGGAGAATTGCAAATGCCACACCCTTATTCAAAAAAGAGTGTAAAGAGAAGCCCAGCAACTATAGGCCAGTCAGTTTAACCTCAGTGGTGGGGAAACTTTTAGAAACGATAATCTGGGACAGAATTAACAGTCACTTGGACGAGTGTGGATTGATCAGGGAAAGCCAGCATGGATTTGTTAAAGGCAAATCGTGTTTAACTAACCTGATAGAGTTTTTTGATGAGGTAACAGAGAGGGTTGATGAGGGCAATGCAGTTGATGTGGTGTATATGGACTTTTAAAGGGCGTTTGATAAGGTGCTGCGCGGTAGGCTTATCATCAAGATTGCGGCTCATGGAATAAAGGGGGCAGTAGTAACGTAGCAATTCAAGATACAGAATTGGCTAAGGGACAGGAAACATAGAGTAGTGGTGAATGGTTGTTTTTCGGACTGTAGGGAGGTGTACAGTGGTGTTCCCCAGGGGTCAGTACTGGGACCACTGCTTTTCTTTATATATATTAATGACTTGGACTTGGGTGTACAGAGCACAATTTCCAAATTTGCAGATGACACAAAACTTGGAAGGGTAGTAAACAGTGTGGAGGATAGTGGTAGACTTCAACAGGATATAGATAGGCTGGTGGCATGGGCAGACACGTGGCAGATGAAATGTAACGCAAAAAAATGCTAAGTGATACATTTTGGTAGGAAGAACAAGGAGAGGCAAAATAAACTAGAGGGCACAACTCTACAAGGGGTACAGGAATAGAGAGATCTGGGGGTATATATGCACAAATCGTTGAAGGTGGCAGGGCATGTTGAGAAAGTGGTTAAAAAAGCATACGGGATCCTGGGCTTTTTAAATAGAGGCATAAGAGTACAAAAGTATGGAAGTCACGATGAACCTTTATAAAACACTGGTTCGGCCACAACTGGAGTATTGTGTCCAGTTCTGGGCACTGCACTTCAGGAAAGATGTGAAGGCCTTAGAAAGGGTGCAGAAAAGATTTACTAGAATGATTCCAGGGATGAGGGACTTTATTTACATGGCTGGATGGAGAAGCTGGGGTTGTTCTCCTTGGAACAGAGATGGTTGCGAGGAGATTTGATAGAGGTATTCAAAATCATGAAGGGTCTAGACAGAGTAGATAGAGAGAAACTGTTCCCATTGGTGGAAGAGTCAAGGATCAGAGGACATAGATTTAAGGTGATTGGCGAAAGAACCAAAAGTGACATGAAGAAAAACTTTTTTACACAGCGAGTGGTTAGGATCTGGAATGCACTGCCTGAGGGGGTGATGGAGGCAGATTCAATCATGGCCTTCAAAAGGGAACTGGATAAGTACTTGAAAGGAAAAAATTTGCAGGCCTACGGGGATAGGGCGGGGGGAGTGGGACTAGCTGGATTGCTCTTGCATAGAGCCAGCGCAGACTTGTTGGGCCGAATGGCCTCCTTCCATGCTGTAACCATTCTATGATTCTATCCAAAAAAAGAACTTGCTTTTATATGGTACCTTTCATGACCTCAGCCACATGGAAGTGGGTGACTCCCTCTCCCTTCACACCGGGAACAACAAGACCTCCATTTAGTGCCTCTCTACACTTGCCTGTCCAGGATCATGAATTTGCTGGCAAGGAAATTGTGGGCATGAATTTATATCTACTATTTCATGGCACCATGTTCCAGTCTAATATTTTAGAGGCAAAAATAAAACATACTTGTTGATCTCCCATGGTGTTTCACAGAGGTAGCATGGACTAAGTGTCGTCTTCAGGTGAAGCAGGGTTCGAGGGAGGGGATTATTGGACCAAGTTGCACAGATTTAACTCCTCATTTTGAAGTCATACATTTTATCCTTATTTTTATACATTACTTGGTTTTTATATTATTATTTACAGTTAAATAGCAAAACTTAATTGTAATTTGGGAAGCAGAGAAAGAGAGTTGTTTGGAGCATCGTAGTTTCTCTGCAGTACAGGCTGAGGAGCTGAGATGCAGTGCCTCCACTGGCAGGTGAGTGTAATTACAGTGTGGCAAATTTATTGGGCAGTTTCCATTATAAATGTGGACGTAGGATTTTATAATAGAAAAAGTTGACAGGAAGTGCATGCAGATGTAAGATTTTTGAATATAGACAAGCTGATCTCCTGTGGCTCTGCTTATGGCCAGGGTGAGGTGGTGACAGGCCAGAAGCCCTCTCAAACTTAACCATTTTACCACCTCCCTTCCCCCTCCTGCCCTCTCTGTTTCCTTCAAAGAGGCTTTGTGTGGTTTCAATAAAAACTAAAGTAAATTAGAATGAGCAAAGAAACTGCCTGTCTGCCTTTATCTCTGTTTGTGTGTATGTGTCGCTCTCCCTCTCTCATAGGTGTTAGAAATTGGAATCTCTGTCTCACAGGACTAAGCCATTAGCACTGACCTTTTCTAGCTGTCAACAGAGCAGAGGAGCGGTAATTAGCTGGCTTCAAAATTCAGCTGCTCTTTTTGACAATTGAAGTGCCATTAACTGAAGAAAGCTGGCTCGTGCATGCTCACCTCTCTCTAACGCTACTCTCTCTGCTTTTTCATTTTCTAAAGTTCATAGAATACAAAACAAAGGTTACAATAGGTGTGTAAACAGTACACTGATTTTTTTTCTCTGAAACACACACACACACTCTTTTTGCGACAAAAAACACTCAATATGAATTCTACCTCACTAAAACTTTTGAAATATGTCCTGTGGCTTTTCTTCAAATCATTTTGAGAAACTTTTGAACAGAAACTACTAGACGCTAAAGGAAAAATATTCCTCATGACTGTTACTGGTGCATCCTGGGAAACTAGGTACATAGACCTGCACAATCCAAATTCAGCTCTCAGCATCACAAATTGGGCAAAAGTACCAACTCCAAGTGGAGGCTTATGAGAGAGATTGAGACCTTTTAAATAAAACTTTTGAATGAAGACATTGAAAGACACATAAACCACTTCAGTGGATAAATTTAATCATGTTGTTGTGAAATATGTTTTTTTATTTTAGTGAAACTCATATTTTGGACTTTAGAATTTCAGTTACAGAAGAAAAAATGGCTGATGAAAAAAATTTCGGAGAGCATGTTGATAGAATTTAGGCAACTCAGTGGCCAGATTGTACAACCCAGATTGGCCAGATTGTATAATGAGAGTAAGAGTTATAATGGAAAAAGTGTTTTCCATTATAAATGTGGACATTGGAATTAATAATGAAAAAAGTTGACACAAAAAATGTGACAATAGGAAGTCAAGTGGCGAAGACGGGAAGTATATGCAGACATAAGATTTTTGATACATTGTTTGTTTATTTTTATGGATGCTTTAAATTCGGTAACTGGGGCACACATTTCTTTGAAACTCATTGTAATTACCTGCAATACCTGTTACTTTTGTAGGTGGTTTCATGATGGGGCTCTTAAAGGTTTCATGCTGTGTCATATACAATAGACTGCATTTTATATTGAGAGTAAATCACCATGTGATTGTGCATCTGGCCACTGGGTTTCCACAAATCGCTCAAAAGGCTTTCTGGATTTTTTCCATCTGACTTTTTTTTTCTCTGTGACTGAATCTTCTAATGTCCAAAATATTGAACTTTAGAGAAAAAGTTTCTCTAGTAAAGGTGCTAAATTTTGTTGTATCTTGCAATTCCTCCCCAGTACTTCCAGTTGTGTTTATAACCTGGAATCTACAGGGCATGAATCTACTGAATTGCCTGATGATTTCAGTTCTTTTATATTTTTCTGCTACTGCTCACTTCAGGTGGTTTCTTAGTCACTAAGAAGATGTTGGATATGTTTAAACGACCCACTGATCCCCTAGAGTATAACTATCTGTATCTGCTGCCTGGTGGGGCCTTTGTTGGAGGTTACGCACTTGCACTGAACAGTGATTATTCTATTGAACAGGTGAGACACTTCTGTGAATTTAATCTGTAAATCTACTACTCAAAGTCAGGTTTACTTTCCTTACCTTTTTTGTTTGTGTGCAGGTTTTAAGCTTCCTTGCCATTTTATATTAACTTTTTTAACATGTATTTTGTGCTCTTGAGTGTGAGAGATGTTAGTACCAAGTAATAGAACAGCTAGTAACAACAACAACAACAATAGCTTGCATTTATATAGTGTCTTTAACATAGACAAATGTCCCAAGTCACTTGGGAAAAAATGGACACTGAGCCAAAGAAGGAGATATTAGGAAAGGTGACTAAAAGCTTTATCAAAGAGGTGGGTTTTAAGGAGGGTCTTAAAGGAGGAGAGGGAAGGGGACAAGCTTAGGGGTCTAGGGAGCATGGGCCTGGGTGACTGATGGCACAGCCACCAATGCTGGAGTCAAAGAACCGGAGAATTTGAGAGGGTTTTAAAAAATTTATTCATTCTCGGAATATGAGCGACACTTGCAAAACTGACATTTATTGCCCATCCCTTGTTGCCCTGAGAAGGTGATGGTGGGCTGCCTTCTTGAACCGCTGTGTAGCAGTTTGATACAACTGAGAGGCTTGCTAGGCCACTTCAGAGGGCAGTTAAGAGTAAACCACGTTGATGTGGGACTGGATTCACATATAGGCCAGACCGGGTAAGGAAAGCAGATTTCATTCCTTAAACGACATTAGTGAACAAGTTGTTTTTTACAACAATCCAACAGCTTCATGGTCACTTT
This sequence comes from Heptranchias perlo, assembly GCF_035084215.1. NCBI lineage: Eukaryota > Metazoa > Chordata > Chondrichthyes > Hexanchiformes > Hexanchidae > Heptranchias > Heptranchias perlo. The sequence goes on from NC_090325.1 coordinate 58,741,345, forward strand.
TACTGGTACCAGCTTTTTATTTCCAGATTTTGTAAACAGCTGGAAGAGTTTAGAGATAAGAAGGGGCAAGACCATGGAGGGATTTAAACACGGGAATGAGAATTTTAAATTTGAGGTGTTGGGAGCCTGGGAGCCAATGTTCGTCAGCAAGAACAGGGGTGATAGGTGAACGAGACTTGGTGTAGGACAGGATATGGGCAGCAGAGTTTTGGATCAGCTGATGGAGGATGAAAAGCCGGTCAGGAGAGCATTGGAATAGACAAGTGTGGAGGTGACAACCCTACGGATGAGGGTTTCAGTGGCAGATAGATTGAGGCGGGTGGAAGTTACCGAGGTGGAAGTAGACGGTCTTTGTGATGGAGGGTATATGGGGTTGGAAACTTAGCTCAGGGTCGAAGTACTCCCAGTTTATGTAAAACATGGATAGATGCATAACAAAGTGCGCTCTACCCTGTCCTAACAATGTACTTGAGCATGAGCTTCAAAAGCGTGACCTTTTCTATTTCCCAGAGCAGACAACCTATTACCTCTGAGTGGAATTGCCAGTTAGTGCTGAACTAGGAGCAGTTTTGTACTGGGGGCTCATGTTCACTGGACTGACATTGCTGAAACTCATTTCATGTAGGACATGGCCAGCAGGTAGATGAAAATTTTGTCCCACCATATCTCACCGATATTCTGCCCTCAACTAACATAGTTAAAAACAGATTAACTGCTTATTTGGCCCATTGCTGTTCACAGGATATACCTGCATGCTAAATAGCTGCACCTTTGCCTTATTAGCAACAATCACTATGTTTCAAAGTTTAGGACATTTGAGCGGCCACAATTGTATAAGTACAGTCTGAGCCAGAGATGCAGTCTAATATAAAGTAATGAGGGGGCATTTCCGGTGATTCCGTCAATTGAAGAGAAAAGAAGAGGACATAACCCATGCCAACAGTATGGGGACACATCAGTGGGAACGATGAGTGACATTTTAGGACAGCAGTGTTCAAGCTTTTTGTCTTCATGGGTCGATTAGTTGCACCCCATGGAAACATGAGCCACATATAAAGTTTGAATCCATTAATTTGCATATATCCTAAATTGCTGATATTAATCTGGGTTTTCTAAATTAGGGTTTATCTACCAATGAAGCAACAGGACCCTTACAGCTGCCAGAGAGAACAGACTTTCATTTCATCACTCTAATTTGAACCCAGACCTCAGGTGAAAGGACTGTGTAGCTAACCCCTTGCACCACCCAGCTCCCTCCTCTGTTACATGTGTTCAGGTGTACAGCAAAGGATATGTGAAGTTATACACACGCACAAAGAATCATAATAGGCTCAAATGATAGTTCTTCATGTTTGAGAAAACTATGACAGCAGTACTGTCATAGTTTATAAATATAATAAACAGAAAATAGATTCACTACAATCAGACAGCAGCTTCAAGGCTGTGTTATTTATCAAAGAGAAAATTAAATCAAATAGTACTGTCATATTCCTGACCTCATGGTCCTAATTCCATTGTTCGCTTATTCCTGGTTCCTCTTTGAGCTCTGGATTGAGTTTGTACTTGAGCTGATGTTTACGTTCTCAGTGAAATAAAATGCTTGCCGAAATGCAGGAGAAATATGTGGCATCAAAGTGCACGTAACAATGATACAGCTGCTTGAAAACTTGATTGAAATTTTCTATTCCTGATTTGCTCAAACATGTGTGGGGGAGGGTGCTTGGGGGGTGGGGGGTGAGGGTGTTAGTTCTATTCCTGTATATTAATAGATTGAATTATATGCATTGACATTGAGGGAAAATATTTTATAACTTAAATGTAGTTCTTTAATAGTTTTACTTGGAAGACCCTGAAGCTGATATATTTTATGACGTGTTACATAGTGACACAATAATCCTGGAAACAACCAGATCTTATTTTGTACTTTAGGAGTATTTGGTGTTCTTATTGGTGTTTGTGGGACCCTGCTGTGCACACATTGGCTCCATGTTTGCCTACAAAACAACAATGCCTACACTTCAAAAATACTTTGGCAATAGAATGCTTTGGGACATTCTGAGCATGTGAAAGGTGCTCTATAAATGCAAATCTTCCTTTACATGATGTTATAAACTGCATTAATGATGTGAATTATTATTCATCAGATGATGTATCTTGGATCAGGCCTGTGCTGTGTTGGAGCTTTGGCTGGACTGTCCACTCAAAAAACTGCTCGTCTTGGCAACGCTTTGGGAATGATTGGTGTGGCTGGAGGCATTGCTGCTACACTCGGAGGCCTTAAACCTTCTCCTGAACTGTTGGCTCAGATGTCTGGTGCAATGGCTGTTGGTGGCACTATTGGTGAGTTTGCACGTCTGGGATAGGGGAGACGAGAAAGGATTTTTTTTTTCACTTTCTGCTTTAAAATGATTTCCCTTTTCAATAAATAATATTGTTTGGCAAGTGAGAAAGAGGGAAATGACAGACAAGCCCGACCACATGCTTGATGTACAGCACCATGGAGAATAAGTGAGCAATGATGAGCACTCTGTCCTCATCTTCACTCTTTCATTGAGGTTTTGTTTTCCTGAATCTAACCAGATATGGTCTGTTGTAGTTCCTTGACACCCTTATTTTTTTCCTCCCACATCTCCTGACTATAGACTTTAGGGCAGTTCACCAACCAAATGAGCATGTTGCTGCTACATTTGTGCTGCCTCGACGATAACTGTTGCTGCTCCCACCAATTTCACAGGATCATTTATGCTTAACTAAAATGAAAAGTAAAGCTTAAAATCTGCCCAAACTACAGCCAGCTCTCCTAAATCTTCTATCGCTTGGTCCATCTTTCTCCTATGCGCAGATCCTTGAGCAGTTTTATTATGTTGAAGGCGCTGTACTAATGTTTGTGGTGATGGCGGGCGTTGTTAAAAACTGCCGAAGTCCTTAAATGAGTAGAAAAGTTATTGAAATTATAATAGACGCCATGATGCATGAATAGACAAGTGCAGCTTCATGATGAATCCTTCATGGTTTAGGCAAAAAAAGTGTGTTTTTTTTGAGTAAAATAATTTACTTATCACAGCAATGTAAGGCATGAAGAGTGAATGAAGGGATAAAATTATTGGAGTAGCCCATAAACGGAACTTGTTCTTATCCAGACTGCTTATTTTGATGGAAATTTAATGTATTTCTAAAATTTTCTACAGGACTGGGCATTGCCAGGCATATCCAGATCTCGGACCTCCCCCAGCTGGTAGCTGCCTTCCACAGTCTGGTCGGTTTAGCTGCCGTGCTTACCTGTGTGGCTGAGTACATGGTGGAATATCCTCACTTCGCTACAGACTCTGCAGCCAACCTTACCAAGATCATAGCCTACCTTGGCACCTACATAGGTGGAGTGACATTCAGCGGCTCTCTCGTCGCTTACGGCAAATTACAAGGTGAGTTTGGAGCCGTCTGTATTTTAAATATATATATAAAACCACCGGATCGTCCTTCAGAAGGCACATCTTCAGCATTCCTATGGCTTGTTCAATGACAGACCTAGTGGTGATGTGACTGTCGTTGTACCACTGCTGTGCCTCGCTGGCGGGCTTTCTCACAGATGTCATGAGCCATGTCTGCAGGTGGTATCCCTTGTCTCCAAGGAGCCAGCCCTTAAGTCTGCCTTGTGCATGGAAGAGGGCCGGGATGTTGGATTCATGCTAAATGAAGGAATCATGGCAGCTGCCAGCAAGTTTGGCACACACCTGCAGAAACCTCGTCCGGTGGTCGCAAACCAGCTGCGCATTGATTGAGTGATATCCCTTTTCGGTTGATGAACAGTCCTGGCTCATGTGCAGGTCCTCGAATTGCAACGTGTGTGGAATCAATTGCACCCTGTAACCGTGGGAAGTCAGCCAGAGAGTGGAAACCACTGCCCTCTCAGTCTGGCTGATGTCATTGCAGAGGAAGTTGACATAGTCGGATGCCCTGGCAAACAAGCCATCTGTGACCAGTCTTATACATTTATGCGCAGATGATTGAGAGACCCTGGAGATGTCACCGGTGGCGCCTTGGAAGGATCCGGAGTTCAAAGAAATTGAGGGCAGTGGTGACTTTAACTGCGACGAGCAATGCATGCCACCAGGCCCAGCCGGGAGCAGCTCTGCATGAAGGAGCCTGCAGATGTCTGCGATCACCTGGCGACTCAATCTGAGCCTGTGTAGGCACTGCTGCTCAGAGAGTTCCAGGAAGCTCAGCGTCTGCCTGTAGACACTCTCACATGGGTAGTGCCTCCTGCGATGTCAGCTCCTCTGTTGGTCCCCTCTCTGCTTTTCTGCAGGTCCTTGTGGCACACCTCTGTCTTGTGCACTTGCAACTCCCCAGAACTGCACGCCGTGCCTGCTGTGGATGGTGATGTGCCTCCTCCTCAGATGAACTGTGGAATAAATCCATTGCGCCCTCCCCAGCCTGATGATGTCAGTTTGAGGAGGTCCAAAATGTAGGTAAAAATGCCTGAACACAAGAATTCTCAGTGTGAACAAAGAAATTTCAGTCTAAACATAAAGAATTCCCAGCCAAAGGTTTGTCTGAGAGAACTGATTGCCCTGCTGCAAAATCTCACCTTTTGTTCACATGTCAATCACGGGTTTAAAGGTCCAAATAAGGGTCGGCTGCAATGCGCCTCCGTTTCCATTGCATGTTTCAGAGGCAATGGAGACACGTTTAGAAGTTAAAATGGTTTGTTAACCCAGTATACAAAAAGTTAATCGCCTTAAGTGGTTTAAATGCCTAAATTGGCCTTTTACATATCAGCCCCTCAGCTTTAAGTGCCGCCGGCACCTCCAGTATCAGAAGCAAGCGCACGTCCAAACGGGTCTGGGTCAAACCCAGAAGTGGGCACTTCCCACCCGTTGTTGGCGGTTAAAATTTATCCCTTTGTTTCCCCCCTCTCCCGATGGATCTGGTGGTTTGTTAACTGAATATGTCTGAAGTAAAAGATATAAGATAATTACTGGCTGTTGTTACAGACATCCTGGACAGAGGATGGACAGGAGAATATTCTTACAGATCAGGGATCCCTGTAAAGTGGGCACAATGTTAATCATGCGCAATTTCAACTACCAGACACTCACTGGGAAGACAACAGAGGACAGCCTAAGAGGTGATGCAGGATTAATTCCTCAGTTTGTCACAGCTAACGTGGTCATAGGCTATTCTGGATCTAACTTTTTTAGTAATTACCCCAGATGTGGCATGCAAAGTAGAAGAAGGGAAGCATCGAGGATCTAGTGATCATGATATCAGTAGAACTGAAATGTTCATGAAAGTGTTCAAAAAACTGAGAGTGACACCAAGATATTGGACTTTTAAAATAGCAGGCTTTGAAGAAGTGCGAAATTACATCGAGTTACTTCGAGTCTACAGCTCAGAAACTGGCCATTCGGCCCAACTGGTCCATGCCAGCATTTATGTGCCACATAAGCCTCCTTCCACCCCTCTCCATCTAACCTAATCAGCATACCCTTCTATTCCTTTTCTCCCTCATGTACTTATCTAGCTTCCCCTTAAATGTATCTATCCTATTTGCCTCAACTACTCCTTGTGGTAGCGCATTCCACGTTCTTACCACACTTTGGGTAAAGAAGTCTCTCCTGAATTCCCTGTTGGATTTATTAGTGACTATCTTATTTTTATGGCCCCTGGTTCTGGTCTCCCCCACAAGTGGAAACACTTTATCTATGTCTAGCCTATCAAACCCCTTCATAATTTTGAAGACCTATGTCAGGTTACCCCTCAGCCTTGTCTTTTCTAGAGAGGTTCCTATGTCCTATGTTCCTATAAAAAGGAGCCCAGCCTGCTCAGCCTTTCCTGATAAGGATATCCTCTCAGTTCTGGTATCATCCTTGTGAATCTTTTTTGCACCTTCTCCATCCTTTCTATAATATGGAGACCAGAACAGTGCAGAATACTCCAAGTGTGGTCTAACCAAGGTTCTATACACGTTTAACATAACCTCTCTACTTTTCAATTCTATCTCTGTGTTTAAAAAAAGGTTAATTGGAATAAAATAATAATAGTTGGGAGATCTACAGAAGAAAATGCTGGTTCAAATCCACATGCCTGATCTCAAAATGCAGCAATGGATGCAATTTTTTGAATTTGTATGATGTTGCCCATGGCAGCATATTTCTCAAGTGACCTCATTTTATGGGCTTATTCCTAATGTGACCTGGTATCCCAACTTTGGAGCAGCATTCTCAGTTTTTAAAATGCCACTCCATGTTCTTGAGCTCCAGCATGTTTTTGTGCACAAACATGTTGCCCTACAAGACATTGCTGGAACAACTGACCATTGCTATCCACAGACGCCCTGCTGTGCATTAGGATGCAAATGGTTTTGTGCAAGTATAGTCCTGTGCAAGAAACTGCTGAAACAGTTTTAACTTCTATGACTACTGCATCTCTACCATGAGCACTGGGTGGCGAGGCGTGGGCGAGATTGTTGAGGAACAAACTTAACTGCAAGTTGAGCCACTGATAGATGTGACAAAGACAGGGACAATGCAGCAACAAGCAGGTAACTGCTGTCAGATAGGAAGCTGTTTATAGCTCAGGCCGGAGCTACTACCAGGTATTTATCGAGGTCTGGCACTGATTTTTACCCTTCCATCAGTTTGTAATTTGGAATATACTTTCTGTATTTATTTAAAATCAAGTAGTTTGATTATTTACTTCTGTGGTTATCTGATCTATAACATTGTCCAGAATGAATTGGCACGTTTTGTTTGTATGAAATTGGAAAACTTGAATTGATTAACGCTTCCACTTTAAACTTTCAGTTGATTTATTAATCGTGAGAATTTGCTTATTCAAGCATTACCATTATATAGATAGAGATATTTCTTTTACCCTCTGTAAAACTTTATTTCATCAAACTCTGCTGCTTGTATGCTAACTCACACCAAGTCCCACTCGTCCACCACCCCTGTCCTCATTGAGTTACATTGGCTGCTGGTGCCCCAGCACCTCAAATTTAAAATTCTCATCCTTGTGTTTAAATCTCTCCATGACCTTATCCCTGTAACCTCCTCCAGCCCTACACGCCTCTCCCCGAACACCCCAAACACCCTGTTCCTCTGACTTTGGCCTCTTGTGCATTCCCTCTTCCTTTGCCCCATCATTGTTGGCCATGCCTTCAGATGCCTAAGCCCCATGCTCTGGAATTCCCTCCCTAAACCGCTCTGCCTCCACCTCCACCTCCACCTCCTGCTTCTCCTTTAAGACCCTCCTTAAAACCCACCTCTTTGAATAAGCTTTTGGGCACCCCTCCTGCTATCTCCTTTGGCATAGTGCCCATCTTTTTTTAATCCTCTATGAAGTGCTTTGGGATGTTTTCCCATGTTAAAAGCATTATATAAATGCAATTTATTTTGTTATTTAACAATAGCCAATAAATACTTCTCTCTCTCTGGATGTATGCAGCAAAACTCTTTTGTTGATATCTTAACCATGTTAATTAAAAGTGATGTGAAATTATTGATTAATTCAACTGTTCAATGGAAACCAAGAATATCACTTTCAAGGGACTGCTGCTCTGAGAATATGGAATGTACTCCTTGTTTGAATCAATCTCAGCTGGGCAGTCCTTAAAGGGAAGAAAGGTAAATGGAGGTTGGGGTGTTCTTGCATAACTAACGTTTTTGGCAGATATTTCTCAATAAAGTATTGGTGCATGCTATTTGGGTAGAGAAAATGAAATGGGAAAAGTTTTTAATATCCTGCCCCACTCAGACATACTCTCTCCCTTTTTTCTGTCGTGCTGTCTTCCTCCACACCCCTCACTCCATCTATTTATCTGTTGATGTTTTGATTCTAAGTCTGAAAGTACCACATCTAAGATTACTACATTATGTACCCAATTCATTGTATGTTTGTTACCCACTCATGTAAACAAAGAATATGTAGCCTGAGAGACCTGTGATTTTTGATAATAATTAGTTAAAGGAGACTTTTATCTCTTTTCTCAGGGATGTTGATATGGATTTTCACAAGTGTAAAGCTTTAATTTAGTTTAGTCAGCTCTCCCACCTGGTCCTCATTTCTTTCTGAAGAAGAATATTCCTGTGGTGTGAACTGTTAATTGCTTATGAAATGCACACCTGAGAAAAATATGTATTAAAGTAACACACTCGTTACTGTATAAACAATGGCACACTTTGTGCTAAATTATAATTTTCTTCCAGTATCGAAAAGAATAGTAGCTTATTTTAAAAGCAGCTTTGTACAACTTTCAGAGAATAATCTCTGCGACACGTGCAGCAACAGAGATGAAAAGGAAAAATGTGAATCTAAAATAAAATGGACATATCAAAGAAAAAGATAGGTATAAGGTCCTTCGTCAGAATTTGTGAAGGGTCGTACAGTGACTGACCTGTTCCGATAGAGGGTTCCATCCAAATGTTAACCTGTACTTTTCCTTCAGACGCTAATCAAATGTTTTTTTTGTTACTTACTGAAATTTGATTAATGGGTCTAAATTCTTTGAATCAGCACCCTATTTATGAAATGGCCGATCTGTGACCGTGTTTACTCTTGAATGTTATGTGTCTGAAAGTTTTTAACTTGAAGAAACGTACACCTGCAGGTCTAACAAAGTATTCATAATTAGTCATCTTTTAGAATTGTTAAACATAACTTTTACTTTCTCAGAGGGACAAGTCTGTTTTTTGTTTTCTTTTTCATCTCTAATAAATACTAAAATGGCAATATACCAGAGTTTATAGGGACATGTACTGCCAATAAAAGTCTGTAGAGATCTTTATGCATATTATGAAGTAAATTACAATTATAAAAGGTTTTAAAAGCTAGCTTTTTAACTCTTCATTTTTCCCCTCAGTGCACCCCCCACTGCCTTATATTGACAAAAATAAAAATAAATAAATGCTTGAAATCTGAAATAAAAACAAAGTGCTGGAAATACACAGCAGGTCGATCAGCACCTGAAAGAGAAAGATACGTTGCATAGGAACAGGAATAGGCCTATCAGTCCACCCCGGGACTGTTCCACCATTTAGTTAGATCATGGCTCATCTCTTTACCCACGTTTGTTCCGTATCCCTTGACACCCTTACCTAACAAAAATCTCAGTCTAAAAGTGTCAGTTGACCAGCATCCACAGCCTTTTGGGGGAGAGTTCCAGATTTCCATTACCCTTTGTGTGAAAAAGTGCTTCCTTGATTTCATTCCTAAATGGCCTAGCTCTAATTTTAAGGTTATACCCCCTTGATCTGGATTCTCCCACCAGAAAAAATAGTTTCTCTGTATCTACCCTATCAAATCCCTTTATTCGAATCACCTAGATTAGACCACTCTTTAACCTTCTAAACTCAAGGGAATATAAACCAATTTTATGCAACCTATCATAATTTAACCCTTTAAGTCCTTGTCTCATTCTGGTCAACCTGCGCCAATGTATCTTTCCTGAGGTTCAGTGACCAAAATTGAATGCAGTACTCCAGATGGGGTCTGACCACAGTTCTGCACAACTGAAGTATCACTTCCACACTTTTGAATTCCAACCCCCTTGGGATAAAGGCCAACATTCCTCTAGCCTTTCTGATTACTTTTTGTACCTGTGCACTAGCTTTAAGTGATTTGTGTATACAGACACCTAAATCCCTTTGCTCCTCCATAGCTCCCAGTCTCTCACCATTGAGAAAATATTCTGATTTGTGTTTCTCAGATCCAAAGTGGATGACCTCACACTTCCTCACATTGAACTCCATCTGCCATAGTTTTGCCCACTCACTTAGACTGTCTATCTCCCATGCACATAACCTCCTGTGCCTCCAAACTTAGTGTCATCTGCAAACTTGGATATACAACTCTATTCCTTTATCCAAGTCATTAATATATATGGTGAAAAGCTGAGGCCCCATTTTGAATGTGGATGAAACATTAATGTTTGAGACATCAGATACTGGCTCTTCGCCTCTGGCACCTGAGTTCAAATCTAACAGCATCTAGCTATTTCTTAAATGAATCTAATGCCCTGACCTCAACTATCCTTTTTGCCATCCCATTCTAGCTGTTAATTACCACATTGTCTGCATAACTGCTGATGACATGGAAGCAGTTCATTGTATGAAAAGCACTTTGAATTGTTTCTGATATGAAACATAAAAAATAATCGCTTTCCTTTCTTTCTTTCCATCCTTCCTCTCATTCTCATTTCCTTACCTCTCTAAGATCCTCAACTGCCACCACCCACAGCACTGAGACTGCCCAGGTCGAAGTCACCAACGACATCCCTTGTAACTGCAATTTTGCTGCATTATCCTCTTTGACGTTTTGTGGTGTTAGTCATGGTCGACCACCCCATCCTGCTCCACTATCTCTCCTTTGTGGTCTACCTCCATGGCACCTCTCTTGCATGATTCCACTCCTACTTGTTCCAAATGTAGCCAGCATAACTCTTGCAATTATTTCCCCCAACCCCCAACACACGGTAACTCAGAGTGCCCCAAGATTCCGTCCTGTGTCTCATTTATGTGCTGTCCCATCATCCATAGGCATGGGAGTCAGCTTCCATCCAGTCAACATTCAGCTCTTATCTTTCTACCACCATGGTGTTGTCTGACTCCTTGTCCAACACAGATTTGTAGATACGCAAGAAATTTTTCCAACTCGATATTGGCTAGACCTAAGTCATCTTATTTGGCTCGGTGTCCTGTTTGACCCTGCGCTAAGTTTCAAACATCATATCTTATCCATCACCAAAACCACCTGTTACCACCTCTGCAGCATCACTCACCTTCATCCTTGCCCGTTGCTCACTGCTTCTACAACCCTCATCTGTGCATTCATTGTCTTCCACTCAACTTTACCAATGCTCTTCTCGTCGGCCTGCCAAGTACACTGCCAACCCTGCTGCCTGCATCTTATCCTGTACTAAGTCCCATTCCTCCGAACCTCTAATGTCTGCTAATACCCAATGCGTCGAACTTCTCATCCATGTTTACAAATACCACCTTGATCTTACCCATTCCTACCTCTGTAACCTCCTCAAGCCCTATGTGCCAATGTGTACCTCAGTTCCTCTGACAATGGCTTCTTGCACACCCATCTCTCTGATTCATCTTCAATGACGATCTTGGCCCTACTTTCTGGAACACTGTTCCTTAACCCCCTCCCCCTTGCTACCTCAGTCCCCAACTTTAAAAATCTCCTGACGACCTACTTGTTGCAGTCACCTCTCTCAACTCTTCTCCTACAACTGCTGGGTATCTGATTTTGCCTCTGAAGTGCCATGGGATGTTTTACTACATTGAAGGTGTATACAAACGTCAATTCTTGTTAATATCTAACCCATGCTATATCCAGTCTGAGTGTGGTTGATACTGATACTGGGTTCCTGAAATCGGAAGTGTTCCATATCCCTGCACTAACATCTCTAATCTAATGAGATTAAATGAGAGCCCAAAAGAAAAAATAAGAATTTTACTGGATATTATGTTACAGTATATGCACATGGTATTTGTGTCCATATGTATATAATATATAGTTTCATTGATGGGAATGGAGGTTTCACATAATTTGAATCTGGGTTTGAAAGTGTAGGAATTATTGGGGCAGTTTTAGCTGGCACCGTTTTCTAGTTACCAGTCCTGATCTGACACATCTTGGCAGATAACCCAGAAAAAAGATTACGGCCCACAATTCCTGACCTGTACTTCCAGAATGTATTTCTGCTTCCCAAGACTGCTGATGGGATGCCCCCTTTTTCAGAAACATGGCTTGCTTGATTTGCACTGTTGTTCAAGGATTATATACACTTTCCCCATATTACTACATGGTGTTAATTGACCTGATGGCATTGCTGTGAAGAACTGACAAGACAGGAGTTCTGCTGTTGCATCACAAAACGTAAGCTCTGGCACCAATCACTGCTTTTCTGCTTTTTACAGGTTTGTTGAATTCAGCTCCATTCCTCCTCCCTGGGAGACACTATCTGAATGCAGGCCTGCTGGCAGCCAGCGCTGGAGGAATAGTTCCATTTATGATTGATCCAAGCTATACAACTGGCATCGCCTGTTTGGGTTCAGTGTCTTCTCTTTCTGCGATTATGGTATGTAACAGGAAACAGTAAGTGAGTGACACTTGTAAGAACCTGAAAATAATTATTTGCAGACTCTGGTAATTTGGAGAGTTACAGTTGTCCTCTGTTTGGCCCATAATAGAAACATGCTTATTTGGAGTGATAGTTGCTCATTGTGATTTAACATTGTGGTGTATGGCATTCATTTTAAAGAATAAAAAGTGGGCAAATTTTCCTGCTTCTGAGCCTGGGATTATGGATCATCTGGGCTCAGTGAATACTGAAAATTGGGCAGGGAGGAGTGCAAATCCCCAACAGAGCCATTTAAATGAACAGATGGAAAATCGGACGGGCTCCATTAGTTTTGTACGCTCCTCCCTGCCCAGTTTTCCGGTGGGGAAAAGGGGGGAGGGGGATGCTTAAGACATCCGAGTTTGGGAGGGACTTCAGGGCTGGAGGAGGATAGGGGCAAGTCCATGAAAGGAATTAAACATGAGGATGAGAATGTTAAATTTGAGACTAATATAGGTCAGCAAGCACGGGTGATGGGCAAGCAGGACTTGGTGTGAGATAGGGTACGGGCACCAGAGTTCTGGAAGTCCCAAATCACATAGCTGAAACAGGCAGAAGAAGCCAAGAAAACGTGTAAAATACCATTTTTAATGTTGGTGCTGGAGCCCCGTTGGGCCTTTAATGCTGTGGAAAGATGCAGCAGCAAAATCCTTCCCTCCCTGCTGAGGCTGGCAACCCAGTTGTGCAGGGATTGGTGCAGACAATGACCAAAATATTTAAAATAACCTGATCCCGGGATTTCCGATGATCCTCGACGTTGGGTGGGCAGAAGTTCCACTCCATCCTGGATCCTGACTGTACTATTGTATTGACATAAATAATGTTCATGAGATTCATTTTGTGTTTCACTTGAATAGTAATGCTTAGTATGTGGCGTCAATCGAAGCATTTAAAATGAAAAACCGTGTAGGTCTTACTGTGTAGGTGCATACATTTAGATTTGTTTTCATGATTGACTGTGTTGTATTTTTTTTAAATTAACTTGGCGGTAAAATGATTGTACTTCAAGATATGTAAGGACTGGAGTTTCTTAAACTTTCAAAAGGAATGCTGTCTTCTCTAACCAAAAGCTTTGTATTTTTAAAAAGTTTTTGTTTTCCAGGCATAAAATTATGCTGCTTTCCACGTTGTGTATATGTGTTTTTTTAAGCAGTTATTTTGCACTCACCGCGTCTGTTTCTCCTTCAGGGTGTGACGTTGACAGCTGCTATTGGTGGTGCTGACATGCCTGTGGTCATCACCGTGCTGAACAGCTACTCTGGCTGGGCCCTGTGCGCTGAAGGGTTTCTGTTAAACAACAACCTGCTCACTATTGTTGGTGCCCTGATTGGCTCTTCTGGCGCCATCCTCTCCTACATCATGTGCGTGGTAAGGAATGCATTTTTAAAATTTATTTCCGCATACACTGCTCTCTCAAAGGGGACAGTAAATGGATTAGCTTGTGGAATACATTTAAATTTCACATTGATTTTCTTTAAATTTCTAATAGTAAGGTAACTCCCCAATTCTTGGTGGGTAAATGCACTTACACTGTCGCACTTGGTGGTACAGATCCCAGGTGCAATCCATAATCTGTGCTAAATTAACTGCTCTCAGCTAGGATGTCAATGGTGACACTGCAGTTGCTTTTACCTGTAGGTTCAGAGGAAGGAAATTAGCCTGTATTTAGTGACCCCTGCTGGAAAGTGTGTGTACAAGTATACAAGTATGTCGAATGAAATGATCAGGATTGGGAGTAAAGGTCCAATAGTTAGAATAGCGGGCTGATCACCATCCAGGTTCATCGATGTAGGTGACCAACAGAAGCGATCATGCTCTATAGAACCATACACCCAGGATGGGTATCTACTTTTCAGAAATGAGAGATAAGCAAAGAAAATTTGAGGGCAACAATTCTAATGGAAGAAGAATTATAGGAATAAGATAAGAGATCAGGACCGGAGCAGCATTACCAGAGCTGCCAGATTTTATACCAAGAAAACAACACTTTATTGATCCAAAATGGCAGCAAGGAGTATCGGAGACAGAGGCCTCGCTATTAACAGCCCCACGATGGGTGGGAGAGTGTCGGGGCGGGGGGTTAGATCATCAAATGCGCAAAACGCGACCCTAACCCATTGCTGCTTTTACGGTGCTGGATATCGGGGTGTCCGAGTGTACCACAGTGCAATTGGGAGCCCGATTTAAAATTCACTGCTGCTGCACGTGTTTCCCAGGGGTCGGGAAACTCGGCTGTGAAAGGGAGGTGGGAGCTGCCAGCTCCACAAGGTAAGTGCCTCTAAGAGCAGGAGTGCTCCCCATGGCCCCTCAAGGAAGCCTTTGGCCTCCCCCCTGCCGATTGCAGCCTCTCTGTACCCCGTCCCGATCACCGACCTCCCCCTCTCCAGCCTCGATGTCCTCTCTCCTCCTCGAGCCACAATGTCCGATCTTCTGCCGTGATCGCTGACCTTTCCCCCTCCTGATTGCCAGGGACCGTCCCCAAGGGTCCCCAGCTGTGTCCTCCTGCCGCTGGCGTTCCATCCTGCCCGCCAGCCAGGCTGTCAATCTGGCCGGCTGCCGGGCGGGAAACGGATCCAAAAATGATAATGGGGTCCCGCCGTTAAGTTCGGCCTTGCCGCGTTCTTCGGACATTTTCGGCCTCCCCGTATTGGAGCCAGAGTTTCACACAACACTTCTCTTGCAGGTGGAGTTCTCGCTCCCAGATAGTGCCATCATATGGACCTCTGTCCTTTCTGTGCAGAAGTGCGATCACAGAGTTGATCATTTGTTAACCCAGGGTTGTTGCAGAATGCATTTGGCCATGCAAAATTTTTCACTTCCCCTCTGACACACCAGTAAAATGTTAGTCATATTGTAAGGTTCAGATCTATTGATGTCATGAAAGTCCCCTTTTTCTGCCTGCTTTAAGATCTTAAGTGAAAGGAGTTTATGATATCAGCCTTGGCTTGGTCCTTTCATTCTTACCCCTCTCTAGGGACTTGAGCACATAATCAAGGCTGACACTTCAGTGTAGTGCTGAGGGAGTCGCTGCACTGTCAGAGGTGCCGTCTTTCAGATGAGATGTTAATTTGAGGCCTCGTCTACTTTCTCAAGTGGATGTAAAAGATCCCACGGCACTATTCGAAGAAGAAGATATTTATTCCTCATCCAAAATTACTAAAACAGATTATGTGGCCATTAATCCATTTGCTGTTTGTGGGATGTTGCTGTGTGTAAATTGGCTGCAGTGTTTCCTACATTACAACAGTGGGTACGCTGCAAAAGTACTTCATTAGCTGTGACATCCTGAGGTCATGAAAGACGCTATATAAATCCAAGTTCTTTCTTCTTTCTTTCAACCAAATTTTTAAAGGGGCCGAGTCCACAGTTTAATTTGGTACTAGGTTATAGGCTCACTGCTACCGTAGCTGCAATTTACCTTTTTCTGGGCACCACATATCTTCCTTGAATTTTCAGGCTGCTTTGATGTTAACATGATTGGCCTGTGCGTTTCAAGCATTTTCTGGTTTTATAGCTGATTTCCAGCAATCATTGGCTGCCATAACTTCCTCAGAAGTGCACTGGAAAACTTGCTTGTGCATTTAAACAGGGTTTTCACTGCACTTCTGGCAATGTTACGACGGTGGAGTGGGAGCAACTCCAAGGAAATTCCCAGTCATAGATTTCCTTTTTATAGTAGTCATTTTAGTGTTGTGGGGGGGGGGGGTGGTTAGAATTTTTTTTTGTGGCAGTTTATTCCTGTATCAGTATTTAGTCACAATGATTGAGGTAGAGGTGGGAGGGATGGTGGCCTCAATCAGACAACCACCAAGGATGGTAAGTGTAAGAGATTGAAATGATGCAGACTGATCTCCTTTTGAGTGTTGGGTTAAGGCATGACAGATAGAGGGACCTTTGAATCCAGCAGACAGCAAAGTTGCCCTGGGAATCCTCTATTCTAGCACGGAGTGCAAAACTTGGAAAAATGTTCCAATCTCCAGTACTGACATCCCTCCCTTTGGAAGTTACAAATCCCCCTCACGCCCCCCAGACAAACGATTGGGTCAGATGTTGTGCAGTAGAGTGGTAGGTTTTGGGTTTGTACCTGCACCCACAATTCCCCATAACAAGTTCTTGTTCCCAGCTGTGCTGTCAGAAAGAGATGCACAAACATTGGAGACAAGGCACTTCTGTATGGGAGGAAAGGGAAAATCTGAGACTGAGGCATTATCAACTGCAATTATACACCTGGCAACTGAATCAACGGCAGCATAAAGGAAAGGATGGAAACGATGGAATGGCGAATGTCATCGGGAGACAGAAAAGATAACGATCGAAAAAAGCATGAACTAAATATAAAGGAGAAAAGAACATTTCTTAATTTGTATTCTGAGAATAGACATTTGTTATTTCTGAATTCCAACCCCCTTGAGATAAAGGCCAACATTCCATTAACTGTTTTGATTAATTTTTGTAACTGTGCACTAGCTTTTAGTGATTTATTTAAGGAGTATTGATAAATTATGGCCTAGAGCTTCTGCTTCTCCTCTCTGCCTTCTTTCAACAGCCTCGGGTGTGTGCCGTCAGACTCTGATGAATTATCCACTTTGAGTTCTGCTAATTGTTTTCAGAACCAATTCCTTTCCTACAGTTAGCTCTATCAATTGTTCCATGTGCTCCTCTAGTACACCTATATTTATTTATATAGCACCTTTCACATCCTCAGGACGTTCCTTCATAGCCAATGAATTACTTTTTGAAGTTTAATCATTGTTGATATGAAGTCGTTATGTTCTGCCTCCACCGTCATTTGTAAAAACCAATGCAAAATGTTTATTTGCAGCGGTTCAAGAAGGCGGCTCGCCACCACTTCTCAAGGGAAATTAGGGATGAGCAATAAATGCTGGCCTTGCCATGAATGAATATTAAAAAAAATGTAATATCTACACCATACCTTCATCCACAATTAGACTCCTTTCCTCTTCCCTGAATGGTTCTACCCTCACTTTAACTATTCTTTTACGTTTTACTTGCTTATAGAAGTTCTATTTCCTTTTATATTATCTGATAGTCTTTTTCATATTCCGCTTTAGCTCTTCTAACCTCCAATTCCTCTCTACTACACTTTCTATATTCTTTAATGTTGTTCACCCTTTATCACATGCCTCCATTTTAAGTTTCATGGGTATCACACACAGGCCTACTTAATTGACAGAGT
Source organism: Heptranchias perlo (assembly GCF_035084215.1). Classification (NCBI taxonomy): domain Eukaryota; kingdom Metazoa; phylum Chordata; class Chondrichthyes; order Hexanchiformes; family Hexanchidae; genus Heptranchias; species Heptranchias perlo. The sequence goes on from NC_090325.1 coordinate 58,758,678, forward strand.
TGAGACTACAACAACAGTTTTCAAAAATATAGTGCCTGTAACGTAATAAAACATTTCAAGGCGCTTTTTAAACTCGTTTGAAGAAAAGGATTCAGATGATAATCTGGATTTTGGAGCTTTAGAATTCTGCATGGTGAGAGGCTCCAGAAAACTAACCATTGTACCTTTTGCTAAATTGTTAAATCGTCTCAGAAATGTGCATTATTTTATCATTTAAATGTCAACGTTTTACAAATCTGTGTGCAATCTTAATTGATTTAGATGAGAAGAGTGTTCCTGCAGTATGATCGGATTCTAAGTTCTGAAAATAGAAACATTTTATTGCTTCCACCTCCTTTTGCGTTTTGTTAATTTAAAAAGATGTTACTTTCCCCCTTCAAAAAAAAATCTGGAAATATTTTTTTTCTGACCAGTTTTCGGCAAATTATTGCTGAAGATGTACATTATGTTGCAGTTATGCAAAATCGCCACAGGGAGGCGTGCTACTGTTGCTACATTTACTTACAGGCAGCTCTTCCTCTTTTTAAAGTTTCTGTTATGTCATCTATTTTGTTCTCCACAAAATCCTTGTACAACTACAAAGTAAATTCCTGTGGTAATGAAACAACAAAAAAGGAAATGAAACAAAAGTAAGAAAACTTATTAAATCAAAGTCTTTTATTTGTAGGCCATGAACCGCTCTCTAGTCAACGTAATCGTTGGTGGTTTTGGTACCTCATCTACTGGCATTGGTAAACCCATGGAAATCACTGGCACTCATACTGAAGTCAATGTGGACCAAACGGTCGAGATGATCAAAGAGGCCAATGATATCATCATCACTCCAGGTCAGTGTTTAGATGAGAAGTAAACTTATTTTTCTCATGATGTTTTAGCTGATCTCTAAAAGGAAACTTGGGATTTAGTGTTGGCTTGGGAGGTTCGCAATTCCTGCGGTCAATGACCGTGCTATTGGGTGACCTTTTATGGCTGTCATTCTTGCTTTGTGTAGAAATACCATGTGAAACTGTACACGAGGCCTTTCCAAATGTCACTTAATTTATTTTGGATAAAGTTCCACATGACGTTAACGATGTAGGATTTGGCCCATTTCCTTTTTTGTTAGTCTGAATCCCTTCAAAAGGCATTTATGAATAAAAAAATGTAAGCCGTTTTGATATTTAGTAAACATGTTCTTTTACAATAGCTGGAATTCAGCGCACATATATTTGCTGGGAACTTCCTTTGAGGTTCTCCCAATCAGCCGCCATAACCTCGGCGCCAACCCCATTTATCCATGCCTCCGGGTTTTCTGCCGATCCTCCGCTGAAGGTATGGCGGCCGATTGGGAGAATTCCCCAGGGAATTCCTGTCCATTGTGCATTAAAATACAAGGAGTTGGGGTGGGGAAACCAGCAGCAGCTATGCAAACCGTTTAAGTATTGTAAAATCTTTTATTAATCCATGTTGACGGGTAGCCCAGTAACATATACTAGAGCATTACATTCTATACTGGGAGATCCAACTTTAAATCCAAGGCTCAACTGATGTTTACAATCCAATTGTTCTCCCCGGTGTCCTGGCCAACATTTATCGCTCAAAAACATCATTAAAACAGATTATCTGGTCATTACCACATTGCTGTTTGAGGGACCTTGCTGTGCGCAAATTGACTGCCAGGTTTCCAATGTTACAACAGTGACTACACTTCAAAAAGTACTTCATTGGCTGTAAGGCGCTTTGGAACATCCTGAGGTCGTGAAAGGCACTATAGAAATGTACAAATTTCTTTTTCAATTTCTTGTAGAGGTCTTAGTTTGCTAGTTTTAACCAATTCATCCAGCTTATAAATGGGAAAATTGGTTGGGATACCTTTCCTGCATCACTTCAGCTCACTAACCAAGGATTAGCAGATGTCTAGTTGATGAGAAGCAATTTTAAGTACACTTCGATGCAACACTGGACGTATAACTTGGGAGTCAAGTTGGTGATCTGACGGCAAACCCCATAATGGGAAGAGGTGTAAGACCACCTTCAGGAGGTCATCTTGCACTGCTTGGGGTTCGTACTGGCTGCAGTGTAATGGAAGTCTGGTGCAATCTCCAAGTTTGGAAAGTTCACAGATGATTCTAAAACTTTATTTCCAATGCAATTAATAACAGAGAGTCAATCGTCTTGCTGGCTCTCCCCTAACATGAAAATCTAATCAGCATGTGGAAGAGTGTGAGTGGAGTTTTACGTATGTACAAGTATGTAAGCCAGAACTCCAACGTCTATGGGTAAAAAGCAACATTAGCCAGCGGTGTAATTTGAATCTGAGACTCTCATCTTGTATAACTGGCCCCAAAGCTGTTCTTGGTCAGAGATCCATCACCTTTCTATTGTAGCTGAAGAGGACAGTGTGAACTAGCTGCATAGAGTTAAAACATTCGAGGGAGGGATAACAAAAAATATGCATTAATCCCAAACTTTAATTGTACACATTCCGTTGTTTATAGGAAATTTGTAAAATGTTTGGAGTATTGTTTTCAGTGTTGTAGATAAGCAGAGGGACATGTAGGTGAGTGAATAATCTGAACTGGATGGTGAAGAGTGCTGATATACTCACTTATGAAGTTTAAATGATTGGGGAAAATGATAAGCAGCTATACTTTAGATGTGACCAGGTATCCTCTGTTTGTAGCGGCACACCATTTGAAGTTCAGCTTGGGGTTAGATAATGAGTTGTTGATTATGAAATGTCGTAAGGACCACTTGTGACTCAAATGTTCCTACAGATTTCATAGGTTTGGTCTTCAGTTCGGTTAAGCAACCTTTCTTGCTGTATTGATCGTTTAACCCATTATATTGTTAACCTTTATGCGTCTTAAGAACATACCAAGCAAAGGCCAATTGTCCAACCCGCTGCGAATGCACCTACTTCCTTCCGGTTTAACTGGGGCCGGTTGGAGGGTGGGCGAGTAACCTGCTCTCGAGAGGCAGGTCCGTCATTTAAATATGTTAATGAGGCTGACTGCCTCAGACTTTAGCAGCCATTTAGATTTATCAGCTGTGGGCCGGGTTTCCCAGTACTTGGGAAAACCAGTAGCTGAAGGGAAGCGAGAACTGCTGGATTCAGCAGGTCAGTGCTTTTTATAGCGCTGCTTGTGGGCCAGGAGGAGCAGGAGCGCATCTCCCCGACCCCCCAAGCAAATTCGCCTTGATCAGTCTCCCTCCCCGCGATCCGCCGCCGCCTTCCCGCAATCTCCTGACATCCCCCCCCCCCCCCCCCAACGGCGATCCGATTTCTCCCTCCCCACGATTTCTCCCTCCCCACGATTTCTCCCTCCCCACGATTTCTCCCTCCCCACGATTTCTCCCTCCCCACGATTTCTCCCTCCCCACGATTTCTCCCTCCCTCTTCTCCGGTCCCTGGCTGCAGCCTTCTAGCACAGACCTTCCTGCCCGACAGCCAACCAGCCTCTCAATCTAGTGGGCTGCTGGCCGGGAAGCGGAGACAAAAAATTAAAATAAGTTCCCGCCGTTAAATTTGGCAGGGCCTCCGCGTTCCCTGTATTTCTGGGTTTCCCGACCACTACAAGTCCCCCTGCTCCCTCCCCGCCTCCCCATAAATATCAAGGCCTTTCTTTTTGCTCAAAATAGAGTGATGGACTATAAAATACTACTGCACTTTTAATTCAGTCTTTGAGTTTGTCTAGTATGTTATAATTGGATAGCCATGTGGTGTAGGATAGAATACTGGAGCCTGGTTTTTAGTTGTTTCCTAGCCTTTATTCACAGAGAGCCCCCTTTACACACACACTACACTCTAGCTAAGCTTTCCGATAAAAAGGATACAAGAGAGTCCCCAATTGATACCCACCACCTGAATACAATTAACACTAATTGATAGAAATCATACAATTAACATAGTATATGTGTTCAATTGTTTTTCAGGTCTTTACCCCCTGTCGGTCGTGAACTTCTAAGTATGCCTTATGTATATGCCTTGCCCTCAAATGCTTGCCTAGTTGAAGGAGTAGAAGCAGCAGGTGGCTGTTTAGCCATCGTAACTGGCCTCCCAACATCCACTCTCCATAAATTGATTTTTGGCTGGTTTTTCTTTTTGCATTCCCGCCAACTAAAAATTGTGTTGCACAAGATTGTGTGTAACTGCTGATTTATCAAAATTTGGAAATAATTGTTTTGCCTCCATACGATCTTATTGCAGTCTTGGAATGCCGTAGAGTATCATATCAGATCTTGTTAGTGAATAATCTAACATGATATAATACAGTTGTGTATTTACAATAGAAACTAACTTCTGGAGCAGACAAATGAATAAGCACTAATCTACTCTTTTACAGATAGCTTTTAGCTACAGGAGTTAGCTGGTCTACCTTTTCCTGTGAAATTTCCAACTGGCTCAGCGACCTGCTGATAACTCAATGAACAGATCCAGCCACTTAAATACCCTATCGCTGGTTGTCTTGGCTTTTTGCAATCTTTCATAGCTGGCACTTGGATTCAAAATAATTGGCTACCATGCATTTAACCAAACAAATCTGTGTTTGTTCAAAGTTAGCTTCATTCCTCTTCCCTCGAGCACACAGCATGAAAGTCAGTTTGAAATGACCATGCAATATAAATATTGAAAATAAACTTGGTACAGGGATCTGAACTGCAGTTGTGTTTTTTAAACCACTTATACAGAGTGACTGAATATAAAGCAACACCAGCAAGCAACTAAACTAGACAAAAAGACCTACGGCTCAAATTTAATTCCGAGCCAGTTTTGAGTGGATGAGCAACGGTGAGTTAAGAAACAAGTAAGTTGCGGGATCGGGTCCTCGCGATCGGGGGTTGGCGAGATTGCAGCAGGAGAAGCCTAAGCTTTCGTTGTGGGGCGTGGAGGAGCAGTCCTGCTCCTTCTGGCTCCACAAGGAAAGAATTAAAAAACATACTCTTTTTGGGCATCTTGTCCCAATTCTATTGCTCGCTGGGTTGACCTGGTGGGAAGTGTGCTGCAGCTTCCCACTTAGGCCGCCTGGTAGAAATAGTAGTCAGGTCCCGGTGATTTCAGTGGGACCCGATACGCATCAGCGTATACCATCCACAGGATGCACTGCAGCAACTCGCCAAGGCTTCTTCGACAGCACCTCCCAAACCCGCGACCTCTACCATCTAGAAGGACAAGGGCAGCAGGCACATGGGAACAACACCACCTGCACGTTCCCCTCCAAGTCACACATCATCCCGATTTGGAAATATATCGCCGTTCCTTCATTGTCGCTGGGTCAAAATTCTGGAACTCCCTACCTACAGCACTGTGGGAGAACCGTCACCACACGGACTGCAGCGGTTCAAGAAGGTGGCTCACCACCATCTTCTCAAGGGCAATTAGGGATGTGCAATAAATGCTGGCCTTGCCAGAGGCGCCCATATCCCATGAACGAGTTAAAAAAAAAAGTTAAAAAGGACACCCGCCTACTTTGGGCGGGAGTCCTTGCTACCTTCTCAAGATTGCAGGTGAAAATCAGATCCTGTCTGCCCCCAGTGGTGGAAGTCACAGGGTGAAGAATGGCTGAACATGTGAGAGAGCATGCACCAAGATTCTCTGATAATGCACTGGAGGCCTTGGTGCAAGAGGTGGAGAGAAGGTGGGACATCCTGAATCTGAGGGGGTGGGGTGCAGGAGGCCCTCCAGACATATGCTCAAGAGGCAGTGAGAGGAAGTAACCGAAGAGGTCAATGCCAGGAGCATAGCTCCAAGAACATGGATGCAGTGGAGGAAGAAGTTCAGTGATCTGACACGAGTTGTCAAGGTGGGTGAGTTCAATCTTCAAATGGCATATCCTACCAACTGCATCACTAGCCTCATCCACTGCTCAATTCACTACACCCCCATCACCCACCTACCAACCATCTCTATCAATCAGTACTCAACCCTTCAATTCATATGATTTACCTTACCCTCACACACTTAGCACTGTTGCAAGCCTCACACCCACAACTCACAGCTGACACACACAGTGGCAGCTATTCAACCATGGGCGCTACATGGCCCAATTTAACCCCTTATAACTCAATGGTTTGGTTATGAGGGGAAATCAAACTGCAGTAAAACTGTAAAAGGATCAGAATTCTAGACCTCATAAAGCATCACACTTTGACATAATTGATTGATTCCTGGGATGAGAGGATTGTCCTATGAGGACAGATTGTGTAGAATGGGCTTATATTCTCTGGAGTTTAGAAGAGTGAGAGGTGATCTCATTGCAATGTATAAAATTTTTAGAGGGCTTGACAGGGTAGATGCTGAGAAGCTGTTTCCTTTGGCTGGAGAGTCAAGAACTAGGGGGCATAGTCTCAGGATAAGGGGTCGGCCATTTAGGACCGAGATGAGGAGGAATTTCTTCACTCAGAGGGTTGTGAATCTTTGGATTTCTGTATCCCAGAAGGCTGTGGATGCTCACTCGTTGAGTATATTCAAGACTGAGATTGATAGATTTTTCAACACTAAGGGAATCAAACGATATGGGGATATTGCAGGCAAGTGGAGTTGAGGTAGAAGATCAGCCATGACCTTGAATGGCAGAGCAGGCTCGAGGGGCCATATAGCCTACTCCTGCTCCTATTTCTTATGCTCTTGTGTTCTTATAATGCACTCTGAATTGATACTTTTAGCAGGGCTAGTAAAATTGCTCCAAAACATCTATTCACCTGGTGCAAACAGAATTATTCCAGTTTTTGGCACTACTTTCTTGCACTTCCACGCCAAAACATTGTTCACCTTTACTCCGTGTCCCCCCTTCCGCTATTAAGAGCTAGTCCATGCCTTGAAGATTTGACTTCTCTAATGCCCCCTAGTTGGACTTCCTGCCTCATCGCTACACAGGCTTCACCTCATATGAAATGCTGTAGACTACGTTATCACCTGCATACTCCCACCTCCCTCTATTTTCTAAGCTCCACTGGTTCCTGCTGCCCCATCATGTCGATCTAAAAATTCTTACTCTTATTTTCAGATCTCTTTGTGTGCTTCCTCACCCCTGCTTCGTGATCTTCTCTTGTCTTAACATCCCTGTATGTGCCCTCTGCTCTAACACCAGACTCCTCACCCCCTCATTCTCTTCATTCCATCATTGGCAGCCGCTCATTCAGCCATCACACTGCTGCTCTCTGAAGCACGATATGGTTCTCCTTGCCTGGCCACTCACTTCCTGATTTAAAAACCCTCCTCTAAACCTTCCTCTCGAGCAGCCTTCAGTTTCCCATCTTAATAGACTTGTTAGCAAAATTGAAGCCCATGGGTTTAAAGGGGCAGTGGCTGCGTGGATACGAAATTGGCTAAGAGACAGAAAGCAGAGAGTAGTGGTTTACGGTTGTTTTTCAGACTGGAACGAAGTGTACAGTGGTGTTACTCAGGGTTTGGTGTTGGGACCAATTCTCTTCTTGATATATATTAATGACCTGGACTTGGGTATGGAGGGTATAATTTCAAAGTTTGCAGATAACACAAAACTCGGAAATGTAGTAAACGGTGAGGAGGATACTAACGGGAAAAGCTCTCCAGTGGCTGGAGTCATACCTAGCGCAAAGGAAGATGGTAGTGGTTGTTGGAGGCCAATCATCTCAGCCTCAGGACACTGCTGCAGGAGTTCCTCAGGGCAGTGTCCTAGGCCCAACCATCTTCAGCTGCTTCATCAATGGCCTTCCCTTCATCATAAGGTCAGAAATGGGGATGTTCACTGATGATTGCACAGTGTTCAGTTCCATTCGCAACCCCTCAGATAATGAAACAGTCCATGCCCGCATGCAGCAAGACCTGGACAACATCCAGGCTTGGGCTGATAAGTGGCAAGTAACATTTGTGCCAGACAAGTGCCAGGCAATGACCATCTCCAACAAGAGAGAGTCTAAACATCTCCCCTTGACATTCAACGGCATTACCATTGCCAAATCCTCCACCATCAACATTCTGGTGGTCACCATTGACTAGAAACTTAACTGGACCAGCCACATAAATACTGTGGCTACAAGAGCAGGTCAGAGGCTGGGTATTCTGTGGCGAGTGACTCACCTCCTGACTCCCCAAAGCCTTTCCACCAACTACAAGGCGCAAGTCAGGAGTGTGATGGAATACTCTCCACTTGCCTGGATGAGTGCAGCTCCAACAACACTCAAGAAGCTGGACACCATCCAGGACAAAGCAGCCCGCTTGATTGGCACCCCGTTCACCCCCTAAACCTTCACTTTCTTCACCGCCGGTGCACCATGGCCGCAATGTGTACCATCCACAGGATGCACTGCAGCAACTCACCAAGACTTCTTTGACAGCACCTCCCAAACCCGCGACCTCTACCACCTAGAAGGACAAGGGCAGCAGGCACATGGGAACAACACCACCTGCACGTTCCCCTCCAGGTCACACACCATCCCGACTTGGAAATATATCGCCGTTCCTTCATCGTCGCTGGGTCAAAATCCTGGAACTCCCTACCTAACAGCACTGTGGGAGAACCTTCACCACACGGACTGCAGCGGTTCAAGAAGGCAGCTCACCACCACCTTCTCAAGGGCAATTAGGGATGGGCAATAAATGCTGGCATTGCCAGCGACACCCATATCCCATGAACAAATGAAAAAAATAGCTTCAGGAGGACATCGACAGACTGATGAAATGGGCAGACACATGGCAGATAAAATTTAACACCGAGAAATGTGAAGTGATTCATTTTGGTAGGAAGAATGAGGAGAGACAATATAAACTAAATGGTACAATTTTAAAGGGGGTGCAGGAACAGAGAGACCTGAGGGTGTACGTACTCAAGTCTTTGAATATGGCAGGACAAGTTGAGAAGGCTGTTAAAAAGGCATATGGGATCCTTGGCTTTATAAATAGAGGCATAGAGTACAAAAGCAAGGAAGTTATGCTAAACCTTTATAAAACACTATGTGGAGAGACTAGAGAAACTGGGGTTGTTCTCCTTAGAGCCGAAAAGGTTAAGGGGAGATTTGATAGAGGTGTTCAAAATCTGAAAGGTTTTGATAGAATAAATAAGGAGAAACTGTTTCCAGTGGCAGAAGGGACAGTAACCAGAGGACACAGATTTAAGGTAATTGGCAAAAGAGCCAGAGGCGAGATGAGGAAATTTTTTTTTACGCTGCAAATTGTTCTGATCTGGAATGCACTGCCTGAAAGGGTGGTGAAAGCAAATTCAATAATAACTTTCAAAAGGGACTTGGATAAATACTTGAAGGGGAAAAATTTGCAGGGTTACGGGCAAAGAGCAGGAGAATGGGACTAATTGGATAGCTCTTTCAAAGAGCCGGCACAGGCACGATGGGCCTCCTTCTGTGCTGTATCATTCTATGATTCTGTGATCTTAACCACTCCATTTTGTTTCTTTCCATTTCCGCATGCTCAGTGTCCAATGTATTTTTCTTCCTTATTGAACAGTGCTTTGAGATATCTTTCAGTTCATGAGGAGCGCTATCTAACTGAATGATGGTGATCCTTGACAGTTTCCTCTGATTCAAATGACCCTCCTAGTTTAGTATCATCTGCAAATTTGACCTATTTACATTGCATTTCTGTATCTAAGTTGGTAATGCAGATTATGACCCCTATGACCGATCCCTGGGGCACTCGCTCCCACTCCCTTCACCTTGACATTACTTCTCTAATAAATACCTACTGCTTTTTTTCCTTCACCCAGTTGCTTATCTGCAACCTTTGAATTCTGACTGTTTGCAGTTTCGGTAGTCGCCTTTCATAAGAAACCTTATCAAAGATCTTTTTGAAAGTGTCTACTTGGGATTATCACTTCCTCAGAAAAGAGGTTGGTCAGGCAGGATCATCCCCTTCTGAAGCCATGTTGCCTGTTAGTTACTGGATTGTTCACATACAGACAGTTTTATAGTTTGTTCCTGGTGATAGACACCATTATTTTACCAGATATTAATGTGAGACTGAAGAAAGAGATGGGAAGCAAAAAAAATGAAGATCAGTCAGATGCAATACATCTACCAAATGTATACTTACCGTATAATTCTAAAGCTTCATCAAGATTAAACAATGGTTCTGTTATGAATATATACTTACTAATTAATACACCAGAACTTCATTAGCTGTTTAATTATGTTGCCTTTAAGACTACAATTCTTGAAGTTAAGCCCTGAGTGAAAATGAAATTGAAATTGTGGAATAATACCCAGGTGAAGGATTCTGTTACAATATTTTGTGAACTTGTGACTTTTTATACCTTTTGCAGGATATGGTCTTTGTGTTGCTAAGGCTCAGTACCCCATTGCTGAACTCGTCAAAATGCTAATAAACCAAGGAAAGAATGTCCGGTAGGTACCCTCCAGAATACCTTTGACTTGTGGGTTTAGCTGTGTAATCACTTCCTGGGCTCCAGGTTTCAATCCACATGTATGTAGCAGGCAGCACAATATATTTTTGATTTATTTTTGTTGGGGATGGGGATGGACAACATTGTGTGTAAGTATCATAGTATCTCATAGTGGGTACAGCACAGGAGGTGACCATTTGGCCCATCGTGCCCGTGGCGGCTCTTTGAAAGATTTATCCAATTAGTCCCACTCCCCTGCTCTTTCTCCGTAGTCCTGTAGTTTTTTTCCCCTTCAAGTATTTATCTAATTCCCTTTTGAAAGTTACTATTGAATCTGCTTCCACCACCCTTTCAGGCAGTGCATTCCAGATCATAACAACTCGCTGCGTAAAAATGTTGAAATTTTGTGCTTGGCAATGAAATACATTTCCATTTTCTACACCTGGGGGCGAATTTCAATGGGGGTTCTCCTGGTCATCCCATAACTTCGGCAGAAGAGCCTCAGAAACACCGGAAAAACATAGTTTCTCTGGGATTTCCGTGGCTTTTCTGCCGAAGTTCACCCCCCTCAGTGGCCAGTCAAGTGGTGTTAGGTCACTTATAACACAGATCAGACTAAAACTGTACCTTAAAACAGTACAGTTTTGACATTGGTGGTTTAGTTGATATATTTTATGAGTGGCAATACACGATTGTGGATGTTGCCTAGTAAGATCAATAAGTGTGTAACTGTATTGTCAGGACGCTGAGCTATTCAGTGATAAACACAGTCTTAGGCTTAGTTGATATATAAAACTGCAACCAGCTCTTGTTATGTATTCAGAATCTACAGGGTTAATTTTGCAAGGTTCCATGTGGCACACTAGACAGGAATGTAGGGTGCTGAGTCGGCCCTACGGTGTTTTAACACAATCTCCAACCCACACTCCCTTCTGATGAAGGTCCACATCAGCAGCAGAGCCTTAGCAAAATGAACCCTTGTAAGTAATTTTCAGGTGAACCTTTTATAAAAAAAAAGAGCCTATTGCCTATTAGAGCAAGTCAGAATATCAGCTGTTTTATATTGATGGGAACATTATACCAAGTAATGTACAATGTATTGTAACATCTCTCTCTCTCTCTCTCTCTCTCTCTCGTGTTTTTTTCATTGTGTGCCTGTATCCTATTGTGTTCAAATCCCTTTCTCATTGTTTTGTCTCTTTCTGTAAGTCGCTGCACCACTCTGTCTCCTCTCTCTTCTGTGTGCTGTATGGCTCTTGCATGTGTTCTTTTACTGATATCCTCCATATCTGCCTCTTACCTTTTTAAGACCTGAGATATGCAGCAAGGTGGGAGGCAGTATTTAGTGAATTGAGTGGGGAGAGATACTGCAATGTGTGTCAGTGAGAAAGGTGGAGATCAAGCCTGGAGAATTGTGGGGGGCAGTTGGGAGTGGGGGTGGGTGGGTGGATACATGATGAAGCAGAGAATTTGGGTTATTGGGTGGGAGGCACTGGGTGGAGGAAGCTGGAGCTGGGATTCATCATAGGGGAGGGAATGTGGGAGGGCTGGGGTTTGGGAACACTTGGTGGGATTGTCTCATGAGACTTGGCAAGACATTTGTAGGGGGTGTAGCTGTGTTCTTGCAGCATTCACGGGTCAGTGGAGGTAATGGGCGTAGGGTACTCACTGTGTAGACTGTGTGGTCCGACAGTGCTTGAGAGGGGGAGGTGAAGAAGGCTGGTAGCCGGGCATACCTGGGAGGGTGGATGGGAAGAGTCATGGGAAGGGCCTGGAGCTTCGGAGGACTGAAAGTTGGGAATCTAACACAGTTCCAGGGCAGCTGGGGTCTAGTGTGGGGACATTGGGGGTTCGGGTATGTGAACTTTGGTGGGAGACCGTTGGAGCCCCGGGAGAACTGGCTGAAAATGGTTGTTAACGCAGTTTCTTTGGGGGTTCCCCTGGTCTCCTGTTGATGCTGTGGCGGAAGACCGAGGGAACACCTATGGAATTTCAAGGCCATTAGGCTTTTCATCATCTAGCAGTATTTTAGTTTTGATGGTGACTGTATTACCTTTTTGTTGTACTTATTAAGCTATATCTAGAATACAGTTGCACACCTACCAGGTGTAACTGTCCTTAATATTCATAAACCAACATGATGGATTGATTAAAATTTATAGATCAGAACCGTTATGTGCAACCGATTTGTGCCACATATACATTCGGTTTTATGCCTTTGTGTTGCGTTGACCGGTGTTTTGTGAAACTGTGGAAGGGCACTTGGGTTATAAAGTACCCATGCGGTCATATTCACTGTTACAGGCAACCTTGTGGAATGTTTTCAGGCCGCTGTATAGCTCCAGCACATTGGAAGAATTCAGATGGGAAATATAAGTGTATTACATCATGCTCCTGCTGGTTTTGTTTATTAAATCTTCTAACCTGCCAAGTATTAAAGATATCCCAATAAACCCAGTAGATCAAAGAAACGCAGCTGTTCTCTTACTGTTAAAGGCAATGATTAAATGATAAAATTACTTCTAGTGTACCTGTAGTATTAAGTAAATTAGTCTCAGAATTATTTATCTGAGCATTAAAGCCCTTATTTTCTGAGGCATGCAATTTCCTGAGGCGTGCAATTTTCTTCACGCAGCAGTTTTTCTGTGCAGGCCTCGTGAATATAATATTAAAATTGGTTTTCATGTGCCACTTTCCAAGTTAAACTTGCTGCATGGGGGAGCCGTGGAACCTGGCCAGAAGTAGCCTTCTTAAAGGCAGATGACAGTTTTCAGCTGGTAGAATTGTTTTTTGATTTTTAATGATATTTTGCTGCATGTATGAGTTGGTTTTGCCAGGTAGTCCACCATTTTTGTCTTGACAGTGCTCTCCTTCATTATTCTTAGTTGCTGCTGCCATTTAAATTGCACGATTCAAAGAGTATTTGGAGGTTCCAAATATGTTACAGGATTGAGATATAGGAGAAGAGTTCATGAGGAGTCAACAAATGCAAGGGAAATGATACCCGAGGCAGTTTGTCTGCATCTGTCACTACCTCAGGACCAACATTTATAGGCCTCTGCAAACATACCTGGAGATATTAACGGACTCCTGTCTTCACCGCCACCGCTTCACAAGACAGTCTGTGACAGAGTTATACCATTTGTCGTAAGATGACTTGCAAACAACACTTGGATTAGAGATGGTCTTCCTGCAGAACTGAAGCTTTGATACTGGATCCATCCAAGTCACCCTAAGGAACATTTGGCACATTATGTGGTCTACAGTGCACAAACGTGTCAAGCAAGATACAAACCCTGTTGCAAGGGGCAGCACCTGTGGAAACAAAGTGCGGGTGGCAGGGTTCCCTTGAATAAGGGCTTCTCACATCTTCATAGCTTACATGAACACTAAAGGTCTGCACTTAATTACCGTACAGGTGGTATCTGACCACAGAAACCTCAGTATGCATGTTAAAGCCATTATTAGGAAGCACACAGTCTTTGAAGAAGAAGAAACACTATGTTGATGTTGTGTTCAGTGCTTGAAATAGTACTTCCCAGAGAATTTAAGATTTCCCAACTTAGGTTTTGTGCCATTGTTTCCGCATCCCACTAAAAATGTGTCCAAAATTGAGGAATACAGATACCTTTACCTTCCACCTGACGCCTCCTTTTTGATCTGGGTACGAGAGACTAGGTGACTGCATTGATTCAGTTGGTGACCTCCCACTGTGCAGCTTGTAACTGTGCATTTACTGAAGGTGGTGATCAGCCCCTCCTTTGATGCACCTCCTGCAGCAAGACCTCCAACCCTTCAGCATCAAAGCTAACATTGCTGGCCACATCTCTCTGCTGTACCATTGTGAACAATTAGTCTACTTTTCTATAACCACCACAACTTGCACTTTTAAGGCAAACTGCAGCCCTTTAAGAGCTACTGCCTCGCTGAATGTCCCACTCCTCAGCCAGCATGCTGCAGGCAAAGCCCTCTGGGCAAGTTTTTCATGTGTCAGTAGACAATTCAAATTTGAGAGGGGGGGTCTCCTGTCAGAGAATTCAGCCTACTCCTGAGTTGTCAGCTTAAGGCCATTTTTGCTGATCTCGGAAAAATAGAGCTTAAAGTTCGACTTAAAAAGTGACAACTCTTAGAGCAGGTATGGAGAGAGGTCACCATGGAGGAGCCACTGGATTTTCTGCCCACCCTGATCGGTGAGCTCTAGTTCAACACTCGCAGCTCGCCGATCAAATGTTAATGAGGACCAACACTCAAAATGGGTCGGGCTTCATGCCAAGGATAGCAGGCGAGCGGCAGAGTTGCAACGCCCAATGTCTGCCCATGGTGATAAACGACCCCATAATGTCTTTTAAACTCCTGAGTTGGATCACAGTCCTCTAACTCACCCACCAGTGCTACAGTTCTCTTAGGGTGTTCTAATTATTGCAACTCAATAATAACAATTATTTTGGGCAATTATCCTATTGTGAAAGCAAGGAGGTTACACTAAAACCCATCAAAAAGAGGGCACCATGCAAATATTTACCAGAGCCAAATGGAATGTGTGAATATATTTTTACTGCATGAAAATAGCTCAGTGATCATAGAATCATAGAACCATAGAATGGTTACAGCACGGAAGGAGGCCATTCTGCCTGTCGAGTCAGTGCCGGCTCTCTGAAAGAGCAATCCAGCTAGTCCCACTCCCCCGCCTTTTCCCTGCAGCCCTGCAAATTTTTTTCCTTCAAGTACTTATTCAATTCCCTTTGAAAGCCACGATTTAATCTGCCTCCACCACCCCCTCAGGCAGTGCATTCCGGGTCATAGCCACTCGCTGTGTAAACAGTTTTTCCTCCTGTCACCTTTTGGGTTCTTTTGCCAATCACCTTAAATCTGTGTCCTCAGGTTCTTGAGCTTTCCACCAATGGGAACAGTTTCCCTCTATGTGCTCTGTCTAGACCCTTCATGATTTTGAATACCTCTATCAAATCTCCTCTCAATCTTCTCTGCTGTAAGGAGAACAACCCCAGCTTCTCCAGTCTGTCCATGTAACCAAAGTCCCTCATCCGTGGAATCATTCTAGTAGATCTCTTCTGCACGCTCTCTAAGGCCTTCACATCCTTCCTAAAGTACAGTGCCCAGAACTGGACACAATACTCCAGTTGTGGCCGAACCAGTGTTTTATAAAGGTTCATCATAACTTTCTTGCTTTTTTACTCTATGCCTCTATTTATAAAGCCCAGGATCCTGTATGCTTTTTTAACCACTTTCTCAACCTGCCCTGCCACCTTCAACGATTTGAGCACATGTACTCCCAGATGTCTCTGTTCCTTTTAGAATTGTACCCTTTCGTTTATATTGACTCTCCTTGTTCTTCCTACCAAAATGTATCACTTCGCACTTTCCTGCGTTAAATTTCATCTGCCACGTGTCCGCCCATTCCACCAGCCTGTTCTCCTATTCTCCTCACTGTTCACTAGCCTTCCAAGTTTTGTGTCATCTGCAGATTTTGAAATCGTGCCCTGTACACCCAAGTCCAAGTATTGATATATATCAATAAAAGCAGTGGTCCTAGTACCGACCCCTGGGGAATACCACTATATACCTCCCTCCAGTCCGAAAAACAACCGTTCACCACTACTCTCTGTTTTCTGTCACTGAGTCAATTTCGTATCCATGCTGCCACTACCCCTTTTATTCCATGGGCTTCAACTTTGATGACAAGCCTATTATGCAGCACTTTATCAAACGCCTTTTGGAAATGTTTTTTTATTTGTTCATGGGATGTGGGCGTCGCTGGCAATGCCAGCAATTATTGCCCATCCCTAATTGCCCTTGAGAAGGTGGTGGTGAGCCGCCTTCTTGAACCGCTGCAGTCCGTGTGGTGAAGGTTCTCCCACAGTGCTGTTAGGAAGGGAGTTCCAGGATTTTGACCCAGTGACGATGAAGAAGCAGCGATATATTTTTAAGTCGGGATGGTGTGTGACTTGGAGGGGAACGTGCAGGTGGTGTTGTTCCCGTGTGCCTCCTGCCCTTGTCCTTCTAGATGGCAGAGGTCGCGGGTTTGGGAGGTGCTGTCGAAGAAGCCTTGGCGAGTTCTGCAGTGCATCCTGTGGATGGTACACACTGCAGCCACAGTGCGCCGGTGGTGAAGGGAGTGAATGTTTATGGTGGTGGATGGGGTGTCAATCAAGCGGGCTGCTTTGTCCTGGATGGTGTTGAGCTTCTTGAGTGTTGTTGGAGCTGCACTCATCCAGGCAAGTGGAGAGTATTCCATCACACTCCTGACTTGTGCCTTGTATATGGTGGAAAGGCTTTGGGGAGTCAGGAGGTGAGTCACTCGCCGCAGAATACCCAGCCTCTGACCTACTCTTGTAGCCATAGTATTTATGTGGCTGGTCCAGTTAAGTTTCTGGTCAATGGTGACCCCCAAGATGTTGATGGTGGGGGATTTGGCGATGGTAGTGCCGTTGAATGTCATGGGGAGGTGGTTAGACTCTCTCTTGTTGGAGATGGTCATTGCCTGGCACTTGTCTGGCACAAATGTTACTTGCCACTTATCAGCCCAAGCCTGGATGTTGTCCAGGTCTTGCTGCATGAGGGCTCGGACTGCTTCATTATCTGAGGGGTTGCGAATGGAACTGAACACTGTGCAATCATCAGCGAACATCCCCATTTCTGACCTTATGATGGGGGGAAGGTCATTGATGAAGCAGTTGAAGATGGTTGGGCCTAGGACACTGCCCTGGGGAACTCCTGCAGCAATGTCCTGGGGCTGAGATGATTGGTCTCCAACAACCACTACCATCTTCCTCTGTGCTAGGTATGATTCCAGCCACTGGAGAGTTTTCCCCCGGATTCCTATTGACTTCAAAGTCCATATACACCACATCAATCATATTGCCCACATCAACCCTCTGTGCTCAGAAAAATGAAGTTAAAATAATTGCAGTAATGTCAGAATATTTACAGTAGTGTCAGCTTGGCTCAATTGGCAGCACACTCACCTCTATGAAAGTCATATGTTCAAGCTCCACTCCAGGAATAGAGCACATAATCTAAGCTGACACTCCAGTGAGGTATTGAGAAAGGGCTGCATCGTTGGGGATGCTGTCTTTCAAGCTGCCCTCTCTGTTGGATGTTAAAGAAGAAAGAGCATGGAGTTGTCCTGGTGTCCGAGGCAATATTCCTTCCTTAATCGCCATCACCAAAAACATTTAACTGGACATTTTGCTTGTGCGCAAATTTTCAGCTGTGTTTGCCTACACAACAACTATGATTACACTTCAAAAAGTAATTCATTGGATGTGACGCACTTGAGACATCCTGAGGATATAATGAGGATGTTTTACTACATTAAAGGCACTATATAAATGCAAGTTGTTGTTGTCAATTTAGGTTGCATTTATAACTGCCGCTTTCGTGTCCTTGCAAAGTGGTTTTGCAAAGCCACCAATGCAAAGGTGGAGAAATAACTGGAGACTACAGAAGGCACCAAAACCTTGTGGTGTGAGTCCTGCTCCAAGGGACCATCTCACACTAGTTTGACTTTCCAAAGAGTATAGTGTAAGTACCACTTCAAACAAAAGAAGAGGGTTGGGAGGCAACAACAATTCACTTTTTCTGCTCTTAGCAGTGAAGAGGCCAAAATATGACCTGCTTCTTGACGCTGCTTTTGCTAACCTGCTAGGAGTGTTGGGATGGGCCACTTTTTGTCCTTCCTGACATATTTAATATTTAAATATTATCTTTATATTTTGCATTTGTTTTTCTTTGTTTGTAATACATTACCTCTTAATTAATGTTTCTCTCCTACAGTTTCTCATGTTGTAGGGCAGCCTGTGATGCTCTCCCTTTCCTTTTTCACTCTTGTGGGGAAGCACCAAATCCTTAAGGTGATGCCTCCCCTAACAACATGGTGAGGTTGGGAATTCATTGTGGGAGAATCGTGAACTGTAGCTCAAGCCCTCAATCATTCCGTGTTGCAGCATTTTAGAGCACTAATGATGAACACATCATCTTTCATTTCTTTCTCTTCCTCTCCCAAAGGCTCTGACACTTGTTGATGATCTATGGACAACAGGTCCCCTCAGGTATCTTAACCAAGTGACCATTCTTCATGTGTGACCCTAAACAGTGACTGTTTCAGGGGAGGCACATCGCTGTGCTGTTTGATCCTATCCTCACCCAGTGTCCACGTGAGCACACTTTCCAGCAGTGGTCCCTGAGTAGCAATCAGGAGCAGGAATCCTGCCCCCTCCCACCCCCAGACACTGAGGCAAATTTAATAGTTCCTCTGTCACCATCCCAACTGAGATCAGCAAATTTAGCACAGTCCAGGGATGGAATCTGTGACCTTCATGGTATATATGGCTTCATGCTCCTTATGGGACATGGAATTTTCCAGCTGACTCATTCAGGGAGTTCTGCCTTACTTCAGTTAGCCAAACTTTTATGTCCACCCAAACAGATCCTTATTAAACATTTGGACATTCAATACAACTATATTGATTAATAAAAAACAGACCAATGGCCTCTGTAAGAATGAACCCAAGTCAGCCAGATCAGGAGACTCTTCAAGTTGCAGCTAATTGGAAAAAGATAGGAAATTGATAACTTGGTGCGAAATGTTGGTGACCAGCCCATGCTTTGTGACTGTTGCCTGGTTATTATCTTACTGATTTGTGATAGTTTCAATGGCCTAAAATGACAGGCTTTTCAAAACCCTAGGAATCAAGGTCAGGCCAGAGTTTTATCCAGCATTGTGACACCGGGCGAATTCTTCTGCTGAAAAGTCCAGAGGAAATTTAGTACTCAAGACTAGTGATGCATGGAACGGCCACTGCCCACCTGAAATACTTAGTTACATTTGTTTGCCTCTGTTCCCAGGTTTGGAATCCACCCTGTCGCAGGACGCATGCCCGGACAGCTGAATGTACTGCTCGCTGAAGCTGGAGTTCCATATGATATTGTACTGGAAATGGATGAAATCAATGCAGACTTTCCAGGTAGGAGTTTAACAAAAGGTGCTTTCTTTGGGGACAAAAGCTTGCATCTTTGGTTAACCAATGTGTTGTGTCTTTATGTTTGGGGCTTGTCAACAGGGTTAAACTTCATATAATCTTTTCTTTTATTAAAGGAAGGAGGGAAGAGAGGGAGGGGAGTGAGGGTGGGGTGGAAGAGAGGAGAGGGAGGGAGGGAGAGGATGGAGGGAGGAGGGGGATGGGGAAGAGAGAGAGGGGGAGGGAGTGGAGGGAGAGAGTGGGAAGAGATCGAGGGGGAGACTGTGAGTTGAAATCAATAGTTGAGAAAAAAAAATAGAAAGTAAGCTAAAAGAGGAAATAGTAAAGCAAAATAATCAACATAAATTTACAAGTGTTACATCAACTTGACAAATCTACTGGAATATATAACCTGAGTTGATAAGGGAAACTCAGTACATGGAATATACTTAGACTTTAGCAAAGCCTTTGATAAAGTCCTAGATATAAAATTACTCTACAATGTAGAAATGCATGGAATAGGAGAAGCTTTTGAAGTGGATAATGAACTGGATGAGTCAAAGGATTCAAAGGGTAATTATTAAAAGAGCAACAACTCTATCCTTGGGAAAGAGATGATGAGCCAGTAACTGTAGGGATCACTTCTGGGGCCATTGTTGTTTTCGATGTATATTAATATTCATAAATATAAGATAATCCAATAAGAAATTCAGGAGAAACTTCTTTACCCAGAGAGTGGTGAGATTGTGGAACTTGCTATCACATGGAGTAGTTGAGGCGAATTGGGGAAGCTAGATAAGTACATGAGGGAGAAAGGAATAGAAGATTATGCTGCTAGGTTAGATGAAGTAGAGTGGGAGGACGCTCGTGTGGAGCATTAACACCGGCATAGACCAGTTGGGTATTGTGTAATGTGCTGGGTGCCATACTGCATGGGAGTTGGTAGCTTTGGAGGGAATACACAGAAGGACAACTAATTTGATAAATGGTTTGGGGCATCTTAGCTATGAGGAATAACTAAGGGTACTTGGGATACTTACATTTTAAATTTAGGAGGTGGGCAGGGCTTTTGAAGAGTATCAGAAGTACTGTGGGGTAAGAAGTCTGACGTTTTGGGACAGGCCCGATGAATGGATATGGTTATGTCTGATACTGTATAGTCCTATGTCCATTGGAACTGGGACATATGGAGGAGTTATGGGGTAGTTTAAGTATGTCTAATCATGCTTCATAGGTAGCTGTGGTCTCCAGCAGCTTGATTGATTATCTTCGAGAGCCCCAGAGTTTTTACAAAAGAAGAAAACTGGCAAAGAAGCAAAATGAATAAAAGTGAAGCTAAAATAAAATATATACTGGAATAAAAAGTAAAATAATGAGCAATTATGAAAAAAATAAGTTGTATCAAGCAAAGAAATACAAAATACTATTGGATAGGGAAAGAACCAAGAAACTGGAGTGAAATACGTTTTAAAAATGTTTTCAAAAGATCTTTTCAGTCTTCAAAAACTATTTGTCTGTCATGTGGAATTCGAGAAACATGGCACAAGTTTAATTCAGTTATTTTTGTCTTTTTAAAAAAAGTTTGGTGCAGAATGATTCAACAGTCCTGAAAGTCCAAATGCTGTAAGGTGCTGTCTGGTTTATAGACAGTTAACTTTGGCTCCAGGCGACAGCTGCAGCTTGTGGGATTCAGTACTGTAGTGTTCTTCACGCTGCACTAAAACTTTAGTACTTTTTGGGGGGACATGGAGCAGAGTAAATTAAATCTTGTGGTTACACAGGCATTTTTATTTGCATATTTCTTGAGCTGAACTTTTTTTAAAAAAACAATTTTTTTATTTTTCTGAGTAATGGATAGGTCAGATTTTATTAACTTTGCAAAACTTTTATTAGGCTGGTGCAAGCAGAAAAAAGGCCAATATACCATATTTAAAGTACAGTGAATGAATACTTGGCTGTGCTTTTCTAGTTGTGAATTATGCATGCATAGTACAGCTAGTTTTTTTGGACTCTCGTTACAGCCATAAATTTAAAACCTTGGAGACACAAACACAATTTTTCTGTCTAGCTGATCTGTTTGCTTAATACTTGGATATCTCTGAATGGGAGGAAAGGTCCAGTGATAGGTAAATGCGGTTCATTCCTAAGCAGATCGTAGATTGTGTGGAGCAATTAATTGCCAACTGAGCACACTAGCCTATCAATTAATAGGTTTGTACTGATTGGAGGGAAAATATAAACTGCAAATTTGTCAAATATGAAATAAAAAAGCTGGAAATGCACGTTTGTCAACATTTGAAAAGAAAAACATTTCAGGTGCAACCCGTCATTAGATGGACGATGAAAGGTTAAATCTGAAATGTTAATCTATCTTTTTCTTTGAGATGCTGATTGACCGATGGTGCAAGTGACAGCTAGTCTCAGTTGGTAGCACTCTTACCTGAGTCTGAAGCTTGAGGTTTTCTTTATTATACTTTCCCATATTCATACAGTGGAGGCTGATAGTATGGAAAAATTCAATAAAGAAGAATTGGATAGATATTTGAGGCAGTGGCTGTAGGGGATTTGATGTTGGTCAGATTGACTGCAATGTTTTTTTCCAGTCTGGCACTTCATTGCAGTACTGAGGGAGTGTTATATTGCATACAGTGCCATCTTCAGATGACATGTTCAACTGAAGCCCCATCTGCCTGTTCAGGTGGACATAAAACAGATCCGTTTAAAGAAGGACATGGAGTTCTCCGAGTGTCCTCGCCTACATTCCTCCCTCAACCAACACCATCAAAAATGGACTCATTGGCCAATCATCTAATTTTCTGTTTGTGGGACCTTGCTGTGTGCAAATACGGCTGCTGCGTTTGATCATATTAAAATAATGATGGGACTCCCAGAGTATTTTACTGGTCTTGAAGCACTTTGAGAAGTCCTAAAATCTTGATAATATGCTATATAAATGCATTTCTCCCTTTCTCACTGTCTCTCTCTCTGGGGTCAATTTTAGGATGGCCGAGCGGGTGCGTTCGTGGCGGGGGGGTTCATAAAATTGGGAAATCCCGGAGCGGGTCCGGAGCCCGGCTCCAACCCGCCCACTTCCGGGTTCCCCAATGACGCGAATCAGTGCGCGCACAGCCCCCGCATGCGGGACTCCCACCGGCAATTAAAGCCGGCGGGATGACAGTTTAGATATTAGGAAGGTACTTGAGGTTGTTGACAGACCTCATTGGGAAGAGATTTTAGCAGGGATGTGATTTTGGACTCTCCTCAGCGTGTTTCCCATGCTGTAGAAAACACTCCCTGTTGTTGCAGACGTGTTTCAGTCAGCAGCCATTGGGAGATGCAGAGGATTCCATGACCGTTGGGGGGAATACCTCATTCATTGCAGCAGGGCACTCTGTCAGCTCAGACAAAGTTTTGCCTGCCACACCATTGTCTCCACACTCAAAATTATTACATCATACCCTAAACTCTGCTGTCCAAACATATTTACCTACTTTGTGGACCCCCTCACACTCACACAGTCAGGATGGGGGGGGTTCCATAGCTGCATTCATCACTCCATTGGAGGACGAGCAACATCACCAGCCTCGCCAGGCATGCCGTCCACCTCCGCCACGTGGAGCTACACAACACAGTGCTGCACAACAGGCACCTGCACAAAGTAGTCGGGCAACAACACAGACACCCACTGTAGGGTGACCCAATGGGTGGCATCAGGGGTCTTCATGGAGAACCTCATGAAAGGGCATTATTGCACAAGCCAGTCAAGAATGGCCAAGACCTGGCAGTAGTGGTGACAATATAATATGTAATGTGAATGGATCAGAAATCAAATATAAGTAAAAACCATGACAAACAGTCAAACACCGTTGTGCATCCCCTTCATGCTCGCGACACGTTTGCCTTACGCTTCCTACTACACATACGTGATGCATGCCCTGTGGCTGCAGCACAGGTAGTGGCAGGTTTGGTGAGGCTGACCGTGAAAGCGATGCATGAGAGGGTGAGTATGAGACAGAGCCATGAGATTGTATGAGGATTGGGTTGAGTGGTAGTGGCGGGATGAGTACTGGCGAGGTGAGTAAGTGCAGGTAAGATGAGGATGAGCTTTGAGTGGGTGTGAGGAGTGATGTGACAGAGTAGTGTTGGCAGTGCAGAAGGAGATGTGGGGTGGGGGCGGTGATGTGGCAGACGGAGTGTAGGGGAATGAGTAAGTGTACTCACTTCGGCTGACCTGGTTAGGTCATTGAAGCGCCTTCTGCACTGTTTGTAGGTGCGTGATATGTTGGTGGTGCTAGTGACCTCCTCTGCCACCTCGAGCCAGGCCTCCGTGGTGGCAGAGGCAGGCCACTTCCTCCCGTCCGCCGCGTGGAAGATCTCCCTCCTTCTCCTCACCCCATCCAGTAAGACCTGGAGTGAGGCATCATTAAACCTGGGAGCAGCCTTTCCCCTGGGCTGCTCCATGCAGTAATTTTGCCTATTTTCTGCAGCATCAGTTAGTGGAGGACTGCACCTTTAAATAGGGCTCCTCCAGCTGACAGCCTATGATGGGTGCGCAGTCCGCCCAGTCAACCCCACACTGCCAACCCGCCTCCCTCCTAATACCAGGCCCTCTATCTCTGTGATCACTTTATACCATACTGGTAATATGAGAGTGCAGTTACCTGTCATCTGTGCAAATCTGCTAGAACAATAGCAAAATCCGTCTTCAGTTTGTGAACATGCAAATAGATAATATAAATATTTATCTGATTTCCTGCTTCTTATTCTTAAATAATTCCTCCTTTTTTTAGGAACTGACCTGGTACTGGTTATTGGAGCAAACGACACTGTTAACTCAGCAGCTCAGGAAGATCCAAATTCAATCATCGCTGGAATGCCAGTGCTAGAAGTCTGGAAATCGAAACAAGTGAGTAAAGAAGGCATGAAGTCTATGAAAAAGGATCCTCTCTGATGCGCCATAATTGAAATAAAAATGCCATTGCAATATCTGTGTCACTACCAAGGCTCACATGAATAATGGGAGCCATGATGTGGAGATGCCGGTGATGGACTGGGGTTGACAATTGTAAACAATTTTACAACACCAAGTTATAGTCCAACGATTTTATTTGAAATTTCAAATAAAATCGTTGGACTATAACTTGGTGTTGTAAAATTGTTTACAATGAATAATGGGCACATTTGGCAAGGTACTGGATGGCAGCCATACCTCAGAAAGGAGGTGATGCCTTCAGGCCAGGAGGGAAGGGAGAAAATTAGCAAGGATGGAGAAATTTGAGGGACTGCTGACAGCCATGCTGGACTTAGTCTAATAATGTTTGAAGGGAATCCATTTTTTTTGGAACAACAAGAATTCACAAAACAAAGGGAATGACTTGGGACGTATGCGAATAAGATATTGAATAGTAGCTGTCAAAAATACTCCTGTCACATTTTGACAGTTGATTGTCTGTTCCAAAGTCAATTTGAGGAATATTGTCATACAAAAACTCCACAACCCATCATAAAACTTTTGCCAGATAAATAAAAGCATCCTTGCATGCATATGTCTCTCCGATCCAACAAGAATTTCCATGCTGGAACACTATATTCTGGTGTAAATCTCTTGTACAACATTCAGTATTTTTTGATTATGCTAGTCGATCTCCTGTGGCATTACACACAGATTCAAGACCAGCTATAGTTTTCAGGGGAAGCAAGGTTAGACGGCAGGGGATAATTAATCCAGAGCGTGCAGATGTGATTCAGTCCCTGTTTTAAAGTCACACATTCTGTTCCTATATTTTTATTTAAATTTTGATGTATTATTTATAGTTAAATTGGGAATCAGAGAAGTAGATTGGAACACAGGTGTTTTTCTGCAGCTCAGACTGAGAAGCTGGGAGGCGTAAAGCTTGGCGTAACAGCATTATCACTGGTGGGCGGGTGTAATGATAGCTTGTCAAGTTTACAGAGACAGTTTCCATTCTGAACGCGACATAGGAATTTATAATGGAAAAGATTGACACGAAATGTGGCAAAAATGTGCCAACAGGAAGTAAGGTTTTGTAGACAAGAAGTTCTTTCAGATGTAAGATTTTTAATATGTAGAAATGTACTCAAATAACAGTACAAATTTCTACAAATAGACAACAACTCGCGCTTTAACGTAGTAAAAATGTCGCAAACATTCAATATAGGAATATACAGGACACGCGTTTTGTGTACAGAACCAATCAATAAGATGACTTTCCTACTTGAGACTAATTCTATCCAGATCTTACATTAAATAGGAAAAGTGGAACAGAAATAATAGATTTTGCATATATATTATCAGAGGACTAAGGATAAGGGCTTGACGTGCAAACTCGTTTTTCAAATTGACCACCTATATTGTTATTATTACTTAATTAGTTGGCAGGCTACTTTGATAATTAAATTAATGCTGCTATTCTTCCTCTCCCCTCAAGAAAAACCGCAAACATTTTGTATCAATTATTTGTCACTGGTAGATATGTTTGATTTAATTTATTGAGCATAATTTTTGTCAGTCAGCAATCTTGTTGAGTTTCAACTCAGAAATACTAACCAGTTCAAAGTTGTTAGTCGTCACAATGTGAAGGTATTGCTCTTGGATTTCATTCCATCATGATATATTTTGGAAGGGGCAAGGTTTTGTGGTGGGATTGATCCACTGTAAAGTTATACAATTCTTTCAGTCACAAGATCATTGAGGTGCTGCTCCCCAATAGCTCAGTGTATAGTGAGAATGTATAGTGGGTAACTGAAGCAGTCGGTGTAGTAAGGTCCAAGGCTTGGCTTCCAGCCTGTGCTGAATGAATTGATCTCAGCTGGAATAGTGGTGGGTTGCTACAATTGGCCTCTGCACCCTGGATTATAGAGGGAAAAATTGACCAGGACTTTAGCTTCTTACCACTGTCCAGAGACGCCTGGTGGAGGTGGATGTATGCAGTGCTATCTGCAATCCCCACTTACTTATTGTTGAGCCTTGCACATGAATAATGGAGGGTGGCCAGTAGCCAAGGAACCACCACCTATAACAACTTGCATTTATATAGCACTTTTAACACAGAAAGATATCCCAACGAGCTTTGTAGAGAATGAGAGAAATGAATGAGAAATCTGGAGGAGTTAAGTGAGCTGACCAAAGACTTGGACAAAGAGTTGCATTTTCAGAAGGCTATTAAAGGTGGAGAGTGAAATAGGGAGGTGGAGGTAGTTCCAGAGAGTAGGACCAAGACAGCTAAAAACTCTGCCATCTAGAGTGGAGTAGGAAGCTGTTCGGGGGTGGGGAGGGTGGGGGTTTGGTGAGGGATGAGCAGAAGGTCAGATAATTGGAGGGCATGGGAGGGGACTTGAGGCTTAAGAAGGTTGGAGAGGTAGGTTGGAGCGAGGCCATGGAGGGATTTGTAGTTTACGACCTGGATTTTAAATTTGATGTATTGGAGGACGGGGAGCCACTGTAGGTTGGAGGGGACAGGAGTGATGGACGAGTGGGGCTTAGTGCGGGACTGGATGTAGGCAGTGAAGTTTGGACAAGTTGACGTTTGTGCAGGTTGGGTGGCCATTGAGTAGGACATTGGAGAAATCTAGTCTAGAGGTGAAAAATGCATAGTTAAGGGTTTCAGTCAAAATGAGGGTGAGGTAGGGGCAGAGGCCAGTGATCTTAAAGATGTAAGTATGCAGTTTTGGTAATGACTAGGAAATGGGATTTGAAATTCAACTCTGCATTGAACAGGGTACCTGAGGTTTTGAACAGCTTGTGATTCAGCTCAAGCGATCTGGCAGGGAGAGGAATGGAGTCAGTGGCAAGGAAATGAAAATTTTGGCCAGTGTTGAAGCTGGGTTTTTATAGGTGGAAGTTACACATAATACACAGTGACAAGTAACCTGATTTATTTCACACTTACTGTGTTCCAAATGAAATGTGTTATCAGCACATGTGTATGGATACAGATGTATCCTAAAGGCAATACTGTGCTGTATACTTCTCTCATCTAATCCCTACCAGCCCAAAATAAAATGTGGCTAATGTGTACATATAAATATTAGATACCTTTCTTTAGAAAAACAAAACACACAAGTGTTTTAAAAATAGTTGACAGATTTTTGGCTGATGATTTTGAAACACAATTAATTTTAAATTACTGGGATTGAGATCATGTTTTTGGTGTGAGGCTCCAGTTACGTCATCCACCACCACCCACTGTCCACAAAATCAAGTAGGAACAACCTAGAAGGCGATTTGAAGACAAGCCACTAGAAATTGGTGTTGGCGCAATATTCTGTAAAACATCTTTTTTTGGGTCACTTGTTGAATTTTTGGACAGGTGAGATAAGCATTTTGCCTCATTATCATTACCTTGTTTGAAAGGAGTGACAGACAGGTGATTGTTTATGTAAATCTTTTTTTATTATTTGTTCTTGGCATGTGGGGAACATTGGCAAGACCGCATTTCTTGCCTCGAGAAGATGGTGGTGGGTCTTCTCCTTGAACTGCTACAATTCTTGTGGTGATAGTGCTCCCACAGTAATGTTAGATGGGGAATTCCAGGATATTGAGCGAACAACAATGAAGGAATAGTTATATGTTCAAGACAGGATAGTGTGTAACTTCGAGGTGTTGGTGTTCCCATACTGTTGCTGCTCTTGTCTTTCTCAGTGGTAAAAGAAAAGAAAGAAAGAACTTGAGTGTCTTTCACAAGCTCAGGATATCCCAAAGCGCTTTACAGCCAGT
Organism: Heptranchias perlo; assembly: GCF_035084215.1. NCBI lineage: Eukaryota > Metazoa > Chordata > Chondrichthyes > Hexanchiformes > Hexanchidae > Heptranchias > Heptranchias perlo. The sequence continues at coordinate 58,786,709 of NC_090325.1, forward strand.
GAAGTACTTCTGAAGTGCAGTCACTGTTGTAATGTAGGAAACACGGCAGCCAATTTGCACACAGCAAGGTCCCACAAACAGCAATGTGATAATGACCAGATCATCTGTTTTAGTGATGTTGGTTGACAGATAAATATTTGCCAGGACGCCAGGGAGAACTCCCCTGCTCTTCTTCGAAATAGTGCCTTGGGATCTTTTACATCCACCTGAGAGGGCAGACGAGGGCTTGGTTTAACATCTCATCCAAAAGGTGGCTCCTCCGACAGTGCAGCACTCCCTCAGTACTGCACTGAAGTGTCAGCCTAGATTATGGGTCATCAGTTTACATCTGTGTAAACTGGTTGACAACATGTGGAGATGCCGGTGATGGACTGGGGTTGACAATTGTAAACAATTTTACAACACCAAGTTATAGTCCAACGATTTTTATTTGAAATCTACAAGCTTTCGGAGGCTTCCTCCTTCCTCAGGTAAATGTCAGGAGCTCCTTGAAGCCTATGCATTTATACATCACAGAACAATACATGGTGTTTACAGACTGCCCCTGCAACTGCCCGTTGCCAAGGCAATCACCGTGTTCAGACAGAGAGGTGTCACCGATAGAACCCCCGAATACACATTCAACAAAAAAACAAACAGGAAAAAAAAACAGAGAGAGGCAGGAACATCTGGAAGGCAGAGAAAGCCAGCAAATGACCCATTATATTAAAAACAGATAGCTTTTGTTCGCTGGTGGGGTAACGTGTAGCGTGACATGAACCCATATCCCGGTTGAGGCCATCCTCATGGGTGCGGAACTTGGCTATCAATTTCTGCTCGACGATTTTGCATTGTCGTGTGTCTCGAAGGCCGCCTTGGAGAACGCTTACCCGAAGATTGGTGGCTGAATGTCCCTGACTGCTGAAGTGTTCCCCGACTGGGAGGGAACCCTCCTGTCTGGCGATTGTTGCGCGGTGTCCGTTCATCCGTTGTCGCAGTGTCTGCATGGTCTCGCCAATGTACCATGCTCCGGGGCATCCTTTCCTGCAGCGTATGAGGTAGACAACGTTGGCCGAGTCACAGGAGTATGAACCATGCACCTGGTGGGTGGTGTCCTCTCGTGTGATGGTGGTATCTGTATCGATGATCTGGCATGTCTTGCAGAGGTTACCGTGGCAGGGTTGTGTGGTGTCGTGGACGCTGTTCTCCTGAAAGCTGGGTAATATGCTGTGAACGATAGTCTGTTTGAGGTTGGGTGGCTGTTTAAAGGCGAGTAGTGGAGGTGTGGGGATGGCCATAGCGAGGTGTTCGACGTCATTGATGACATGTTGAAGGCTGCGGAGAACATGGCGTAGTTTCTCCGCTCCGGGGAAGTACTGGACGACGAAGGGTACTCTGTTGGTTGCGTCCCGTGTTAGTCTTCTGAGGAGGTCTACGCGATTTTTCGCTGTGGCCCGTCGGAACTGTCGATCGATGAGTCGCCCGTCATATCCCGTTCTTACCAGGGCGTCTTTCAGAGTCTGTAGGTGTCCATCGCGTTCCTCCTCGTCTGAGCAGACCCTGTGTATTCGCAGGGCCTGTCCATAGGGGATGGCCTCTTTGACGTGGTTAGGGTGGAAGCTGGAAAAGTGGAGCATCGTGAGGTTGTCCGTGGGCTTGCGGTAGAGTGAGGTGCTGAGGTGCCCGTCTTTGATGAAGATTCGTGTGTCCAAGAAAGAAACTGATTCTGAGGAGTAGTCCATGGTGAGCTTGATGGTGGGATGGAACTTGTTGATGTTATCGTGTAGTCTCTTTAATGATTCTTTGCCGTGGGTCCATAGAAAGAAAATGTCGTCGATGTATCTGGTGTATAGCGTTGGTTGGAGGTCCTGTGCAGTGAAGAAGTCCTGCTCGAACTTGTGCATGAAAATGTTGGCGTATTGGGGTGCGAATTTGGTCCCCATGGCTGTTCGGTAGGTGACACCTCTCTGTTTGAACACGGTGATTGCCTTGGCAACGGGCAGTTGCAGGGGCAGTCTGTAAACACCATGTATTGTTCTGTGATGTATAAATGCGTAGGCTTCAAGGAGCTCCTGACATTTACCTGAGGAAGGAGGAAGCCTCCGAAAGCTTGTAGATTTCAAATAAAAATCGTTGGACTATAACTTGGTGTTGTAAAATTGTTTACAATGGTTGACAACAATCAGTGGAATTGAATCCATTTTGCTGACTGCTTATTAACAGTTTCATGAAGGACTCCCCATCCAGAGGAGCAGCTGAGACAGATCCTGCACATAGAGACACACTCTGTCTTTCCAAAGTGATCACTGAATAGCAGTCAGAGGCAGAGATTCTGTTCAATTATTTTCCCTCCCTAGGCCAGGGATACCTGATCTCAGCCACACCAATTGCACCATCCACATTATGGCCCTAGCTGAAATTAACTCAGCACAGGCTAGGGATCAAACCTGGGATACCGCTGATATGGTTTATTTATCCAATGAGCTACTGGCAGAGCCCTCAGTTACCGGCTCGTGACTGACATTGTTGTTATTTTTCCAGGTCGTTGTGATGAAGAGATCTCTGGGAGTCGGCTATGCTGCTGTTGACAATCCAATCTTTTACAAACCCAACACTGCGATGTTGTTGGGTGATGCAAAGAAGACTTGTGATGCACTGCTTGCAAAAATCAGAGAATCAATTGAATCCAGCTAAGTGCAACAGAATATTTGGCAGCTAAGGTTTTTAAGTAATTAGCGTTAATCGGAAGCAAGTGGCTCAAAGTAACTAAATCCATCATTTAGTAGGGTTTTGAAAGGGAAAGATGGCATACACAAGTGTTTGCATTGATTATTTCCCTAATTGTTTTTATGTGCTTGCTACCCATTTACATTGAAGTGTAGAAATTGTTTTCACACCGTACAGAATTGTGCTATTGTAAATTAAATTTGCTGGTTTTACAACAGGGAGAATAGTTGCTCACGATATATTTTTAGTAGATTCATATGATGCAGCATAGAGGCTAGTAAATTTTTATTTGGAAGTTCTGTGGAGCACTTTGCTGTATTCAACCACTGATAAAAGTAAGCATGTTTGTGGTTGCCTCATTAATAGAGAAAACATATGATGTGTACTGCATAATGTGCCCCTTGCTGTGAAATCCCTCTTGTATAGGTGCCAAAGCCAGTATTATAGAGAAGATCTACTCTATAATATATTAAATAAACTTATGCCAGCAATTATTCAAATGCAACATTTGGAATATGCACAACTGAATAAATATTGTCAGAAGGCCAAAATATGTTCAACAAGCCACATGCTCCAAAATAGACATTTTCTTTTTAGAAATGTCAGCCAACAAAATAATACAACCAATAACTTTTTATATTGCATTGAAAAGCTTTGTGCCAGATATTACTACCGTATATATACTGGTAAAATGGACTTTCTTTTTCAATTGATTACCGACCTAAAATGTTTTGTAAGCTATGTCCTTGATGCAGTGAAAATGGCCAACGGACTATATAACAATAGGCCGTATTGTGTGTATTGTGCGAAGGTGAGGGACAGTAAATGGCTGTAAATAGATGAAGTGTAATGCCAGATTAGTATGGAACCTACAATAATTGTTATTTTTATGAAACACATCAGGAACTTGTAAAATCACAATGAAGCAATATGTTTACATAACAGACATCTATATATTGGGACCATCTCTGATTTCATATTGAAAAGCCTAAAATAATATTTTTATGGCTACCTCTTAAGTTTCTTACTGGACCAATTCACATTGACTAACTGTTACTGATCTGTAGAAATAGTATTTGTTTTATGAATGCCATTTTAAATTGCACACTGTCACATAAGAGCAACAAGACTTTTGGTTTATTAGTCATTGTAATGAGTTTGATTAAGTTTTCATTTTAATTTTGGGTTGTAAGGTCCTTCAAACAGTAAAACCGGCAGCTATGTTTAATAGTGTGCTGTGCTGTTTAGTTCGTTCTGTGGTCAGATTGCAGAATAGTTTACAGTGCAGGGCATTGTGTAACAAACCTATTCCATAAACACAAGGAGGAAAAATTCCATCTAATAAAATGTAACATTCGTAAATATTTATGTGAAGGTTTGAATGCTTAGAATTTTAGATCATACTTGCTGTAAAATATTTGGTTACTTAAAGATCCGTAGATGTAAAGGTGCTACTTGTTGTTCCAAGTTCTGTTTGCCTACAATTCTTACGGTTATAAGTAAAGGGAGTTGGATTTGCTATTTTAAATATTAAATTCAGCATGCTGCATATTGAGAAACCAACAGGAATCTTTGCATTGTGCTCATCAAAGAAAAAGTTTAATAAAGAACCTGACTAAACTGTCTATCTAGTGTTTCTTTTGATTAAAGCAAAAATGTTGAGATTAATAACCATTAAAACGCCATTAAGGATCTTTATGAATATAATTTGAGGGAATTGTGTTGGTTTAATAAGCATTTTCGTTTTAACATAGTAAGGCAGATTAAACTCAGCATTTCAAAGAAGTGGTTGGTGTAGGAAGGTTTGGCTTTATTCCAATGCAGGCAAGTAGGTTCAAGGCTTTGTCTTTGGCTGTGGAGGGTCCCCTGTGAAATTAAGTTAAGAGTGCAGGAGTTTACAGCACAAGTCTGCCCACACAGTCATAATTTACACTTTATTACCAGGATGATTGGAATATTTAACACTAAAGCTGCTTTATAAAAATAAATCATATTTATATTTTATATTTGAGGCAGCGACTCTTTCCTATGATATGGTTCCATGAGCACTCCATACCTATGAGTACCTCCCTCTCATGGCAATTATTCATTGGTTAGCCTTGACTGTGATTCTTGGCAGGTTTTTCAATCTCAACTGAGAATTGGGCCTAGTTCTGTCATGTCACATGTTTTTTTCGCCCTTTCTCTCTCTCTCTCTGCTACCCAGCAAGGGTCACTGGATAGTGATCAGGACTGGGAACCCTGACTACCCCCCTCGCCCCCCCCCACCAAACCCAGGAGCTTTGAGGCCAATCTGATTCCACTATTGCTGCCCCAGCTGAGATCAGCTAATGCAGCACAGACTAGTGATGGAACCTGGGATCCACCTGATCAGTTATTCAGTGCAAATCCTCTGAGCCGTTGGGGAGTCTTTGAATGCTAGTTTGCATAAAAGAAATACCTGGGAGTGAATGAAAGGCAGAAATCCGACTTGAGTGATCTTAAATCCCAAAATTACATTCCTGCCTTGAGGTCACTCATTGGTATCTATTTTTAATTACATAATGCACGAGCCAATTTTGTGTATGTGGGGAAACGACGGATAATCCGTATGTTTTTCTTTCTGTAGCTGCCAACTGAGAAGTTATTGCAGTCCCGATCCCACACATGGGATTACCTAGAGCTGGACCTGTTGGCAACATATGCATTATGCAAGAGGTTCTGTTGAAGGACCCGAGAGCACTGGAGCTGTACGATATTGTGAGATTCTGGCAGAAAAGCTCTTCTGTGCGTTCCCAACAGTTCCTCGTACCCGAGAATACTACAGAATACGGCCCAAGAGAGCGGGAGGATAAAAGATGCGGTCGGAGGCAAGTTCAGAGTGCGGCCCGATAGAGCGGGGTGGGAGGGATAAGAAGCACGGTCGGAGGTGAGTCAGCACACGGCCCGGGAGGATAAGAGGCACGGTCGGAGGTGAGTCAGCACACGGCCCGAGAGAGCGGGAGGATAAGAGGCACGGTCGGAGGTGAGTCAGCACACGGTCTGAGAGAGCGGGAGGATAAGAGGCACGGTCGGAGGTGAGTCAGCACACGGCCCGAGAGAGCGGGAGGATAAGAGGCACGGTCGGAGGTGAGTCAGCACACGGTCTGAGAGAGCGGGAGGATAAGAGGCACGGTCGGAGGTGAGTCAGTACACGGTCTGAGAGAGCGGGAGGATAAGAGGCACGGTCGGAGGTGAGTCAGCACACGGCCCGAGAGAGCGGGAGGATAAGAGACACGGTCGGAGGTGAGTCAGCACACGGCCCGAGAGAGCGGGAGGATAAGAGGCACGGTCGGAGGTGAGTCAGCACACGGCCCGAGAGAGCAGGAGGATAAGAGGCACGGCCGGAGGTGAGTCAGCACACGGCCCGAGAGAGCGGGAGGATAAGAGACACGGTCGGAGGTGAGTCAGCACACGGCCCGAGAGAGCGGGAGGATAAGAGGCACGGTCGGAGGTGAGTCAGCACACGGCCCGAGAGAGCGGGAGGATAAGAGGCACGGTCGGAGGTGAGTCAGCACACGGTCTGAGAGAGCGGGAGGATAAGAGGCACGGTCGGAGGTGAGTCAGCACACGGCCCGAGTGAGCGGGAGGATAAGGGGCACGGTCGGAGGTGAGTCAGTACACGGCCCGAGAGAGCGGGAGGATAAGAGGCACGGTCGGAGGTGAGTCAGTACACGGTCTGAGAGAGCGGGAGGATAAGAGCCGCAGGTAGGTGATCGCTTGGTGAGTATCACTTTTTTTTCTCTCCAGCTTAGAGCAGGGGTTTAACTAAGAGCTTAAATAATTTAAACTAGATAAATTAATTAGTCAATAAAACTAAGACTAGCGACTGATTTAAAAACTCAGATAAAGTAAATAAATAAATTCTGGTTCGACAAGCAGTGGAAGGGCAGGTGGTGTGTTGTAACTGCAGCATGTGGGAGTTTGTGGAGAGCAGTGTGATCTCAGGCAACCACATCTGCAGTAAGTTTCTGCAGCTCAAGGAACTTCATCTGAGAGATGTTGAGCTGGAGTCCGAGCTGCAGAGATTGTGATGCATTAGGGAGGGGGAGAGTTATCTGGACACTTTGATCCAGGAGTCAGCCACACCCCTTAGATTAGGTAGTAGTTTAGATTTCAATGATCAGGGACACGAGCATGTGACTGTGAGTCAGGCAGGTATGGGGACCCAGGATCCAGTGATGGAGGGGCCTCAGCCTTTGACCTTGTCCAACAGGTACGAGGTACTTGCTACCTGTAAGGATGAGAGCAAGGACTGCAGGGAGGATGGGCAAACTGATCATGGCACTGTGGTACAGGAGGCCATTCAAGTGGGGGGAGTGAAAAGCAATGTGATAGTGTTAGGGGATAGTATAATCAGGGGATAGATAGTGTTCTCTGCAGTCGCGACCGAGAGTCCCGAAGGCTGTGTTGCCTGCCTGGTGCCAGGGAGAAGGACATCTCCACGTGGCTGGAAAAGAACTTGGAGCATGAGGGGGAGGATCCAGTTGTCATGGTCCACGTAGGGACCAACGACATTGGTAGAATTAGGAATGAGGTTCTGCTAAGACAGTTTGAGGAGCTAGGGTCTAAATTAATAAGCAGAACCTCAAAGGTAATAATCTCTGGATTACTACCTGAGCCACGTGCAAATTGGCATAGGGTCAAACAGATCAGAGAGTTAAATGCATGGCTCAAAGTGTGGGAGACAGGGGTTTCGATTCATGGGGCACCGGCACCAGTACTGGGGAAAGAGGGAGCTGTTCCGATGGGACGGGCTCCACTTAAACCGGGCTGGGACCAGCTTCCTGGCAAATCGACTAACTAGGGCTGTAGATAGGACTTTAAATTAAAAAGGTGGGGGGGGGGAAGGGGTCAGGTGAGGGGAAATTTAGAAATCTAATTAGAAAAGTTAAGACAATAGAACAGTGTAGTGACTTGGGTAAAGATAAGCACAGTGTGGCAGGAAGGGACGGAGAGTTTACATGAAATAATGGAGTTTGTAACAAAGGTAATGCAGTCATTAGGGGGGACTTTAATCAGCATCGAGACTGCAATAATAGTGCAACAACAATTAAGGTCAAAGCAGGAAAAAATGGTAAAAAGTCAAAATTAAAGGCTCTTTATCTGAATGCACGGAGCATTCGTAACAAGATAGATGAACTAATTGCACAAATAGAGAGAAATGGGTTTGACCTAATAGCCATTACAGAGACGTGGTTGCAAAATGACCAAGGTTGGGAACTAAATATTCCATGGTACATAACATTTAGAAAAGAGGCAGAATGGAAAAGGGGTGGGGGGGGGGGCGGGGTGGTGTAGCCCTAATAATAAAGGATGACATAAGGACAGTAGTGAGAATGGAACTTGGCTTGGAGGATGAGGAAGTAGAATCAGTATGGGTGGAGATAAGAAATAACAAGGGGCAGAAAACATTGGTGGAAGTAGTTTATAGGCCCCCAAATATCAGCTATACCATTGGACAGAGTATTAATCATGAAATAATAGGAGTTTGTAACAAAGGTAATGCAGTCATTATGGGGGACTTTAACCAGCATAGAGACTGCAGCATAGAGACTGGGCAAAGATAGTTTGGAAGATGAGTTCATGGAATGTATTTGAGATGTATTCCTAGAGCAATACGTCATGGAACCAACCAGGAACAGACTATTTTAGATCTTGCATTGTGTAATGAGATAGGGTTAATTAGTAATCTCACAGTAAAAGAACCTCTGGGGAAGAGCAATCATAATATAATAGAATTTCACATTGAGTTTGAAAGTAAGGTACTTAAGTGAGAAAGTAGAGTCTTAAACTTAAATAAAGCCAATTACATAGATACGAGGGGCGAGTTGTCAAAGGTAGATTGGGAAATTAAATTAAAGGGTTTGATAGTTGAAAAGCAATGGCAAACATTTAAAGAAATATTTAAATATTCTCAACAAATATACATTTCATTGAGAAATAAAAACTCCACGGGAAGAGTGATCCACCTGTGTCTAACTAAAGAAGTTAAGAAGAGTATTAGATTGAAAGAAGAGGCCTATAATGTTGCCAAGAAGAGTAATAAGCCTGGGGATTGGGAAAGTTTTAGAAACCAACAATAGAAGACTAAAACATTGATAATAAGAGAGGAAATAGAATATGAAAGTAAACTAGCAAGAAATATAAAAACAGATTGTAAGAGCTTGTACAAGTATGTAAAAAGGAATAGAGTAACAAAAGTAAACGTTGGTCCCTTAGACAAGAGAAATTATAATGGGGAATCATGAAATGTAGATGCTTTAAACAAATATTTTGTATCTGTTTTCACAGTAGAAGACACATAAAGCATACTAAAAATAGTGGAGAACCAAGGAGTAAATGAGAGTGAGGAACTTAAAACAATTAATATCACTAGAGAAGAAGTACTGGACAAACTAATGGGACTAAAAGCCGACAAATCCCCTGGACCTGATGGCCTACATCCTAGGGTTCTAAAAGAGATAGTGGATGCATTGGTTATGATCTTCCAAAATTCTCTAGATTCTGGAACAGTCCCAGTGGATTGGAAGGCAGCAGTTGTTACCCCGGTATTCAAGAAGGGAGGGAGAGAAAACAAGGAACTACAGGCCAGTTAGCCTGACATCGGGCGTCGGGAAAATGCTGGAATCCATTATTAAGGAAATGGTAACAGGGCACTTAGAAAATCATAATATGATTAGGCAGGGTCAACATATTTTTATGAAAGGGAAATTGTTTTTGACAAATTTACGAGAGTTTTTGGGGGATGTAACTAGCAGGGTAGATAAAGGAGAACCAATGGATGTAGTATATGAGTGCAGCTCCAACAACACTCAAGAAGCTCGACACCATCCAAGACAAAGCAGCCCGCTTGATTGGCACCCCATCCACCACCCTAAACATTCACTCTCTTCACCACTGGCACACAGTGGCTACAGTGTGTACCATCCACAGGATGCACTGCAGCAACTCGCCAAGGCTTCTTCAACAGCACCTCCCAAACCCGCGACCTCTACCACCTAAAAGGACAAGAGCAGCAGGTACATGGGAACAACACCACCTGCACGTTCCCCTCCAAGTCACACACCATCCTGACTTGGAAATATATCGCCGTTCCTTCATTGTCGCTGGGTCAAAATCCTGGAACTCCCTGCCTAACAGCACTGTGGGAGAACCTTCACCACACAGACTGCAGCGGTTCAAGAAGGCGGCTCACCACCACCTTCTCAAGGGCAACTAGGGATGGGCAATAAATGCTGGCCTCGCCAGCGACGCCCACATCCCATGAACGAATAAAAAAAAAATTTGGATTTTCAAAAGGCATTCGATAAGGTGCCACATAAAAAGTTGTTACACAAGGTAAGGGATCATGGGGTTGGGGGTAATATATTATGGATAGAGGATTGGTTAAAGGACAGAGTAGGGATAAACGGGTCATTCCCAGGTTGGCAGGCTGTAACTAGTGGGGTGCTGCAAGGATCGGTGCTTGGGCCCCAGCTATTTACAATCTACATTAATGACTTAGATGAAGGGACCGATTGTAATGTTTCCAATTTTGCTGACGATACAATGTTTGGTGGGAAAGTAAGCTGTGACGAGGACACAAAGTGTCTGCAAAGGGATAAAGACAGGTTAAGTGAGTGGGCAAGAAGGTGGCAGATGGAATATAATGTGGAGAAATGTGAGGTTATTCACTTTGTTAGGAAGAATAGAAAAACAGAATATTTTTAAATGGTGAGAAACTATTAAATGTTGGTGTTCAGAGAGACTTGGGTGTCCTTGTACAACACAAAAAGTTGGTATGCAGGTACAGCAAGCAATTTGGAAAGCAAATGGCATGTTGGCCTTTATTGCAAGGGCGTTGGAGTACAAGAGTAAGGAAGTCTTACTACAGTTGTACAGGGCATTGGTGAGACCTCACCTGGAGTACTGCGTACAGTTTTGGTCTCCTTATCTGAGGAAGGATATACTTGCCTTAGAAGCGTTGCAACGGAGGTTCACTGGATTAATTCCTGGGATGAGAGGGTTGTCTTATGAAGAGAGGTTGAGTAATATGAGCCTATACCCTCTGGAGTTTAGAAGAATGGGAGGTGATCTCATTGAAATTTTTAAGATTATGAGAGGGCTTGACAGGGTAGATGCTGAGAGATTGTTTCCCCTGGCTAGAGAGTCTAGAACTAGGGGGCATAATCTTGGGATATTGGGTTGGCCATTCAAGACTGAGATGAGGAAAAATTTCTTCACGCATAGGGTTGTGAATCTTTGGAATTCTCTACCCCAGAGGGCTGTGGATGCTGAGTCATTGAATATATTCAAGACTGAGATGGATAGATTTTTGGACTCTAGGGGAATCGAGGGATATGAGGATTGAGCGGGAAAGTGGAGTTGAGGTTGAAGATCAGCCATGATCTGATTGAATGGTGGAGCAGGCTCGAGGGGCCGTATGGCCTATTTCTGCTCCTATTATGTTCTTATGTTCTTAGAAGGGTGATCAGTTTTGCTGTTTCTTTATATGCGGTTTTCCATAAAGCCTCACTGTCAGGTCACTGGCTTGCGGTGACTGAATAAGTCATATTGCATTACAAGAGTTTTACCAATGTTTTCAGTTTTGCATTCAGTTATGCTTCTTGTTAATAAATGCAGCTATAATTGGTTCATGGTAAATTAAATTCTCTTTTTTTATTTACATGAGATTAAGGATTTTTACCAGCGCAGCTTTGTGATTCATTTTTCTGTGAAAACTGTAGGCTTGAATATTTTGGTTTACTTGTCAACCAAGGAGGAGCTTTAATCACGAATGGACAATTATATATTCCATCTTTTCCTAGTGAGCGGGAAAGCCTGTAATTGTTGGACTTTAAATTCTTTCTCAGTGTCAGTTTGGTTTAGTTGGTAGCACTCTTCCTTCAGAGTTACAAGGTTACATTATGGACGCAAGCACATTATCTAGGCTGATAACGTCAGTACTGAGGAAGTGCTGTCTTTCAAATGAGATGTTAAATTGAGGCTCCATCTGCCTGCTCAGATGGACATCAAAGATCCCATGGCACTATTGAAAAAAGAGAGCAGGGAGCTCCCTAGGTGTCCTGGCCAACATTCCTCTCTCACTTGCCATCACCAAAAACAGATTGGCCTGGAATTTTCTGTGTGGGCACAACCCGGAAGTTGGACCCAAAATTGCGCCCATTCTGCTGATGTCAAGTTACCCTCACGTTTCTTGCCAATCTCATTAGCATACACCCGAGTGTAAAATGGGTATAAATCAGTGTAATTGACCAGCATGGGTTTTGAATGTAGTTGGAACAGAACCAGTGGGGTCTCTAGGACTATAAATATGAGAGGAAAACAAATTCTTTCAGAGGCTGGAGAGTGCAAGGTAAGTAGCACAGAGCTCTCTGACATAAAGATCTCTAATCAATTCATTTAAATTGTTCCGTAGAGAGTCTCCATTGTGTCAAATCGTTCCCTTCTCGCAGAGGACCGATTCACAGGAGAAGGCTGCTAGGAAGGGTACCTTTGCAGAGGATGACCTGCAGATCCTCCTCGATGAGATAGAGGGAAGATGGGACTGGCTCCTCAGCTCACTCACATCCCAGCTCTCACATGTTGTGGACGGAGGTGGCAGAGGCACTGAGTGCCACATCCATGGTCCCCAAGATGGCGGAGCAGTACCGCAAGAAATTCAATGACCTGAGCAGGGAAGGTAAGATACTGACCATCCTTTCCCTTTTTTTCTTGCTCACCATGGGCACCATGCTCAAATATCAGAGGTGGAGCTAGTTGATCAGTGACCTTGCAGCGAAAACTCCTGGAAAGACTCCGGTCATTAAAAATGCTGGAAGGCAGTCGCTGTGGAGGAGGAGGGGGACGATGAGGTGGAAAAGGAGAGGGAGGGGGAGATGTTTCCGGAGGAGCAGACTTTGGCTTTGTCTTGGAAAGCCAGAACCGCACATCTCTGCTCTTTCATGGGAGTGTGCCCTCCACCCACCTTCGGGCCACCCCCGAGCAGGGTCAGAGTCACCTGGCTCTCCTCAACCGCTGGAACGAACAACTGCCTCATCACCAGGCGAGCTCTCTGGCATCACAATCCAGTTTCGGGGAGCGAGGAGAATCTGAGGAGGTAGAGGATGCAGCCACCTGCCCGGAGAGAGCGGCCAGAAATCAGCATGGACTGACTGCAGGTCTGGAGGCGTCTGCCGGTGAAGCATCAGACGGGCATGAGGACTTTGGGATCCATCAGCGGGAACATTGAGCTTCTAGTGGGTTCGTCCTCCAAATCTGCTGGAATGCTCAGCACCAACACCACACTGGCAATGTTAGAGCTGTGAGAACCGACAGGGGACAGTGCGGGAGAAGTCGGGCCTGCCACCATGGTGGAAGTTCAGACTTCTACTCTTGAGCTTTGGGCAACAGACTGCAGGGCACATTGAATCATAGCATCCTGAGGCCTTGTGGGATCTGACAGCTGTCATCATACCAGTCGTTAGGCTGATGATTGGGCCACAGATCAAGGCTGCAGTGGAAGGGCGGCAGGCTGCATGAGACTGCTCTGGATCTCCATCCTGGGATGGAGGGTGCAGCACCCCTGGTCCAATAGGTCATGGCCGTCAGCTTGGATTGAACACAGGACTATGATTCATCAGCCTAGCATCTTTTCACCCTTTCCAGTCCCGAGTTTACTGTGACACGGCGCAGGGCAGCAGCTGGCCAAAGGGCTCATCTGGGCACTTGAACCTCAAGTGGGTAGAGGGAATTTAATTCCTGTCTCTACTACTTCCTCTTTCTCCCCCTTGGTCGGGATGGGGGGAAGCTGCCCGACTGGAAGATTGCGAGCGTCACTGTCATGTCCCGCTTGTTTGAGGCCAACCTTGTTTTTGAAGTGTTATTGCTGCTAAGTAAAATATTTTTGATTCAAAGAGGTTAAATTCTTATTCAAATTTGTCAAAGTTTGCCAAAGTTGTAACATTTGCTAAAGTTTATATTAGTTTAACTCAGGCTTCCAACAGTTCCTAATGTTGGGTGATGTTCATTAAAGGTTTATTGTTGTAAATAGTTTTTCAAGTTTCTAAAGAGAGTTTAACATTGCCATAAAACACTGTTTGTAATTAAAATTTTGCAGTTCCTGTAACAATTTGTTGTAATCTCTAATTATTGTTTAACTTTTTCAGGCAACATTTGTAGTTATTTGTAACAATTTGCGTAATGTTTACTAATGTTATGAAATATTTTTTGTAAGAAAACAGTCTTTGAAGTTAAAGAGAGCCGTGTCTGACCCTTCTGGTTACCACCTCTGCGGGGGCTCTCGTGACTGCCTGACTGCCCTGCCCTCTTGAAGCAAATGCACCACATCCCTCAGCTCCAGTTTCCGCAGTCCAGGATCATCTTATTTGATTGGCTCCTCCCCTAGAACTTACGCCATTGCATAGTTGTGCAGGACAAAGCACGTGCAACCTTCTCTTGGGAACATTGGAGAACATCCCGGACCTGTCTAAGCGTTTCTTCAGCACCCCGATGGTCCTCTCAACCACCTGCCTGGTGGACGCACATACCTGATTGTATCTCTTCTCTGCTTAGATCTGTGGGACGCGAAAAGGCATCATCAGCCATGGCAACAAGGGTAAGCCTTGTCACTGAGGATCGGTCCTTCCACTGGGCCCCCATCCCCAAGCACGCATGCGATGACAGAGTTGCACACAATGTGACAGACCCCAGCGTGCTCCATGTTCACATGCAGGATGTGCAGCCGGGTGTTGCAGATCACCTGAACGATGGGGAAGTTGTAGCTCTCTTTGTTCATGTAACTTGGTGGGTTCTGAAGTGGAGCCTTTAGTATGATGTGTTTTCTGTCAATTGCTCCCAGCCCTCTGGGAAAGCTAGCAATCCTTTAGAAACTTAGTGCCCTCTGCCTTTACTACACCATGGACATTCCACATCTGATGAACTTCCCAGCCCTATGGAAAAGGACGTCCATTACCTGCCAAATGCAGGCCCTCACTGCCCCTTGACTAATTCTGCACAGGTACCCTGTGGATGCCTGGAAGGACCTAGACCTGTAAAAGTTGAGGGCCATGGTCATGTGCATTTCCACAGTTAAGGCTCTGCTGCACGTGGACTGGGGCTTTAAGCCATCGCAGAGTAAGTCGCAAATTCGGCCGATAGCTTCCTTTGTAAATCTCAGCCGTCTCACTGTCAGCTTCTCCAACATCTCCTGGAGTGCCAATCACAGCCTATACACTCTCCGGGCCGGGTACTTGCGTATGGGGTGCTGTCTGCGCTGGTGATGCTTCACCCTCTGGGCCTCCTGCCTCTGGTTCTCTCCCTCTTGTTCCTCCTCCTCCATTATAATAGCAAACAGGGGTAGATCCAGCAAAAGAGCCATTTTTATTTCTCAACTTGACTGTAAAATGGCTGACTGCAGTAACAGGATTAGAATAGTGTCAATGCATCCTAGAGCAGCTGATTTTCATCTGCTTCAGGTGACTACGGGTGCCTGTCCGCCTGAAATTCATCTTGTAATTTGAAGAGAGCCTCTAAGCAAGTACAATTGCAGGAATCTCACAAATAAGGCTCTGTAACTTGAGGGAGATGTGTTGGGCAGAGGGATCGGTAGACGATCGTAAAAGATCGAGGCGGTTTGGGCATTTTGTACTTACGTGCATAACTCATTTAGGCTCAAAACTCCACAATCTTTTAGGCCGAGTATTTTCTTTGCAACCTGATTAAGTGTGTCTCTAGGCGAAAATAGGCAGGAAATTCGAGACCATTATCTGGTTATTTGTTTGTTGTTTGAGAGACCTTGCTGTGTGCAAATTGGCTGCTGCATTTGCCTACACAAGTGACTACAGCGCAAAAGTAATCAATCAGTTGTAAAATGCATTGGGATATCCTGAGAACATAATGAGGTGTGAAATAAATCTTGTTTTTTGCTTGTTCCCTGGAGCATGGTGCTACCAGGAGTCCTTGTCTCTGGAAGGAAAGTGGATAAGTTTGAAGTTCATGTAGATAATCCTGCCATTGTCAGTATGAATATAAAACTACGCTTAAACTTATCCAGAATCATTTTGATGGATTGTTCTTCAAATTGTTATCTTCCATGTAGTTGACTGCAATTATTGCTCTTTTTGGGAGTTTGTGCTGCTTACCAAAAATATAAAAATTTCTAACCATAGCCCTTTTGATAATCTAATCGAAGTAAACCAAAGTGAAATGGCCAGAGGGCAATTGACGCTGATTAACAATCGTCCAACTTAAAAACATCTTGAAGCAATAGACTCCTCCCGGATTTTCCCCCCTCTTTGATTGGCAACTTGGATGGTTGAAAAGCATATGGCAATAACAACTTTCAAAAAATGAGAAAACCTCCTCAAAGGCAGATGATCTTTGCGTTGCAACGCAATGTCAAAGTAATTTAGAAATAACTGAAAAAGCCAGCTTTGAATCTCTTATCATAGTATCATAGTAGGTACAGCACAGGAGGAGACCATTTGGCCCATCATGCCTGTGCCAGCTCTTTGAAAGAGCTATTCCTTGCGCTTTCCCCATAGCCCTGTAATTTTTTTCCCTTTGGGTATTTATCCAATTCCCTTTTGAAAGTTATTATTGAATCTGCTTCCAAATATATTACATCTACTACATTACCCTTGTCCAGTCTTTCTGTTACTTCTTCAAAGAATTGAATAAGGTTGGTCAAGCATGACTTTCCCCTCTGAAATCCGTGCTGACTATTCTTAATTATATTTTTGTTCTCTAGATGTTTTTCTATTACATCTTTGAGTAGAGATTCCATTATCTTTCCTGCCACCGACATTAAGCTAACTGGTCTATAGTTCCCTGGACTTGTTCTATCTCCCTTTTTAAATATAGGAATAACACTAGCTGTGTATCTGTACCCCTAGGATCCTAGGATAGAATAATAATAGTTCTTCCAGCACTATCAATAGAAGGTACTCACCATTTTCATGGAGGTATTCCAAAGTTCACTGGCAAAATGCCATCGGACCAGTTGGACTAATTCTTGTGTCAATGCTGTATTAAATGAGGAATATTACGTTCTTAGGCTACATAGTGTACCTCGAGATGAGGGATTTATTTTTGTTATTTTGCCATCTAGCTTTATTTAAGGAGAGAATTTAATCTTAATATGAATCACAAGCATCAGTTCCTTCGTAACAAAAGTTCAAGGTGATGACCCTGTCGACCATCATTCAGGCTGCGTCTCTAAATGACCTAAAATATTCTCTTTCTACATAAAAAGCAAAGAAAACCCCAAGAATGCTTCAAGATATCAAGAAGTTGTGAGTTATAGAGGATGTTCACAAATTATTAAAAGCTAGTGCACAGGTACAAAAGGTAATCAAACTAATGGATTGTTGGCCTTTATCTCAAGGGAGCTGGAATCCAAATGATGTTTCAATTGTACAGAGCCTTGGTCAAACCCCATCTGGAATAATGTGTTCAATTCTCACCACCGCATCTCAGGAAGCCTTGGAGCAAGTACAGAGATTGGGACTCGGGGAGTGGGGGGTGGGTGGCAGATTGGGACTCAGAGAGGGGCGTCTGGAGATTGGGACAAGGCAAGGAAGAGAGGGAGAGGGTGCCAGGGGATTGGGGAGAGGGGCTCAGGGACAGACTGGGTAATTAGGGATAGGGACTCGGAGAGAGGGGTAGTAGGGAATGGGGATCGGAAGATTACGGCTTGGTGGGGGGGGGAGGAAGAGGACTGGGAAATGGAATGCCGTTGTGTGGGCATGGTGCCCAGCATTTCTTGCAGAGCTGGGAGCAACAGCAACAGCAACATGGTGAGTGGGAGTGGCGCCAAAAGAGGAGCAGCCAGCAAAGGGGTGAGGTGACATCTTGGGACTTTACTGTGGGTAAATAGTGAAAGATTGTTTCCACTGTTGGCGGAATGAGGAACAAAGGGATGGAGATCGAGGATTCTCACTGCGCTCAAGGAATCCCAAGCTCTAACTGCCGCCATTCACACTGGGCTCGGAGAGGAAGGGAACAGCGCATGGCATAGCTGCAAACTGCAGCCACATTCCCTCAGCTCCTCTCTCAGGGCAACAAACCCCACAGACAACCCCGCACCTGACGCCCTGGCCTCATCTGTGGGTTCGTCACTTGGTATCTTGTAGAGTTTGCAGCCCAAGCTCAAGCTTCAATCAGCATCAAGGATAACAGCTGAACAATAGGATTTGAGGGGGAGACTGGCCTTCCTGGCGGCAGGCATTATTTTTGAATAAAACAAAGGAGAAAGAACAAGCATTCATAGAGCACCTTTCACAACCTTAGGATGTCCCAAAACGCTTTACAGCCAATTAAGTACTTTTTGAAGTGTAGTCACTGTTGTACCGTAGGAAACGCAGCAGCCAATTTGTACACAGCAAGGTCCCACAAGCAGCAATGATATAACCACAAAATAATTTGTTCTTTAGTGATGCTGGATGAGCTATAAATATTGGATAGGACACCAGGAAGAACTCCCCAGTGCAGCTCTCCTTCAGTACTGCACTGAAGTGTCACCCTGGAATATTTGCTATTGGGAATACGGTCTGGACTGCTTAGGGAGGCCCTGCTCTGCTACTTACTTCCCAGTTCGAGTTGACACCAATTGGTTACAGTGGAAAGTACTTTATTGCAAAGAACAGTTTAATACACTTAGTATTTAAGCAGTAGTTTACAGAATGGAAACTTGAGACACATTACCTGCTTCCTCACTGGATAGAGCTCGTGCCTTGGCCTCTCACCTCTTGGCCCCCACCCCTTGGACTCTGTGGCTCCTACTTTCTGCGAACTTCTTCAGACGACACAGACGTTAGGCTCCTGCCAGCATTTACGTCCATCCAGACAAATCTGGTCTGCACCCTCAGGGTTCCTCTATTCTGAACCTTTGTTCGAGCTGTATATTTACACACTGTAGCTGAGGATCATGTGGCATGCTGACTTAACATCATCAATTTGATGAGGAGGCCGGACTTAACCTCATCAACTTGTTGAAAAGATTACGACTGATGGCGCCGACTTAACATTGTCACCTTGCTGAGAACCCCAGACTTAACCTCATGAGGCGATTAGGCTGATAACAGTAACGTGTTCTAGACAATGGCAAGACAATTGGGGCACTAAATTGAGCTGTGTAGTGTCCGTTGTTTCGGCACTAAGTGGCCTCCCAGAGATCCAAGATGGCTTCTTGGATGCACACGCACAACGTGCGCCAGATGTCATCTTGGTAAAGGGTTTAGCGTATGCGCAGAGAATGATCACCGGCATCATTTAAAATAGGGAGAAAATGCATAGTGTGCAACGCTGATTTAAAGTGATACACATCATTTTGGGACTTAACACTCCACTCAACGCACTGTCTCAACCACTACCATCTGAACGTGTCTTCGAGTGCCTGGAGGACCCCCCACCAGAGCTATTTAAAGGGACCATGCAGGATTTACAGGTTAGTTGTTGGATTATTGTTTCTGGCTGCTGATGCATTTGTACCTGTTTTTGGAGGTCTCCTGTACTTGAATACTAGGATGAGGGGACATAGTCTAACATTTAGAGCCAGGACGTGCAGGAGTGAAGTTATGAAACACTTCCACACGCATAGGGTGGGAGAAGTTTGGAACGTTCTTCTACAAATGGCAGTTGATGCGAGCTCGCTTGTGAATGTTAAATCTGAGATTGACAGATTTCTGTGCACCAAGGGTATTAAGGGATATGGGGCTAAGAAGGGTATATGGAGTTAGGTCACAGGTCAACCATGATCTCATTGAATGGCGGAACAGGCTCAAGGGGCTAAATGCCACTGCCACTTGCTGCCTCTTGATATGCGCCACCTTCTCCTTCAAGAAAGCGGGACGTGTGTCTGGGTGATATGCCTGTCATGGTTGAATAGCTGCCAGTGTGTGTGGTCTGAGATGTGGGTGGGCGGCTTGCAACAGTGATAATGTGTAAGGGTGAGGAAGCATCTGATTGGAAGAGCTGTGTACTGATGGAGAGAGTTTGTTGGTATGTGGGTGATGGGGGTGCAGTGCGTGGAACAGTGGATGCGGTTAGTGGTGCAGTTTGTAGGTGATACCATTTGACAGTTGACCTCACTCACCTTGACCACTCGTGTCAAAACATTGAACTTCTTCCTGCACTGCATCCATGTTCATGGTGCTATGCGCCTGGCATTGACTGCGTCCCCTGCTGCCTCCCAGTGGCTTTTGAGCATATGTCTGGAGGGCCTTTTGCCCTCAGGGACTGGCTACCTTTAAGAGATTTTGGCAGACTGTCAGAGAGACAGCCTGCCTTTAAGAGATAGGGGCTCCCCCTGCTGGTGAAAAGTGTGAATGTCATTCAATCCTCGTGGCATAGCTGGTTTGGAACGCTGCTTTCCGGAAAGTGCTGAGGCTGGACGAATGTCTCGTCCTGCCTGCGATGGAAGCACCGGGTACAGGTTAATCGCTGCTCACGATACCCTCGCCCGGTTTCGGACCTTATGCAATTTAACCCCCTTGGTGTTCCCCTTGTCTCTTTTGGGGAATGTAGCTTGCCTTTTTCCAGACATGTGAGATTCTTTTATAGCTATGAAACTTAAACAAAGTGTTAACTGTGGTGTTTAAACACACATTGTTCAAGCTAACTACTATGCAATTGCCTTGGTTAATATACTGAATAAATGTGGTTAATACAAACATGATTAATACAATACATGTGGTTATATATTAAATGCATTTCATGATTTCATACATTGCATAAACAATTCTTTTATACTTGTTACATTTTTAGTACATAATGGCATTGTCTGACAGTGCTGAAGTCTCTGGAGTGGGAACCCCCAAACTCTGACTCAGAGGTGAGAGTGCTACCACTGACCCAAGGCTAATGCCTTGGCATAAAATATATTTGTAATCATTTTTTGAAGAGCAGCTCACTCTTCCATGTATTCTTTTAGATAGAATTTACAGCACAGAAACAGGCCATTTGGCCCAACTAGTCTATGCCGGCATTTATGCTCCACACGAGCCTCCTCCCACCCCTCATCAACTAGCCCTATCAGCATATCCTTTTATTCCTTTCTCCTGTGCTTATCTGACTTCTCCTTAACTGCACCTATGCTATTTGCCTCAATTACTCCTTGACATAGGGAGTTCCACATTCTAACCATTCTCTGGGTAAATAAGTTTCTCCTGAATTCCCTATTGGATTTATTGGCGTCTATCTTATATTTATGACCCCTAGTTTTCGTCTCCCCCATAAGTGGAAACATTTACCCTATCAAACCCCATTCATAATTTTAAAGACCTCTATTAGGTCGCCCCTCAGCCTTCTCTTTGCTAGAGAAAAGAACCCCAGCCACTTCAGCCTTTCCTGATAAGTAGAACCTCTCAGTTCTGGTATCATCCTTGTAAAGCTTTTTTGCACCTTCTCCAGTGCCTCTATATCCTTTTTATAATATGGAGATCAGAACTTTACTCAGTACTCTAAATGAGGTCTAAAAAAAACATTTTGTTTTTAAATGCTTGGAATGATGACAAGATGGACTGAATATCTTTTTCAAAAATATAATGTAATGAATGTATTTGGTTTTTATCTCCTCTGTAAGTTAATCCTGCACAGCCTACTTAGAATTAGCCTTGGTTCTGGGTTGTTATCTTGTTGGGTCCAGGTGTAAATTGTTTTTGGAGTAGGTGATAAAAATCTGAATCCCACAGTATAGTAAAGTATTCGAAAATTTCATTTCCACACCGTTCACCTGACGAAGGAGGAAGCCTCTGAAAGCTTGTGGAATTTAAAATAAATTTGTTGGACTATAACTTGGTGTTGTAAAATTGTTTACTATGGTAAAGTAGCAAGGTATTGTCGATAGGGTTGCCAACTCTGATTAGAAACATTCCTGGAGTTTTGACCATGTGATATCTGAACACATGATGCCTGATCATGTGACATCTGATCATGTGACATTTGATCACATGACTTTTACAAATATTATTGCAGTTACCTTATAAAGGTTGGGTCCCTTGTACTTGAATATTTTTGCTCGTGGTTTCATGTGTTGTGCGAGAAGTTCCCAGTACTTGGAGGCCACCCTAGTTGGAGATTAGGGGAAACCGAAAGCGGGAAGAGTGGAAACCAAAGGCGGGGAAGAGAGGAAACCCCCCATTTCAGAGACCCCCACGAATGTTGAGACTCCCCGAATATTGACACTCCCGTTTGCCGAGACTCATCGATTGCTGAGACTTCCCGATTCCTGACTCTCCAGCCCCCTCCCGACTGCACCCCACACGGTCACGGCTCCCTGCGAGTGACATCACTGAGCCAGAGGTTTCTCCGGTGACGTTGCGGAGAGGTGGGCGCACTGCAGTGGGATATTTATATCACTGATCTCCCGGGCTGCTGGAGGCAGTGCTCGGGGGAGGGACCCCTGATTCCGGGAAACTCCATCATTCCGGAACCCTAATTACAGAGTATGTCAGAGTAGCAGCACACTACACTCCTAGGCACTTCCCTATTTTGTTTGACGAGGAGCAGTAAGAAAAGGAAAAGGTGAGTTTGTAAAGTAAGACCATCCAGAACAAGCTGAGCTAAAGTAATTTGAGCCTAGTAGCCCAATAAGCCCAAAATATAGAAAGAGAGAGAGATGGAAGCAGAAACCTCAACAAATAATTAATATACATAAAGCTGAAGTTGCACTCTGTAGTTTCAAGAAATATGCTGATTTATCGGTGATTTTGTTACAACTGCACAATTATTATGACTGATAAAGGGATTGGAGGGGAGACTGTCCTCGTGGCTGGGATTTTAATGGTACAAATCCATAAATCTTGGAGAGGCAGATGCGTCCATGCCTAAATCCATTGATATGCTTTTATTTCCACCCTTTACTTTACTGATGGTGATGATAAATCTAACAATTCAATTATTTAATTTAAATATAAAGTAGTTATTTTGCCTCAGCCAAACTCATGCTACCGATTCACTTGAGAGAAACAATTACTACCAGTGTCAATGCCTTTGTTACAAAAGAAAATCTAGCTTTCTTTAGCATCTGACAATAGTCTTCACTCGTTTTTCACGCTTTTTGCCGAAGATTCCTGAAACAGGTGCAGGACCCTACTTTGCATATTTAAATTGATGCAGTGCTGATTTCAGGCAGCTGCCAGGCACGCCTAAAAATAGTGAGGACCAATATGGTGGTGGGTATGCCACTAGCGCAGAACAGATGCAGAATTTCGCCCCCAGAAATTGGTATACATCGGGCCCAGTTTACGCCCAAAAAACAGGTGAAACGCATACCAATTTCTACCCCACTCTGTCCAAATAACTTCTGCTGAATGTGGCCCACGCCAAGTGCTAGGATATCGGATCAGGTCCACCGTATAAAATGAGTTTGACATCCCTGCTTTAGAAGGTTGAAGAGTGATCTAATTGAGCTATTTAAAATGATAAAGGGATTCAAAATGATGGATACAGAGAAACTATTTCCTTTGGTGGGGGAATCCAGAACAAGGAGCAAAATCTTAAAATTAGAGCTTGGCCATTTAGGAGTGAAATCAGGAAACACTTTTTCAACTAAGGGCAATGGAAATCTGAAACTCGCTCCCCCAAGTTCTCAGTCACTCTGTCTCTGATAGATTCCAGTAGCTTCCCAACAATTTATGTTAAACTGACTGGTCTCTAGTTACATGGTTTCTCCCTCCCTTCTTAAATAATGGAGTGTCATTTTTAATTTTCCAATCCAAGAGCACAATTCCTGAATATAGAGAGCTTTGGAAAATTATGACAAATGTACCTACAATTTTCTGACCCATTTCTTCCCGTACCGTGGGGTGGAAACCCTCTGGTCCTGGAGATTTGTTTATCTTATGTCCCATTATTTTCTCCATTACTAATTTTTTACTTATATTAAATCCACTAAGTTCCTCCTGTTGACTTATTTGTAGGTTCCCTTCTACTGTTGGTATTTTGACCTCTTCCTCCACTGTGAAAATGGATACGAGTACTCATATAACACGTCTGCTATTTTATTTTTGTTCATTATAGTCTTGCTTGTATCTGTCTTTAATGGGCCCACATTCCCCCTTACCACTCTCTTAATATATTTATAAAAACTTTTGCTGTTAGCTTTAATATCCTTTGCAATTTTTTTTTAATATTCCATTTTCACTCCTCATTACTTTCTTTGTATCCCTTTTGTTCCTTTTCATAGCTCTCCCAGCCCCCTGGATTTTCACTTTTCCTTGTATTAGTGTAAGCCTTTCCTTTTATTTGATCTATTTCCAGTGTGATTAGGATCTTGGCACGAAATTACCTTAGGATTCAGAGCCAATTGTTGCTATGTTTGCGATTTGTTTTTTTTTATGGCAGGTTTTTAATGAGGTTCTGCTTGGTAACTCTCCCAAACTGTAAGCTGGAATGGCCAAGCTGCCCAGAGAAGGAGAAATGGAGACATTAATTATTATTGGGAGCTTGACTCTTCCAATCTTATTACAGATGCTTCCTCGAATGATTTTGATGTATTGCTGGGTATGAGGTGGTTTGAGGTGAACCTGCCTGTAGGATCTCCAGTAATCTGTTAACAGGAACGGAGGAGGTCTGGCTAGCTTGCAGCATTCTTAATCTCAGATGCCAGGAAAATCCATCCTTCGTAGGTTAGACAAAGCCATTGTGCTGACATTTATAAATAATCTAGAGGAGAAGAAGGAAAAGAGATGGTAGACATGGATAACTTGGTAATACGAACATACGAAATGAACAGGCAGGAAAAGACCAGCTGGTCCATCAAGCCTACCCCACACCATGATGGCTGGACCATCATGACTAAACACTTCTTCCCTTCCACTCACCCCCACAGCCATGTAATCTCCTGGGAGAGGCAATAAAACAGAGAAAAAACCCAGGACCAAAATGGGAAAAAATACTCTACACGTGTCAATATATCAAAGAATTTGTTGTTTGGGAAAGGGGGAGATGGAGAGAGAGAACCATTCACACAGCAGGCAGATTTACTTGTCTCTATCAGCTGATGAATGGTCATCTACCGCAGATCAATTGGTCACCATACTGCCCATGTGCACTTTTCTCTTCCTCTGGAGCAAAGTTCTGCACACCACTATGATCCTTGAAATCTTTCCTTGACTATATTGTAGTGCTTCTCCACGCTCCCCCCCCCCCCCCCCCCCCGCCCCCCCCCCTCCCTGCCCGGCCCCAACCCCAGCTCAATCCATCCAGGCACCTGAAGCATACCTACGGAATGCCAACTGTCTGTCTATGGTGATTCTAGTAATAGCATGGTCCTCATTGTCGTGGTGATCAGCTGGTGTTGTGGAGGGTAACATTGATCTCCCAGGATCCATCCACACTTTCCTATCTTGGTGGAATGATGGAATACCTCAAAATGGAGGAATTGTGCGAGCTGCCAGGATATGATTTCATTGTGTTGGTCAGAAATAAGCTGGACGCTGAACTTTCCTATTGATGTATTTGATGGGATTACCAAATCTATGTCGTCTTGTTCTTTGGGTAATAATGCCACACATTAAAATTGCAGTGTGCTGATATCCATGGGGAAGTGGATGTACTGGCTTGTTCTGCTCCTGCAGTTTGATGCATCTGTGCACAGCTGATTGGCAATTATTACTGATGTCCCTAGAGGCAGCCTGAAATGAGCCTGTTGCATAAATATTCAGTCTAGTGTGACCTTTACAGAAGCTGGCAGTGAAGTGCCTGTGATGGAGGTGAGCTGTCGGTCCAGTGTCAGCATGTTCTAAACTGACACTCCAGTGCAGTACTGAGGCAGTGCTGCTCTGTCGGAGTTGCTGTATTTCAGATGAGACATTAAACCGAGGCCCCTTCTGCCCTCTCAGGAGGACATAAAAGATCCTACGGCACTATTTCGAAGAAGAGCAGGGGAGTTCTTCCTGGTGTCCTGGCCAATATTTATCCCTCAAACTGCATCACTAAAAAAAGATTATCTGGTCATTATCACATTGCTGTTTGTGGGAGCTTGCTGTGTGCCAATTGGCTGCTGCGTTTCCTACATTGCAACAGTGACTACACTTCAAAAGTACTTCACTGGTTGTAAAGCACTTTGGGACTGAGGTCATGAAAGGCGCTATATATATGCAAGTTTTTAAAAATTTCTTCTGCATGCTTCATTGATGGCTTGCCTTCTGAAACAGCCTCAGCAAATACTGTGTGTGGCTCAGGTTGAGGTACCTTTGCCTTGGTCGATTTATGTGGGTGTGAGGGTGCGTGCCTGGTCTCCCTACGTTTCTCCTCCTCATTCTCTTTATCCAACAAACAGAGATAGAGGGATATTCACAAAGGAGATCTCATTGCTCCCTCTGTTGAATAGGTGAAGGGTTAAAACTTGAATCATCAGAAGACCAGGCAGAGAGATGGACAAAGAAGCACTATTCATCAACAAAGTAAAAAAAAAGAATTCGGATGGTTCAAAAGCAGCAGCCCTAAGGTAAGTCCCGGGAGAGGTGCTGGAGCAGGCAATGGAGGCGGTGGGGGGTGAGGTGGTCGTGGGGAAGAGGAGGGGGAAATCGTAATGACTGGAGTCAGGGGTGCCCTCCTACTCCTCCTCACTCCACTGGAAGGATTTTTAAATTTAAATTTTTCTATGTATCCATGCCAATTGGTAAGGACATTGGGCACATTCCACTGACTATCTCACCAATCACTTGGTGGTGCAAGTTGGCTCAAAATCTTCCCACCAAAGGAGAATCCAGCTGTCTAGCTTTCCGAATGTTTTTTTCACCCGCATAAAAACACTCTATAGATATCAGCACAGTGGAACCTACATTTATTCTCTGAATTATTAGAGGAAGAAAAGATAGACGGAGTGGAACTTCCTGGGACTGAATAAAAACAGATCAGTCAGCCGCAGGAGGCCGTAGGCTCAAATTTGTCAGGCCCATTTTTTGTTGGTGGCCACATGGGCCGCTGAAGAACCCTGAGCGGGTCAGGCCCGGATCCTCCTCCACTCATCATAAACAAATTTCCCTGAGGGATCCTTAAACAGGTATTTGGTCCCTAATTAACATATGCAAGAGACCTAACGTGAGGATGCCTAAAAATGGGCCTGACAAATTTAGCAGTGGCCAGAATGCTCGCACAGATTGGGCACGGGCCGTCCCACTGCTAAATTTGTCAACGTGGCAAAAGTTTTAGGCCTGAAAAACAGGTGCAACGCATACCAATTTCTACCTTGCTGCCTCTTTTAGATAGGTGTTCTCTGCATTGGGCAGGACAGAAGTGCAAACGTCAGGAAATGCAACATTTCATGTTATTAAAACAATTTGCATTTTATTACAAAATATCTTGCTATATTTGGCCATATTCCTGTTCCCGCTGTCACTTCTGGCAGAAAATCATTATCAGGATTGGGATGGGTGTGGAAGTGCTGTTAGGGATCCATGCTGGATTTCAAGCATTCACCCACCCCAATACTGCACTAAATCAGTTGAAATGACTTTGGAAAATCCAGCCCACCTGTGTTAAGAAACAGTCACTTTGTATCTCTATGGAATGGCTTGTGTAATTGCCCCTCTCCGCCACCTTGTGTTGCCCTGATTTGTCTACATTACCTACGGGATGAGAAATCCCCATAATTGTCATATTTGAAAAGCTTGGAAGATTGATTCCTCTCATTAGATCATAATCTTGGGCTGGGAAGTGAACTTAATCTTATACAAGTTATGGCCCTTGAGCCTATGGCCTCCTTTGGCTGATTGACCTGTTTCTATTTAGTAGCACTCTATCTCTGTTTTTTTTTTGGTGATTTGTATATTCGGAGACCTTGCAGGTAACACCTGTCTGTCTGCACACTGATTGCCTTGGCAACGGGCAGTTGAAAAAACTGTCTGTAATCACCAAGCATTGTTCTGTGAATTATAAATGCGATTTCATTTCGAGGATTTCATTTCCAACAACGTTCACCTGACGAAGGAGGAAGCCTCCGAAAGCTTGTGAATTTAAAATAAAATTGCTGGACTATAACTTGGTGTTGTAAAATTGTTTACAATTATTTAGTAGCAGACAGTTCCACTCCATCTTTCTTTTGTTTCTCTCATAAATCAGAGATTAAATGTAGGTTCCATTATGTTGCTGTCTATAGAGTGTTTCTGTGCGGGTGAAAAAAATGCCATTAGGAAAGCTGGACAGGATTTTCCTTTGGTGGGAAGATTTTGAGCCAACTTGCACCACCAAGTGATTGGTGAGGTAGTTAGTGGAATGTGCCCAATGTCCCTACCAATTGACATGGAAACAGCTTTCTGATGAGATTAAAGGAAGTTCAATAACAGTAGGAAATACAACATTAACCAATTTCACAAATGCTTATTAAAAACATCTATACAACAGTTACATGGCCTAGTCAAAATAATTTCCAAAGTACTTGACTTGACGGCACTACCGTTTTGGAATTTGAAGAGCTGTTCTGACTGCTGATATTATTCCAGTTCAGTCTGATTCCCTATTCCCGCCCTTGCCAGATGTGGCCCATTCCAGGTTATTTGGAAGAGAATGAATGACATTGTCCATTAAATTCATGCCTTTCCTGCTCCATTTTGAGACTGAGAAAACGCCTGCATTTTGTTTTAATATTTAGGTGGTTGGTCGGGGAGAAGAAACAGAAAGAAGTAGTGTGACAAGGTAACGGTATTCCAAGTTTAACGCATGCTTCAAGCAAAAGGAAAGGAAGAGCACATAAATCATGCATATAGAGTGACAGATGGCTGGGAATCTATCACAATTGAAAGAGAATTAAGCTCACGTAGCTTGGGCAGTCATCAGAATCCTATGGTTTTGTTGCAGCCTCACAGCATTATCATTTCTGTTACAGATGTAATCGTCATGAGTTTTCCTTGGAGTTGGTATCTTCTGGCACTGGTGTATCTATCTTCTACCACTACTATCTTTTGAATTGCATACATCTGTCTTCTTTTCCAACTCACAGTTCCGGTTATTCAAGTCTGCATGTTCTGCTTCTGCTGCTGGATTTTCCAGTTCAGTTCCTTACCTCCCATTAGTGCTAAGTTTCATGCTATAGGTTCACGAGAGGGGGCAAGTTCGGCAATATCTTGACAAAGGCTCATGCAAGTCATGTGATAGGAAAGGGCCATTTTATAAAAAAGTGAAAATGTGAAATAGGTGAGTTGGTACCAGGATTTTCCTGATCTTTTGTGTATTATATCAGGATTACTGCTCCCTCAGTGGAGCCGAGCTGAAGTCATTTATTCTTTGTCTGCCAATAATAATAAAGTCCACACCTGAGTTCATACAGGGACAAGGATTAAAAACAATTGTTGCCAAATCACTTTCTCCTGATACTATTTTATATTTTAATACTTGTAGTAAAATTGGTAATTCACAAGTGCAATTCAAAACTAGTGTATAACAAGCCACTGCAGTATTATAGTATGGTGATACAGAGAACCTCATCCCTCCTGTGATTCAGTGGGACTCTTTCATGGTGAAGATTTTTGCCAGAGTTAAATATTTCATTTTATTTCCAACTGTGTAGTAAGTTCTATTTATGAGAAAATAACATTAAAACATATTATTAACCAAGGGAGCCATTCTCACAAACTCCTTGGGAAGGGTTTAACTTTCCCGTTCAGAATGAGATAAGAAGATAATTGGAATTTACAATTAATCAAACCCATTCAATTTTTCACATCTGCATTTCATCATTAAAATAGTACTTGATAAGCTTGCATAATATTTGGGAAGAAAGGGTCCTGATTTCCAAAGGATACTTTAATAAGGACTGGTCAGCACAGGGAATTAGAACACTGCCTTTTTGGTGTGGGATATCGGCTTGAATGAAAATGTTCTCTCTCTTCTATCTGTAATGGTGCGATGTAAAATGAACTAGAGCAGTTCTGAGGAAGAGTCCTGTACCTGAAATGATGACTGACTTCTGTTCTCTTGACAGATGCAGACCTGTTGAGTGTCTCTAGCGTTGTCTTTTTTGAACAGATCTTATTTAGATTTTAGCAGGCACAAATCCACAACATAAAACTGCCTACAAGTCAGCATTAATTAGCAGTCTCAATTAAAAATGGGTGATGTATCTTAACCCGCACCAAGTCCAACTCACCCATCACCCCTGTGCTCGCTGACCTACGTTGGCTTCCGATCCAGCAACACCTCAAGTTTAAAGTTCGGATCCTCGTACATAAATCCCCTTTAAGGCCTTGCCTCTCCCTGTTTCTGTAATCTTCTCTAGCCCTACAACTTCCTCTCCACCCTCCTGAAACCCTCAGTCCCTCCAACTCTGACCTTTTGTGCATCCTTCCCTCCCTTTGTCCCACCATTGGCGGTCGTGTCTTCAGCCACCTAGGCCCAATGCTCTGAAATTCCCTCCCTAAACCCTTCTGCCTCTCCACCGCCCTCTCTTCCTTTAAGACCTTCCTTAAAACCCAGCTCATTTACCAAGCTTTTGGTCACCTCTCCTAATATCGCCTCCTTTGGCTTGCTGTTCATTTATTTATGATTATTCCTCTGCCGTAGGATGTTTTGCTATGTTCAAGGTGCTATATAAATACAAGTAGTAGTAGTAGCAGTAGGCTACTGGTTCACCGCATCATCTGGGGCAGAAGCCTGAAACTTGCTATCCTCCCGGTGCACACTGAGTGATATAAGACAGTGGGGGCGTACACACCAGTCATGAGCAAGTCTTATTAAGGCTCCAGATTTCATGTAAAAATATTTAGAAGAACAGGAGGTACTATAATGTGGTTTTTGAGCTGGCTTTTCTCTTTTTTTTCAGTTCCCATTTAGAATGGAAGTAAGGGAAGTCTCATGGGTGTAAGCATTCTTAAAGTAGCAAGTTTTGTGGTTTTTATTTTTTTGATGTTTACGGTATATTATTAGAAAGAAAAGAAAGACTAGCGTTTATATCACGCCTTTCACAACCTCAGGACATCCTAAAGTGTTTTACAACCAATGAGGTACTTTTGGAATTGTAGTCACTGTTGTAATGTAGGAAACACAGTAGCCAATTTGCGCACAGCGAAGTCCCACAAACAGCAATCAGATAACGACTAGATCAACTGTTTTTACATGTTGGTTGAGGGATAAATATTGGCCAGGGCACCTAGGAGAACTCCCCTGCTCTTCTTCAAAATAGTGCCGTGGGACTTTTTACATCCACCTGAGAGGCCTCAGTTTAATGTCTCATCCGAAGAACGGCACCTCCGACAGTGCAGCACTCGTTCAGTATTGCACTGGAGGGTCAGCCTAGATTTTGTGCTCAAGTCTCTGGAATGGGGCTTGAACCCACAACCTTCAGAAATGAGAGTGTTAGCCGTGCAATATTGCTGTTATAACACACTCACCCCATATATTTTTCATATTTTAATTTTTAACATTTATTTCAGAAACATGTTGGGAGACCAATTTTCTTTTACTCCTCAAGGCAACTTTGTTTCTAAAGTTCCTCGAATACAACACTATGCGGGTTAGTTGGTACAAAAAGAAAGAAGGATGCCACAGAGTTCAGCAGGCACCAGACGAGATGTGCCGACCTTGGCACACTTAACTGTCAAGGACAACTGCCTCAGCTTCCTGTGGGTCAGCAGGATGACAGGTGCATAGCTTTGCCATCTGCAGCAAGCAGATCTGCAGATGAGCTGACACAGCCCACAACTGTTATTCTTGTGGTTGGCTGGCGGCTCGCACTGCAATATCAACTCATATACCCCAGAAAAAAAGAGAAAACTTTGGTTGTTGAACATGGAAGTCCTCGGGGAAATAAGCCTTAAAAATGGTACTTTGCAATATGCAAAAGGTAAAATTGCAGTTAAAATAGCTGAAAACGGTATAAGGATGTCTAACAAAAGCAAAATACTGTGGATGCTGGAAATCTGAAATAAAAACAGATTTTTCCAATGCTGGAAACATTCAGCAGGTCAGGCAGTATCTGTGGAGAGAGAAACAGAGTTAACCTCTCAGGTCAACGACCTTACATCAGAACGGAACTGGAGATACACAGCTCATGGAGTATCTCTTAATCCCCTGAATTTGCTGGCCAATTTGCACATTAATAACGGCATGCGTCGTTAACATGCTGTTATTTTTCCAGCAACTTCTAGCCCATTAACCTGTTTCTTTCTCCACAGATGCTGCTTGACCCATTGATCGTTTGCAACATATTCTGTTTATAAGGAAGTCTAAGATGGCTTTGGGAAAAATGATATTAGAAAATAGTAATCATAATGACAAGGCCATTTTTGGTTATATTAGGATGTGATAGAAGGCATACCGTTAAAATATATAGACATAGAGGAGTGTCTTTAGGGAGGGACAATAAATGTGGTGTTGCCAGCATCGCCCATACCCTGAGAACAAATCATTTTTTTTAAATGCCAGGAAATGTTTCTTTTCTCAGAGGGTTGTCACTGTATGGAAGAGGTTACCCTTGGGTGTGCTAAGCATAGGCATGCATGAGGCTGCACTACTAATGGACAGGACAGGCATTCATGAGCCTCACGGTCTTTTCTTGCCCTTCTTTTCATACATATGTTTCACAGGTGCTCCAGAAACCCTGATGTGCACAATACTTCTTCACTGTTCCAATGGACAGTAAACATTTTCCTTTGATTGCCTAAACAGTGACAAATGTCATTTCTCTGTGAAATAACCAAGGATTTCAAGATGTACAAAAGCAAAATACTGCGGATGCTGGAAATTTGAAATAAATCTGAAATTTCAAGATGTACAGCTGGGCTTCTGTAATGTAGCTGGCCTGTAGTTGGCACAAAAGGCAAAGCCTCCAACAAAACAATGAATAAAATCATATGTAAGTGATCTTATAAGCCATGGTGTTGCAGATTTTGTGGCACTACAGTGTCATTGCAAATATTTATTGCTAAGCTCACCAAGTGTTGGCCCAGGTGTTTGTTCAGAACTGCTAACCATGAATGCTTGCCACTTAAAGCACTCAACCAGAAGTCTGCTGGTGAGTCATTTTAAAATGAGTGATCAAGTAAATAGGTCCTTTATGCTTTTGTTATGAATGTCATGGCATATGTGCAATAAATAACCTGTGCGCTTTTCCTTTTTCTGCAATTCTTTTTCAGGAAATGGTTGTTTGTGAACAGGTGTTTAACACTTACAGGAAATCTTCGAAAGTATTTACAAGAATACTGCGGATGCTTTGATTGGTAAATTACTGTGTGAATAGAAAGACATTTTGTGCAGTTCAATGGCAGTTAATACGATAATAACTTACCCGTGTTTTAGCCACGCACAAACCCTTTGACAACAAACCGGCAGAAAATCTTTCTGTATAATAGAAATACCACCTCCACGGAAGAAGGTTCTTTCTCTTGCTGATAAAATGAAAGTAATTGCGATGTTGAATGGGTGCAACTTTCCCAGATTCCCAGAATGAAATTACTAAACAGTTTGGTATATCACAGCCTTTAAAAAAAAATAATTGTGGTGCACTGTAATATGCATATTGTCATGACCTGTGACCGTTTTTACAATACTGCAATCCAGTTTGCATTCCATTGTTAGTGTCTTGCTAAACTTGATACAACATTTAAAATGCCTATAAGAATAGAATGGTGAAGTGAATAAAATGACTTGGCAGAATCATTATTGATTTAACAATTTTACTCTATTTGTTTTCGAGGAGTCATGTCAGGGTGGGGTGCAGTATTGAGTGGGGTGCCCCAGGGCTTGGTGCTGGGAAAACTACTGTTTCTAATTTACATAAATGATCTGGATTCAGAACCACAATGCAAAGTGGTCAAATTTGCAGATGATTCCAAAGTAGGAGGAGCAGTGAAATTGGAAGAGGCAACTCAGAAACTATAGAATGAGTTGGACAAAATATGCATGAGGGCAGAACAAAGGCAGATAAAATTTAATGTAAACAAGTGACAAGTACTACACATAGGAAATAAAAAATAAGCGACCCACACTCTATGAATAGTATTAAAATAGTTAAAGATGAAGCAGAAAGAGACCTAGGAGTCTTGGTGGACTCGACACAATCAACAAAGCCAATAGAATGTTGAATTGCATAGCCTAAACAGTAGAATACAAGTTGGGGTTAGTTGTGATCAAACTGTAAAGTGCTCTGTCTGACTGCACCTTGAATACTACGTCTAGTTGCTGGTCGTCGAGAATCAAAGAAGACATTCAAGTGCAGAGAAGAGCCATGGCGCTGATCCCCAGCATCAGGGGTTTGAGTTACTGGAGAAACTTGGGCTTTTCAGCCTTGAAAGGAGGTTTCTGTGAGGTGATCTGATAGAGAGATAGCAGTTTGCAAAGGGAATAAGAAAGATGAATCTGGAATATTACTTTAAATTAAATTGAGAGTAGGACAAGGGATCACAGTTTCAAGCTATTAAAAGATAACTTTAGGAACACAGGAACATAGGAACAGGAGTAGGCCATTCAGCCCCTCGTGCCTGCTCCGCCATTTGATAAGATCATGGCTGATCTGTGATCTAGCTCCATATACCTGCCTTTGGCTCATATCCCTTAATACCTTTGGTTGCCAAAAAGCTATCTATCTCAGATTTAAATTTAGCAATTGAGCTAGTATCAATTGCCGTTTGCGGAAGAGAGTTCCAAACTTGTACCACCCTTTGTGTGTAGAATTACCTTCAGGGCATTTTTCTTCACACAAAGAATAATCAACATATGGAATAGACTTCCATGAAGACAAGTAGAGGCAAAAGTCCTGGAATCATTCAATAAACTATTAGATGTTGAAATGGAGGAACTTTATGTACTTTCTGGATGGATGAATTAAAATGGGCTGAATGTCCTTTCTTATCCGTAACTATCTTGTGAATAAAACACTTGAGGACTGATTTTAACTTGCGGTGGTGGTGTAAAACGGACAGTAGCAGATCAGACGCCCGTTATACAACCCACCTGATTTTCCTTTCTATTGACTTTAATCAGGTGGGCTGTATAACGGGCGGCCAATTTGCTGCCACCTATTTTCTGCCACCACCGAATATTAAAATCAGCTCTTTGGTTCCTGGCAGGTAACTTTGTATGGACACCTGTAGCAGATTAGTGTAAGTAAGGATATTACATTGAGCATTTTGGCACAATGCCAAAGAAATTCTTCCGCACCCATCCGGGCTTCTACCCAAATGTGTTGGAAGAGTGAAAATAAATGGATTGAAAACAATTTGTTTAGTGTCAGTGCAGTTTATTTCCCTTTAGCGTTACTCCTGTCGTTATACATTTGGTATTTTAAAAGATACATGCATTCTGTGCTTTATACTTAGCAACATTTATTGCACAATTTGTATGGACCCCAGTGGGGGCTCAGGGGCATGGTACAAAATCTGTAAGGGCTAAAGCCACTGAGAAGCTGGCCATTTTCTTTTGCACTTTCTATGTATAAAGGGTAATAATATCTTTTGAGTAATTTATTATCCTGTACAACTTGTCATGTGTGCTGATAAATTTCCAATATTTTTCATATTACTTCCAGAAAATTATAGGCAAATTCTTAAAAACCTGGATAAAATTGTTGCAAATCTGGCTTGTGTACAAGTTTATGAATGTGCACTGCCCAAGCTAAATCTGAACAGCTGGCAAATACGTGATTGAATGTGCATGTTAAATGGTAAATATAAAAAGCCAGAAGCATGAATAAATAAAAATTCCTAAAATAAGGGAAACATTTTCCGAATGGGATGGAATTGAAAGATAAAATTAATCGAGTCACTGCCTCAAATAATAATTGTAAACAATTTTACAACACCAAGTTATAGTCCAGCAATTTTATTTTAAATTCACAAGCTTTCGGAGGCTACCTCCTTCCTCAGGTGAACGATGTGGAATAATATTAATAATATTTAACCATTTAACAGTGCATTCCATTGTGACAATGTTAAAAAGGCCCATTCGTATAGATTGTCTACATCGTACCAGTAGGTAGCACTTAAAACATTTTACAGGCCCAGAGCACCACTGGAGAGGCCTGAGGAGATTTAAAAGGAGCGACGGCAGCAGAATCGGCAGAGCGCGGAGCGCCACAGGAGAGGCGGCAGCAGAATCGGCAGAGCGCGGAGCGCCACGGGAGAGGCGGCAGCAGAATCGGCAGAGCGCGGAGCACCACGGGAGAGGCGGCAGCAGAATCGGCAGAGCGCGGAGCGCCACGGGAGAGGCGGCAGCAGAATCGGCAGAGCGCGGAGCGCCACGGGAGAGGCGGCAGCAGAATCGGCAGAGCGCGGAGCGCCACGGGAGAGGCGGTGGCAGAATCGGCAGAGCGCGGAGCGCCACGGGAGAGGCGGCAGCAGAATCGGCAGAGCGCGGAGCACCACAGGAGAGGCGTAAAATGAACACCGAGAGAATTTGAGAAAGTGACGTCACAGTAAACGCGGAGGAGGAGCTCTGTGAGAGTCCCGGAATAAAAGGGCAAGTAGATTAAGAAATAGTTAAAAATAATCGGATAAAAATTAATTCATTGCTAATTTCAAATCACATTATATCCATTTACTAATAGTTAAATAAGTAAATATATAAATAAATAATCTGGGTAATTAATTAGATTTAAGGGGAAAAAATAAACTAAGTAGGCAATACTAACACTAAAGGGATCTGAAATTGTATTAATAAAGGGTCTGATATACATAAATATTAAATAAATAAATAAGAAATAGGAGTTAATGGGGCACTAAGATAAAACATACATATAACGTAAGAGACATATATATATATATATATATATAATAAGTAGACACTAAATAGAATGGAGGGGCAGCTGAAACCCATTGCCTGCAATTGCTGCACCATGTGGGAACTCCAGAACACTTCAGGTGTCCATGTGTGCCCTGGGTGACCATGTGTGCAGGAAGTGCCTCTCGTTGCCTGAGCTCGAGCTCAGAGTTTGTGAGCTTGAGGAATGGCTGGAATCACTGCACGGCATATGGGAGGCTGAGAATTTCCTGGATCGTACATTCCAGGAGGTGGTCACCCCACAGCCACAGAAAGCTCAGGACAGTAAGTGGGTGGCCATCCAGCAGGGTAGGGAGAGGCAGACCGTGCAGGAATCGTCTGTCGCTCACTAACTGGTTTTCAATAATGAATATCGGTGAGGGTGACGACACCTCGAAGGAGTGCAGTCCAGAGCATGGCACCATGGGGCAAAGGACTGCACAGGGGGGCACAAGAAAGTGTAGAAATGCAGTGGTTATAGGGGATTCAATAGTCAGGGGGACAGATAGGTGTTTTTGCAACCGCTGACGTGAGTCCCGCATGGTGTGTTGCTTCCCTGGTGCCAGGATAAAAGATATCACTGAGAGGGTGCAGAACATTTTGAGGGGGGAAGAGGAACAGCCAGAAGTCATGGTCCATGTGGGAACCAGTGACATAGGAAGCAAAAGGGTTGCGATCCTGCAGTCAAAGTTTTAGGAGCTAGGGAGGAAGATAAATAGCAGGACCTCGAAGGTAGTAATCTCTGGATTACTCCCAGTGCCATGCACTTGTGAGTGTAGGAATAGTAGGATAAGACAGGTTAGTGCGTGGCTGGAGAAATGGTGCAGGACGGAGGGCTTCAGATTCCTGGGGCATTGGGACCAGTTCTGGGACAGGTGGGACCTGTTCAAGTTGGACAGTTTGCACCTCAACAGAGCTGGGACCAATGTCCTCACGGGGAGGTTAACTAGTGCTGTGGGGGAGGGTTTAAACTAATTTGGCAGGAGGGTGGGCACCAGGATAAAACATTTGAGAGGAGAAACAAGGTGCACAGAGAGACAAATAGCACTAGAGTAAAGAATAGTTCAGAAATAGGAGGGACCAGACAGGGAGCAAATACGTGGCAGCCTAAGATGAGTTTAAAGTGCCTGTGCGTAAATGCACGTAGTGTGGTAAATAAGGTTGGTGAGCTGCAGGCATAAGTTGCCACATGGGAATATGATATAGTGGCAATAATGGAGACCTGACTCAAAGAAGGGGAAAATTGGGAACTTAATTTGGAACTGGCTACTAGGTATTCAGGAAAGATAGGGAAGGAAAAAAAAGAGGGGGTTGGCAGTATTAATCAAAGAAACTGTTATAGGATTGGAAAGAGATGATGTAGTTGAAGGGTCAAAGACAGAATCTATTTGGTTAGAATTAAGGAACAATACAGGAGCTATTATGCTACTGGGTGTATACTATAGGCCACCAAATATTGGGAAGGAGATAGAGGAGTAAATTTGCAGGCAAACTACAGAAAGATGTTAAAACTATAGAGTAGTGATAATGGGATACTTCAATTATCCTAATATAGACTGAGATAGTAAAAGTGTAATGGACAAAGAGGGGGACGAATTCCTGAAATGTGTATAAGAAAACTTTCTTGATCAGTGTGTTGCCAGCCCAACGAGGATCTAGTTCTGGGGAATGAAGTGGGACAAGTGGAGCATGTTTCAGTGGGAGAGCATATGGGGAACAGTGATCATAATATCATCAGGTTTAGAATAGTTATGGAAAAGGACAAGAAACAATGAAGCGTAAAAATACTTAACTGGACGAGGGCTAATTTGTGAGTTAAAAAGGGATCTGGCCCAGATACATTGGAATCAAAATAGCGTAGGCAAACAGTAATTGAACAGTGGGAGGCCTTCAAGGAGGAGTTGGTTCGGGTACAGAGTACACACATTCTCATGAGGGAGGAAAGGAAGGGCATCCAAAGCTAGATAATGAAAATATAGAGATTAAAATGAAACAGATAAAGGAGACTTATGACAAATATAAGATTCATAATACAGTAGAGAACCAGGCTGAATACAGAAAGTGCAGAGGAGATCTAAAAAAGGAAATAAGAGGGGCAGAGAGAATATGAGAATAGATTAGTGGCTAACATAAAAGGGAATCCAAAAGTCTTTTATAAATATATAAATAGTAAAAGGGTAGTCAAAGGAAGGGTGGGGCTGAATAGGAACCAAAAAGAAGATAATCTTCTGGAGGTAGAGGGCATGGCTGAGGTACTAAATGAATACTTTACATCTGTCTTCACTAGAGACGAGGATGCTGCCAATGTAGCAGTAAAGGAGGAGGTAGTAGTGATATAGGATTGGATAAAAATAGACAAAGAGGAGCTACTTAAAAGATTGACAGTATTCAAAGTAGAAAAATCGCCCTGACCAGAAGGGATGCATCCTCGGTTACTGAGGGAAGTACGGGTGGAAATTGCGGAGGCTCTGGCCATAATCTTCCAATCCTCCTTAGATATGGGGATGGTGCTGGAGGTTTAGAGGATTGCGAATGTTACACCCCTGTTCAAAAAAAGGGAGAGGGATAAACCCGGCAATTGCAGGCCAGTCAGCCTAACATCGGTGGTGGGGAAACTTTTAGAGACAATAATCTGGGAAAAAATGTATTGGCACTTGGAAAATGATAGGCTAATAAATGAAAGTCAGCATAAATTTGTTAAAGGAAAATTGTGTTTGACTAACTTGATGGAGTTCTTTGATGAAGTAGATGAGAGTAGTAAGGTTGATGTTGTGTATATGGATGTTGAAAAGTGACAAAGTACCACATAATAGACATGTAAGCAAAATGAAAGCCCATGGGATACAAAATTGGCTAAGGATCAGAAAGCAGAGAGTAGTGGTGAATGGTTGTTTTTAGGACTGGAGGGAAGTATACAGTGGTGTTCCCCAGGAGTTGGGATTAAGATCACTGCTCTTTTTGATATATATTAATAACCTGGGCTTGGGTATATAGGGTGTAATTTCAAAGTTTGCAGATGTCACGAAACTTGGAAATATAGTGAACAATGAGGAGGATAGTATCAGACTTCAGGAGGACATAGAAAGACTGGTGAAACGGGCAGAGACATGGCAGATGAAATTTAAAGCAGAGAAGTGTGAAGTGATACATTTTGGTTGGAAGATTGAGGAGTAGCAATATTAACTAAATGGTACAATTTTAAAGGGGGTGCAGGAACAGAGAGACCTGGGGGTTTATGTACACAAATCTTTGAAGGTGGCAGGACCAGTTGAGAAGGCTGTTTAAAAGTATATGGGATCTTTGTCTTTATTAATAAAGGCATAGAGTACAAAAGAATGGAAGTTATG
Source organism: Heptranchias perlo (assembly GCF_035084215.1). NCBI lineage: Eukaryota > Metazoa > Chordata > Chondrichthyes > Hexanchiformes > Hexanchidae > Heptranchias > Heptranchias perlo. The sequence continues at coordinate 58,826,455 of NC_090325.1, forward strand.
CTAAATTTTATAAAACACTGGTTAGGCCTCAGCTGGGTATTGTGTTCAATTCTGGGCACCAAACTTTAGAAAGGATGGCAAGGCCTTAGAGAGGGTGCAGAAGAGATTCACTAGAATGGTGCCAGGGATGAGGGACTTCAGTTTTGCGGAGAGACTGGAGAAACTGGGGTTATTCTCTTTTGAGCAGAGAAGGTTAAGGGGAGATTTGATAGATGTGTTCAAAATCATGAACGGTTTTGATAGAGTAAACAAGGAGAAACTGTTTCCTGTGGCAGAAGGGTCAGTAACCAGTGGACACAGGTTTAAGGTGATCGGCAAAATAACCAGAGGCAACATGATGAAAATGTTTGATGCAGCGATCTGGAATGCACTGCCTGAAAGGTTGGTGGAAGCAGATTCAATAGTAACTTTCAAAAGGGAATTAGATAAATACTTGAAGGGAAAAAAATTATAGGGCTATGGGGAAAGAGCAGGGGAGTGGGACTAAATGGATAGCACTTTCAAAGATCCGGCACAGGCTCAATGAGCTGAATGGCCTCCTTCTGTGCTGTATCATTCTATGATTCTACATCATGAACAGAAATAATATTGGCCTGGAATCTGCTCCAAAAATAACAGAGCGCCAAACAGCGCTCACCGTTATTTAAGGGCAAATGGAAGAGCAGCTTCTGGTGAGCGCGGATGCGCAGTCAAACGCTCAAATCCGGAAGTTGCTCTAAGAGATTCCCTGCTGGTTTGAAAGCAATGTGAGAAGGACAGCTCACCGGTTAAATGAATGGACCAGCATGAGTTGCTGCATTGTCCAGCTAGAAACAAACTAATCTGCACTGAAAAAGGTATGCTGTGTTTTTTAGGTCTAAATTAACTTTTAACAGGGTGGTAAGTCTTAATGACTGCCAAGCAACCTCTCTCTGAACATTAACTTTTAAAAATGTGGAGTCTCATTGCTTCTGCTTTTAATTTGATGTTGGACATTTATAAACCTTTTTTTGTTTACTTCTCTGTCTATCTTTTTTATCTCTGTCTTTTAATTCGATATTTCTTGCCCTCTCTTTATTTCGCTTTCTCTAACTGATTTTACATTGAATTTACTGTTGTAGCTTTCACTTCCTGGTTCTGACTGCGCGGCTTGTCAAGGATGTTTCAAGCTGATTAATTGAGGGGAGAGAGAGATCCTTTCCCTATTCACATGGCAGCGGGCGATGTCCGTTGGCCGCTCAGTGCAATTTCTGGGCCCATATTTCATAAATCATGGGGCAAGGGATACCAATTCATCTACTTCAATACTAAATGCTTTACATGAGATAAATTCTGTGGTTTTACTTGTTTATTTTAAGAAGACGAGGTATCTTAATAGGTTAGAACATTGTCCTTTCACCTCAGAATGAAAGTCTCCTCTCTTTCAGATGTAAAATGAGTTTGAGCATTCTGAACTCAATTCCAAATCTGTACTGCCCGCAGTACAAATCTACCCACAATTCAGTTCAATCTGTTGCTAAAACTGCTAATCCCATTCGAACCATAAGAATGGCTTGCTGGAAAATGATGAATATCACACTGCTGCAGTGGAAGATACTCTTCTGAATTTGGGGTTAAGGCCAAGTAGAAGATTCTGTATTGGGACCTGCTATGTCTGAGCTGAGAGTGCTCGATGTAGACACTTGTTGGCCAAGAAAGGAGAAGTGTTCAGTTTGACGACACTGACAATCCTTACCTTGATGTATATAAAATTCAGAATGAAACATTAGTAGAAATTACTGCTGCCGATATTATTGAAAAAAATTAGGGACTCAATTTTGAAATGGTGGCGGGCTGGGAGCAGGGGGGTGAAGGTGCGTGTGGCAAACCCGAATAAACAAACCTTACCGTTTCCGACGCGATCGCATCGTAATTGATGATTAACGCGCTCTCCCGGGTTTCGTGCCCGGCATGCCGGGCACAAAACCCGGAGAGCACGTTAATCATCATCAATAACGATGCGATTGCGTCGGAAACAGGAAGGTTTGTTTATTTGGCCTGATCAACAGGCTGGCTGCCGTCAGGAGCTGCAACGCAAGGAGGGGGGGGTGGCGAGGAGAGAGAGTGAGACGTCATCTGGCGCTGGAATGGAAGACCGGGGTGGGGAGGGTGGGTGGAAGATCAGGGGTAAACTGGAAGATTGGGAGGAGAGGGGAAGACCGGGGTGGGCGGGGGGGGGGGGGGGGAAGAGGGGAAGATTGGGGCTCATCGGTGGGGGGTGAAGAGGGGGAGATTGGAAAGGGAGACATCGGACATCGGACCAGGGTGGAAAGGTAGGTTGGTTTTATGTTTTAACTTCATGCCATGGTTTTTTATGTAATTTATTTTGTTTCTTGTTTTCTGATCCGGCCCTTCACATCTGATTTCACCAGGCACCAGGCGTGAATCAGAAGTGGTGGGAAATCCACCCGGGTAAGTTAAAAATCGTTCTAAGTACGTAATCTGTCACAAGTAAAGTGCCTTAAGTAGCTCAATGAGGTACATTTGGCTCTTTAACTATCAGCCAGTGGGACTTCCGGATTCAGGACGCCCGCGTGCACACAGGTGCATCCGTGGGGAACTCGGACGTCAGCAGGTTGGAGCCGGGCTCCGAACCCGAATGGGATTGCTACGATTTTCGGAGCGCCCCCCCCGCCACCCCGCCCTCAACGCACCTACATTTTCTCGGGAAAATCGAGCCTTAGGTGTCAGCCTTGGCTTAGTGGTAACTCTCGCCTCTGATTCAGCAGGTTGTGGGTTCAAGTCCCACTTCAGAGACTTCAGCACATTATCTAGGCTGACACTTCAGTGTTAACTGTGTGCTGCACTGCCAATGGTGCCATCTTTCGAATGAGTCATTAAACCAAGACTATGTCTGCCCTCTCAGGTGGACATAAAAGATCCCACGGCAATATTTGAAGAAGGGCAGGGGAGTTCTCCCCGGTGTCAAGGCCAATGCTTATTCCTTGATTTTGTGTTCTAGGGGGGGATTTTAACCCCAAAGAACGGGTGGGTTGTGGCCGGGTGGGAGGTAAAAATAACAGATATTTGAAATGGGACTGCATCCTGGCTTCAACCCGGCCACTTCCGGGTTTAATCCAGGTGCATTAGAATGTGTGGCTACACAGGCTCAGGTTGAGTCGGTAAGTGGTCGTGAACATCTGCAGGCTCCTTAAGGAACAGCTGCTCCCCGCTGGATCTGGTGGCTCCGCATTGCCTGTCACAGTAAAAGTTACCACTGCCCTCAATTGCTTCACCTCCGGATCCTTCCATGGAGCCACCGGTCACATTTCCAGACTCTCTCAATCGTCTGCACATAAGTGGATAAGACAGGTCATAGATGGGTTGTTTGCCAGGGCGTCCGATTACGTTAACTTCTCCAACGATGTCTTCAGCCAGAATGAGAGGGCAGTGGGTTTTGTCTCTCTGTCTGGCTACCCACAGGTGCAGGGCGTAATCGATTGCACACACCTGGGGATCCAAGGATCACCACACGAGCCAGGAGTAATCATTAACCAAAAGGGCTATCACTCCATCAATGCGCAGCTGGTGTGAGACCACAATAAGAGATTTCTGCAGGAGTGAACCAAATTCCCTGGCAGCTGTCATGATGCCTTCATTTTGCACCAGTCAAACATTCCAGACCTCTTCCAGACAGGAGACAGACTTAACAGCTGGCCCCTTGGAGACAACGGTTATCCCCTGCAAACATGAATCGTGACGGCTGTGAGGAACCCCATCAACAAGGCTACCAGAATGATACAACCAGAGCCACGTGACCACCAGGTGTGACACTGAGCAAGCCATAGGCATGCTAAAGATGCACTTCAGATACCTCAATAGGTCTGTGGGAGGCCCTTCAGTACTCGCCAGCGAGGGTCTCCAGGATAACAGTGTTGTGCTACGTCCTGCACACATTGCGCCGCAGAGAGGTTTAGAGGTGGTCGCTGGCGAAGGCGCTTGTCAATCATCCTCTGTTGGCGACAACATTGAGGAAAATTAGAAGGAGGATGAGGAATATGACAATGGTGCATCCATCGTTAGATCAGCCACGCACTTTGCTACCCGGGATGTCAGGAATGCCCTCATCTCTCACAGGTTCTCATATTGACTGTACAAAAGTAAAGATATTTGAGATACTCACACTGCCTGGCACAATCACTACCACGAACATCAACAACCCCCCTCCCCCCCCACTCCCAATCCCTTTGCACAAAACAGTCCTTCAATGATGCATACACCAACTGCACAGCCGCCCAATGGGTATCGTCATGTATTGACATTCATCATGCAGCAAATGAAACGTCCACTTGAAAGTCTGGAAGTAATAATGGCCAAGACTTGGAAGTGTGAATAGATAGAAATAAATAGAAATAAAAATCACAACATAACATTTGTTCTAACATCCTTGTGCTTACCCTTGGTGAACTACAAGTGCTTAAACCTACGCTTCCTAGCGCTTCTACGTGGTGCATCTCCTGTGGCTTCAGCAGTGGTAGAGGCAGGCTACTTAGATCCCTGCCCCGACTGCTGAGATGCTCTAGGCCTACGACCTCTGGGTTTTGGAGCCTGTGAGGGCCCCGCCAAAGACTGCTCCACATGCACCTGTGCAGGGGCAGACCCAGCCATCGGGAAAGGAGGCAGCATGTCGAGTACTGATTGAAGGGGTGGGGGGGTTGGCAGCGGGTGAGACGTGGAAGTGCTTTGAGTGGAGTTCCCACTTCCATGTCCGCATTCGCCTCTTCTGGACCAGTGCCACATCACTCCTACCACGCTGCTGGAGAGCAGCTTGGTGAAGATCAGTGACAAATTGAAATGCAACTGATAAGGCATCTGTCCTCCTGTTTAAGGCGGCAGACATACTGGCTTCCAAAGTCTGCGCAGCCAAGCTAATACCGTGCATAGACTCATTTGTGAGCCGTGCTTCAAGCTCGATGGAGGCGGCCACTCTCTCCATTGCAGACATTCTCGCACTTACCTGCGACATCACTCCATTAATGCTGGAGTTGGACTCCTCCAGCCTCTCAGCTATTGTGGAGAGTGTGCTTGGCACATCTTCCAGTACCTCGCTAAGGTGCAGCTGTGACCTCTACCATTCTCATTCTCAACAATGGCCCCCGGGGTTCAGCATATGCGTCCAGCTGAACAGAGCTTGGAGAGGAGTGCACCCCACGACGCGGGCTCTCCACGGCTGCCTCTGCCACCAGTGTCTGCTCGTGCTCACTTGTGACTTGTGAATCACCAGGTGACAACCCAACTATCTCTATAAGAGGACCCACCGAAGTGCCAGTATCTGCACTGGTGCATAGCTGCATGTCCTGTCATGGTGCATCCTCAGAGGAATGAGGTCCTCTGAGGAATTGATGTCATGCGTCTCCACACATTCTCCTTTTTTCTATTCATTCATGGGATGTGGGCATTGCTGACAAGGCCAGCATTTATTACCAATCCCCAATTGCTCTTGAGAAGGTGGTGGTGAGCCACCGCCTTGAACCGCTGCAGTCCGTATGGTGAAGTTTCTCCCACAGTGCTGAATTGCAGGATTTTGACCCAGCGATGATGAAGGAATGGTGATATATTTCCAAGTCGGGATGGTGTGTGACTTGGAGGGGAACGTGCAGGTGGTTTTGTTCCCATGTACCTGCTGCCCTTGTCCTTCTAGGTGGTAGAGGTCGCGGGTTTGGGAGGTGCTGTCGAAGAAGCCTTGTTGAGTTGCTGCAGTGCATCCTGTAGATGGTACACACTGCAGCCACTGTGCGCTGATGGTGAAGGGAGTGAATGTTTAGGGTGGTGGATGGGGTGCCAATCAAGCGGGCTGCTTTGTCCTGGATGGTGTCGAGCTTCTTGAGTGTTGTTGGAGCTGCGCTCATCCAGGCAAGTGAAGAGTATTCCATCACACTCCTGATTCGTGCCTTGTAGATGGTGGAAAGGCTTTGGGGAGTCAGGAGGTGAGTCACTCGCCGCTGAATACCCAGCCTCTGACCTGCTCTTGTAGCCACAGTATTTATGTGGCTGGTCCAGTTAAGTTTCTGGTCAATGGTGACCCCCAGGATGTTGATGGTGGGGGATTTGGCGATGGTAATGCCGTTGAATGTCAAGGGGAGGTGGTTAGACTCTCTCTTGTGTGCGTGAAGGCCCCGGAAGATAAAATAAAGCGAAACGACTTAGACTCAGCACAATAACAATCTTGCCAATCTCCTTACTCAGGTTTCTCATACTTCAGGCATTGATTATATAAAGTCAGCATCTTTGTGAAAGATGTTTTAAAATTGTATCACCAGCCATTTGTGAGCTCCCAGTCTCTCCACCTCCGATTGAGAGGACCACAGATGTCCCATTTATCTCTATTGAGTTATCCGCCGCTTCAGTTAGTTCCACAATTTGTGGAGGTTCACCGCCAGTCCTCGCCCTCTCTCTCTCTTGCGTTTTGCGCTCTTTTCTCCCCCAAGGGACGACAGCAGAGACCTGTGAGTGACTGAGAATGCCGTATTCACCTGATGGATGCAGTGCATTGGATGAGGATGACTATCACACAGATGCATCGGAGGGTCACTGTCACACAGATGCATCACATTGCATCAGGATTGGGATGAGTGACAATGTTGGTTGCATAAATGGGGAGATGAGCAAGTGGATAGAAAGTGAAGGATGGTTGTTGGTGACAGTTAAGTGGGTGTGAGGATTATTGTGATGGAGTAGGCTTACCAAAACAAAGTGATGAAGGTGGGTGGGGAGGGGGTGTTGTTCACAACAGGATGTGGGTGAATCAGCAAATGTACTCACTTTTCCAGATCTGGTCAGGTCATTGAAGCTTTTCCTTTCCACCTCTTGTGCTACCTCCAACCAAGCCTTTTTGGTGACTAAACCAGATTTCTTCCTGCCATCCCTTGGATAAAGAACCTCCTCCCTGGCTCTCAATGCAGCCGGTAGCTCATCTAGGGAGGCATCAATAAATATTAGGTGCTGTCTTTGCTCTCCTGGACTTCATTTCTCCTTTCTCCTCCAAAATCCATGTTTGAACTGGCCCTTTAAATGCTGTAGTTCCGATTGCATCATTTGGGTGTGCAGTAGGCTTGCTGCGCAGCTTGGGGACACGAAACCCGGAAGCAAAGATAACTGCCTGCAATCGAGTTGCGACCACAGATTTAAATATGCACACTTGACTTCCGGGATCCCCACACGCAAATCCACCCTCCTGCTGAGTTCCCGGTTCCAAGTTCAAATCCAGGCCCCAGTGTCTGGAGTGGGACTTGAACCCACAACCTTCTGACTACCACTGAGCCAATGGCACCATAAATAGTCCTGGTGCCCCCAGCCTCCATATGTTAATGACATAATCTTGGGAACTGGGCTGGAGCTGGAACACATGCAAAGGGCAGTTGGAAGTCCTCCCAAAAGATTGCTGGCAATACAGCACAAAGGAGAAAATCCAGGTTAGAGTCTCTCTTGAATTATTAGTATTTATCCAGCTCTTTTTTAAAGGAGTTAATCAACACAGCTTTTACTGGTAACCTGTTACACATATTGATTAATCTGGAAAAAAAACTTCCAACCTTCAGTCTCACTTGAGGCTTCTGGGAGATTGAGTTAGACACTTTATTTGAAAAGCACATATGAAACTGTGGCTGGGCTCATGCACAGTGATCCTCTACTTGTATACAGTATGTAGAGATACGGATGAAGTTGTTGCATGACTGTTGGGTGGCAGTTCCCAAACTTCCTCAGATCAGGAACGTAAACAGCGCTTTCATTTGTATGTTTTGGACTTACCTCAATCCTACAGTCACACTCATCGAGGTAGATCTGGAGTAAAGATGGTCCTATTTGGCTTTGCCAGTGACCTGACAATTGACAAACACATGACGTATCTGATTGATGTGTGTTCTTAGCTGCCTAGAAATGTGTCCTTACGGATTGGAATTTGGCTGGTCCTTCTTAGTTTCCACAATGGACTGATAATCTTCTAGTGGCCAGCCCATGCACAAATTTACCTGTACTCTGTAACATTCTTTAAATTACTGTAAACTGAGTAATTTTTACAGGCCTAAATTTTCACAAAAGTGAGTTTAATAATGGCTTTAATTTTGCCCTTGACCATTTTCCGGCCATTTTGCAAGAAATAGGACAGAAACATTTGTGAGAAAAAAGGCAAACATAAAATCTGGGAACATAATGCACGCATGAAAGTTACTCAATTTATAGTATTTCTATAAAATATAGTTCCGTATGATAGCATTTTTATCAGCTGTGAGATGGGTACTAAGGATGTGGATGATACTTTTATAAATTGTTGTTTGAACTCTTTCCAGTCAATCCTGTTGGCTGGCCATTTATTTCATGATTATTATTTATGATTTCTTTATTGCTCTGCACTCATAATTTTGTAAAACTGTAATGATAATAATGATAAGGAAATAAGTTACTGGGTTGCATTAACAGACAGAGTACAAATTAAAAGAGGCTGTATTATCACTGTATAAAGAGTTGGTCTAACCCCATTAGGAGTATGGTGAGCATTTCTGGTCACAAAAACACAACAGCCTTCCAACCTTCAGTCTCACTTGAGGCCTCTGGGAGATTGATTTAGAAACCTTTCATTGTGAGGCTTCCCAAACACTTTCTGTATTTTTGTCCTATTGCGATACACCACCCCCCCACCTTTTTTTATCCAGCCCCAGTACACTGAGTGCATCGTGCTCTGTGTGCATGTAATGTCTGCATTCAGATTGGTGAGCTGACCTTGTATAATTTCACAAGGCCAGTTCATTTACATAATGAAAATACTGTCACTGTGCAGTTACTCCAGGCACAGGGAGCTTATTGATGGGGGTGGGAGAGTGATGGCCAATGAAGAAGGCCTTCTGCTCGTATTTAAAGGGGAGCTGCTTTGAAGAGCAACAAATCAGAAATTGGATTGTTCAGCAATGGAAGACAGAAGAGCAAGGACAGCAAATTTGAGAAGCTGCCCTAGAGGTGCTGCTGCAGGAGGGGCAGTGAAGGAGGGTTGCCCTCTTTGGAGCTGAGCATCAACATCAGGAATGTGTACAGCTGGCCCAGTGAGTGAATGTAGTCTGCAATGTCCATAGGTTGTAGGAATAAATTAGGAAGAAGTACTCAGGCCTTAGACATTTTGCCAAGTTAACACTACTAGAATGTGCCTTTCTCACAGTAAACAGTGAAAGTATACATGCCTGGTATACTCTGAACTTCAGTTTACTCTCAACTCAGTGCAGCCTCACTGAGGAAGTACTCAGGCAACATGTCAACTCTCTTACAACCTTATGTTCCTACAGGGCAGATTTAGTTGGTGGCAATGAAATATACTTCTAATGTAGCAAGTTATACCCTCAAAGCATGCTGCCAACACAAGCTACTGGGCGCAGCATATACATTGGTGGAACATAGGAATAGGAACATAGAAATAGGAGTAGGCCATTCAGCCCCTCAAGCCTGTTCTGCCATTCAATTAGATCATGGCAGATCTGTATCTTAACTCCATCTACCTGTTTTGGTTCCATAATCCTTAATACTCTTGTCTAACAAAAATCTATCAATCTTAGTTTTGAAATTTTCACTTGACTTAGCCTCAACAACTTTTTAGGGGAGAGAGTTCCAGATTTTTACTACCCTTATGTGAAGAAGTGCTTTCTGACATCACCCCTGAATGGCCTAGCTCTAATTTTAAGATTATGTCCCCTTGTTCTGGACTCTCCCACCAGCGGAAATAGTTTCTCTCTATCTACCCTATCAAATCCTTTAACTATCTTAAACACTTCAATTAGAACAACCCTTCATCTTTTATATTCAAGGGAATACACACCTAGTCTATGTAACCTGTCCTCATAATTTAACCCTTTTAGCCCCGGTATCATTCTAATGAATCTGCGGAGCACCCCCTCCAAATCCAATATATCCTTCCTGAGGTGCGCTGCTCAGAACTGAATGCAGTATTCCAGATGAGGTGTAACCGGAGCTCTGTACAAGTGTGCTATAACTTCCACCCCTTTGTATTCCAGCCCTCTTGAGATAAAGGCCAACATTCCATTAGCCTTTTAAATTATTTTTTGTACCTATCCACTAGTTTTTAGTGATTTCCATACTTGGACCCCTAAATCTTCCTGCTCATCCACAGTTCCTAGCTTCTCACCATTTAGAAAGTACTCTGATGTATCTTTCTTGGGTCCAAAGTGGATGACCTCACAGTTTCCCACATTGAACTTCATCGGCCACAGTTTTGCCCACTCACTTAATCAGAGGAGAGGATCACAGTCCCATAATGAGGCCCACATTATTTTCTATGGATTTGAATCATGCAAGCTTCATTATGCCAGTGCAAGAGGAAAATCTGCCCTTGTGTTTCTTGGGTCACTGCATTGTGCACAAGTTAAAAGGACTGGCTGTGCGTTCAGCAGGCACTTGGGTAAAAACGCTAGCAATGCGAGCCTTGTCCTCTTCAGCCTTGTCCTCTGGCAATGGTAGCAACTAAGCCTCCCTGTCCTGTTGCATGGTAACTGACTTTTGTAAGGGAAGGCTATGTAAGATTTAATACACTGGTCCCAAAAATCCATGATCCTGCTTTGCTGATGTAACAGTGGTGGAGCAGGGCTTCCCACGCACTAGCTAGTTACATCCTGACCCTGTTGGTATTCCTGGTGTCAGGATATTTCAATAAAGTGGTCAAGTACCTATGCCAGTGTTGGTTGAGTTGGGGTACCCACTAGGTGAGAGGGAGGGGAGAGAATTATGGTTTGGCCAGCTGCTTGGCCGCATTACTGACAGACCTGGCCATAGAACCTCTCCAAGAACAGTTGGCCCATTTCTAAGAAGGTCACCAAGTGCATTCCTGGCACACAGAGTCCTGGGCTGGGAGCACAAATTTTTAAAATCTACCCTTCTATGTATATATGGGTGTTTCCATGATCCTGTACTTGGAGGTTGGAGATGGGGCAACAGTGTTGCAACCCTAATTCTCCAACCCACCCTCCCTGCAAGAGCGACGTCCCGTTGGAGGCGCGAGATCAGAATTACTCCTCGTACACTTATCCATTTGGGTACTAAGTGCATGTAAAAATGATAATCATGCTTGTGTATGAACATGTTAATGTGACATATTGTACACAGTCTAGACTATATGACTAATATGATACATACCAGTAGTTTGATGCATTAACCAATCTCCACTGTCGCACTCGTTCCAGGCTCCCTGTTCCAAATAAACGAGCCATTGCTTCCATATATGGAGTGAGTTGTTTATATTCAAGCTTCATCACCACCTTTTAAATGTCATACCCTCTTATTATGTGTGAATTCTGCCAATAAATATTAAAGCAGTGAGGATATAGAAAGCTTGTTTTGGTCATAGAAATTCCTTCCCACTGTGATCCTCTTCCCATGAGCACAGAGGTTGGGAAAGACAGAGAGTGAACCTCTAACGGAGTGAAGCGCTAACAGAGTGAGGACATTTAACTGGGAATTTGGTGAGTGTGGGAATTAGGTGCAGAGGGGGAAGGAGGTGCTAAGTGATTTAAACTAAAGAACTAGAAACTGAGATTGAGTGGAGCATAATGGGAGCCTTGTGAGGAATCGAAAATCAAGAAAAGTTAAAAAGTGATGTCATAAGACAAGGAGGAGTGCCGAGGGTAAGTCGATAAGTATTTAGTTCATTGGTTAGTGTTTTTAGTGGTTATTGTCATTATTCGTGGTTATTGGGATAAAACGAAAGGGAGCGGAGGCCTGAGAGCAGAATGTGTGGGAGCAGTGTCTGAGAACGGAGCGGGGATAAAAGGAGCGGGAACTAGGCCCAAGAGCAGAGCGGGGATATAAAGGAGCGGAGGACCGAGAGCGGAGTGGGGATATAAAGGAGCGGAGGATCGGGAGCGGAGTGAGGATATAAAGGAGCGGAGGACCGGGAGCGGAGTGGGGATATAAAGGAGCGGAGGATCGGGTGCGGAGTGAGGATATAAAGGAGCGGAGGACCGAGAGCGGAGTGGGGATATAAAGGAGCGGAGGACCGGGAGCGGAGTGAGGATATAAAGGAGCGGAGGATCGGGAGCGGAGTGAGGATATAAAGGAGCGGAGGATCGGGAGCGGAGTGAGGATATAAAGGAGCGGAGGATCGGGAGCGGAGTGAGGATATAAAGGAGCGGAGGACCGGGAGCGGAGTGAGGATATAAAGGAGCGGAGGACCGGGAGCGGAGTGAGGATATAAAGGAGCGGAGGATCGGGAGCGGAGTGAGGATATAAAGGAGTGGAGGATCGGGAGCGGAGTGGGGATATAAAGGAGCGGAGGATCGGGAGCGGAGTGAGGATATAAAGGAGCGGAGGATCGGGAGCGGAGTGGGGATATAAAGGAGCGGAGGATCGGGAGCGGAGTGGGGATATAAAGGAGCGGAGGATCGGGAGCGGAGTGGGGATATAAAGGAGCGGAGGATCGGGAGCGGAGTGAGGATATAAAGGAGCGGAGGACCGGGAGCGGAGTGGGGATATAAAGGAGCGGAGTGAGGATATAAAGGAGCGGAGGACCGGGAGCGGAGTGAGGATATAAAGGAGCGGAGGACCGGGAGGGGAGTGGGGATATAAAGGAGCGGAGGATCGGGAGCGGAGTGGGGATATAAAGGAGCGGAGTGAGGATATAAAGGAGTGGAGGATATAAAGGAGCGGAGGATCGGGAGCGGAGTGAGGATATAAAGGAGCGGAGGATCGGGAGCGGAGTGAGGATCTAAAGGAGTGGAGGACCGGGAGCGGAGTGGGGATATAAAGGAGCGGAGTGAGGATATAAAGGAGCGGAGGATCGGGAGCGGAGTGAGGATATAAAGGAGCGGAGGACCGGGAGCGGAGTGGGGATATAAAGGAGCGGAGGATCGGGAGCGGAGTGAGGATATAAAGGATGGAGGATCGGGAGCGGAGTGAGGATATAAAGGAGCGGAGTGAGGATATAAAGGAGCGGAGGATCGGGAGAGGAGTGAGGATATAAAGGAGCGGAGGACCGGGAGCGGAGTGAGGATATAAAGGAGCGGAGGATCGGGAGCGGAGTGAGGATATAAAGGAGCGGAGGACCGGGAGCGGAGTGAGGATATAAAGGAGCGGAGGATCGGGAGCGGAGTGAGGATATAAAGGAGCGGAGGATCGGGAGCGGAGTGAGGATATAAAGGAGTGGAGGATCGGGAGCGGAGTGAGGATATAAAGGAGCGGAGGACCGGGAGCGGAGTGGGGATATAAAGGAGCGGAGGATCGGGAGCGGAGTGAGGATATAAAGGAGCGGAGGACCGGGAGCGGAGTGGGGATATAAAGGAGCGGAGGATCGGGAGCGGAGTGAGGATATAAAGGAGCGGAGGATCGGGAGCGGAGTGAGGATATAAAGGAGCGGAGGACCGGGAGCGGAGTGAGGATATAAAGGAGCGGAGGATCGGGAGCGGAGTGAGGATCTCAAGGAGCGGAGGATCGGGAGCGGAGTGAGGATATAAAGGAGCGGAGGATCGGGAGCGGAGTGAGGATATAAAGGAGCGGAGGATCGGGAGCGGAGTGAGGATATAAAGGAGTGGAGGATCGGGAGCGGAGTGAGGATATAAAGGAGCGGAGTGAGGATATAAAGGAGCGGAGGATCGGGAGCGGAGTGAGGATATAAAGGAGCGGAGTGAGGATATAAAGGAGCGGAGGATCGGGAGCGGAGTGAGGATATAAAGGAGCGGAGTGAGGATATAAAGGAGTGGAGGACCGGGAGCGGAGTGAGGATATAAAGGAGCGGAGTGAGGATATAAAGGAGTGGAGGATATAAAGGAGCGGAGGATCGGGAGCGGAGTGAGGATATAAAGGAGTGGAGGACCGGGAGCGGAGTGAGGATATAAAGGAGCGGAGGATCGGGAGCGGAGTGAGGATATAAAGGAGCGGAGGATCGGGAGCGGAGTGAGGATATAAAGGAGCGGAGTGAGGATATAAAGGAGTGAGGATATAAAGGAGCGGAGGACCGGGAGCGGAGTGAGGATATAAAGGAGCGGAGGACCGGGAGCGGAGTGAGGATATAAAGGAGCGGAGGATCGGGAGCGGAGTGGGGATATAAAGGAGCGGAGGACCGGGAGCGGAGTGAGGATATAAAGGAGCGGAGGATCGGGAGCGGAGTGAGGATATAAAGGAGCGGAGGATCGGGAGCGGAGTGGGGATATAAAGGAGCGGAGGATCGGGAGCGGAGTGAGGATATAAAGGAGCGGAGGATCGGGAGCGGAGTGAGGATATAAAGGAGCGGAGGATCGGGAGCGGAGTGGGGATATAAAGGAGCGGAGGACAGGGAGCGGAGTGAGGATATAAAGGAGAGGAGGACCGGGAGCGGAGTGGGGATATAAAGGAGCGGAGGACCGGGAGCGGAGTGAGGACATAAAGGAGCGGAGGACCGGGAGCGGAGTGGGGATATAAAGGAGCGGAGGATCGGGAGCGGAGTGGGGATATAAAGGAGCGGAGGATCGGGAGCGGAGTGGGGATATAAAGGAGTGGAGGACCGGGAGCGGAGTGGGGATATAAAGGAGCGGAGGACCGGGAGCGGAGTGAGGATATAAAGGAGTGGAGGACCGGGAGCGGAGTGGGGATATAAAGGAGCGGAGGACCGGGAGCGGAGTGAGGATATAAAGGAGTGGAGGACCGGGAGCGGAGTGGGGATATAAAGGAGCGGAGGATCGGGAGCGGAGTGAGGATATAAAGGAGCGGAGGACCGGGAGCGGAGTGAGGATATAAAGGAGCGGAGGATCGGGAGCGGAGTGAGGATATGAAGGAGCGGAGGACCGGGAGTGGAGTGGGGATATAAAGGAGCGGAGTGAGGATATAAAGGAGTGGAGGACCGGGAGCGGAGTGAGGATATAAAGGAGCGGAGTGAGGATATAAAGGAGTGGAGGATCGGGAGCGGAGTGAGGATATAAAGGAGCGGAGGATCGGGAGCGGAGTGAGGATATAAAGGAGCGGAGTGAGGATATAAAGGAGTGGAGGACCGGGAGTGGAGTGGGGATATAAAGGAGCGGAGGATCGGGAGCGGAGTGAGGATATAAAGGAGTGGAGGATCGGGAGCGGAGTGAGGATATAAAGGAGTGGAGGATCGGGAGCGGAGTGAGGATATAAAGGAGCGGAGGACCGGGAGCGGAGTGAGGATATAAAGGAGCGGAGGACCGGGAGCGGAGTGAGGATATAAAGGAGCGGAGGATCGGGAGCGGAGTGAGGATATAAAGGAGCGGAGGATCGGGAGCGGAGTGAGGATATAAAGGAGTGGAGGATCGGGAGCGGAGTGAGGATATAAAGGAGTGGAGGACCGGGAGTGGAGTGGGGATATAAAGGAGCGGAGGATCGGGAGCGGAGTGGGGATATAAAGGAGCGGAGGATCGGGAGCGGAGTGAGGATATAAAGGAGCGGAGGATCGGGAGCGGAGTGGGGATATAAAGGAGCGGAGGATCGGGAGCGGAGTGGGGATATAAAGGAGCGGAGGATCGGGAGCGGAGTGAGGATATAAAGGAGCGGAGGACCGGGAGCGGAGTGAGGATATAAAGGAGCGGAGGACCGGGAGCGGAGTGGGGATATAAAGGAGTGGAGGACCGGGAGCGGAGTGAGGATATAAAGGAGTGGAGGATCGGGAGCGGAGTGAGGATATAAAGGAGCGGAGGATCGGGAGCGGAGTGGGGATATAAAGGAGCGGAGGATCGGGAGCGGAGTGAGGATATAAAGGAGTGGAGGACCGGGAGCGGAGTGAGGATATAAAGGAGCGGAGGATCGGGAGCGGAGTGGGGATATAAAGGAGCGGAGGATCGGGAGCGGAGTGGGGATATAAAGGAGCGGAGGATCGGGAGCGGAGTGAGGATATAAAGGAGCGGAGGATCGGGAGCGGAGTGGGGATATAAAGGAGCGGAGGACCGGGAGCGGAGTGGGGATATAAAGGAGCGGAGGACCGGGAGCGGAGTGAGGATATAAAGGAGTGGAGGACCGGGAGCGGAGTGAGGATATCAAGGAGTGGAGGACCGGGAGCGGAGTGAGGATATAAAGGAGCGGAGGATCGGGAGCGGAGTGAGGATATAAAGGAGCGGAGGATCGGGAGCGGAGTGGGGATATAAAGGAGCGGAGGATTGGGAGCGGAGTGAGGATATCAAGGAGTGGAGGACCGGGAGCGGAGTGAGGATATAAAGGAGCGGAGGACCGGGAGCGGAGTGAGGATATAAAGGAGCGGAGGATCGGGAGCGGAGTGGGGATATAAAGGAGCGGAGGATCGGGAGCGGAGTGAGGATATAAAGGAGCGGAGGACCGGGAGCGGAGTGGGGATATAAAGGAGCGGAGGACCGGGAGCGGAGTGGGGATATAAAGGAGCGGAGGACCGGGAGCGGAGTGGGGATATAAAGGAGCGGAGGACCGGGAGCGGAGTGAGGATATAAAGGAGCGGAGGATTGGGAGCGGAGTGAGGATATCAAGGAGTGGAGGACCGGGAGCGGAGTGAGGATATAAAGGAGCGGAGGATCGGGAGCGGAGTGAGGATATAAAGGAGCGGAGGACCGGGAGCGGAGTGAGGATATAAAGGAGCGGAGGACCGGGAGCGGAGTGGGGATATAAAGGAGCGGAGGACCGGGAGCGGAGTGAGGATATCAAGGAGTGGAGGACCGGGAGCGGAGTGAGGATATAAAGGAGCGGAGGACCGGGAGCGGAGTGAGGATATCAAGGAGTGGAGGATCGGGAGCGGAGTGAGGATATAAAGGAGCGGAGGATCGGGAGCGGAGTGAGGATATAAAGGAGCGGAGGACCGGGAGCGGAGTGGGGATTTAAAGGAGCGGAGGACCGGGAGCGGAGTGAGGATGTAAAGGAGCGGAGGATCGGGAGCGGAGTGAGGATGTAAAGGAGCGGAGGACCGGGAGTGGAGTGAGGATATAAAGGAGCGGAGGATCGGGAGCGGAGTGAGGATATAAAGGAGCGGAGGATCGGGAGCGGAGTGAGGATATAAAGGAGCGGAGGATCGGGAGCGGAGTGTGGATATAAAGGAGCGGAGGATCGGGAGCGGAGTGAGGATATAAAGGAGCGGAGGACCGGGAGCGGAGTGGGGATATAAAGGAGCGGAGGACCGGGAGCGGAGTGAGGATATAAAGGAGCGGAGGATCGGGAGCGGAGTGGGGATATAAAGGAGCGGAGGACCGGGAGCGGAGTGAGGATATAAAGGAGCGGAGGATCGGGAGCGGAGTGGGGATATAAAGGAGCGGAGGATCGGGAGCGGAGTGGGGATATAAAGGAGCGGAGGATCGGGAGCGGAGTGGGGATATAAAGGAGCGGAGGATCGGGAGCGGAGTGGGGATATAAAGGAGCGGAGTGAGGATATAAAGGAGCGGAGAACCGGGAGAGGAGTGAGGATATAAAGGAGCGGAGGACCGGGAGCGGAGTGAGGATATAAAGGAGTGTAGGATCGGGAGCAGAGTGGGGATATAAAGGAGCGGAGGATCGGGAGCGGAGTGGGGATATAAAGGAGCGGAGGACCGGGAGCGGAGTGAGGATATAAAGGAGCGGAGGATCGGGAGCGGAGTGAGGATATAAAGGAGCGGAGGATCGGGAGCGGAGTGGGGATATAAAGGAGCGGAGGATCGGGAGCGGAGTGGGGATATAAAGGAGTGGAGGATCGGGAGCGGAGTGAGGATATAAAGGAGCGGAGGATCGGGAGCGGAGTGGGGATATAAAGGAGCGGAGGATCGGGAGCGGAGTGGGGATATAAAGGAGCGGAGTGAGGATATAAAGGAGCGGAGAACCGGGAGAGGAGTGAGGATATAAAGGAGCGGAGGACCGGGAGCGGAGTGAGGATATAAAGGAGTGTAGGATCGGGAGCAGAGTGGGGATATAAAGGAGCGGAGGACCGGGAGCGGAGTGAGGATATAAAGGAGCGAAGGATCGGGAGCGGAGTGAGGATATAAAGGAGCGGAGGATCGGGAGCGGAGTGGGGATATAAAGGAGCGGAGGACCGGGAGCGGAGTGAGGATATAAAGGAGCGAAGGATCGGGAGCGGAGTGAGGATATAAAGGAGCGGAGGATCGGGAGCGGAGTGAGGATATAAAGGAGCGGAGGACCGGGAGCGGAGTGAGGATATAAAGGAGGGGAGGACCGGGAGCGGAGTGAGGATATAAAGGAGGGGAGGACCGGGAGCGGAGTGAGGATATAAAGGAGCGGAGGACCGGGAGCGGAGTGAGGATATAAAGGAGCGGAGGACCGGGAGCGGAGTGGGGAAATAAAGGAGGGGAGGACCGGGAGCGGAGTGAGGATATAAAGGAGGGGAGGACCGGGAGCGGAGTGAGGATATAAAGGAGCGGAGGACCGGGAGCGGAGTGAGGATATAAAGGAGCGGAGGACTGGGAGCGGAGTGGGGATATAAAGGAGCGGAGGATCGGGAGCGGAGTGGGGATATAAAGGAGAGGAGGATCGGGAGCGGAGTGGGGATATAAAGGAGCGGAGGACTGGGAGCGGAGTGAGGATATAAAGGAGCGGAGGATCGGGAGCGGAGTGGGGATATAAAGGAGCGGAGGACCGGGAGCGGAGTGAGGATATAAAGGAGCGGAGGACTGGGAGCGGAGTGAGGATATCAAGGAGTGGAGGACCGGGCGCGGAGTGAGGATATAAAGGAGGGGAGGATCGGGAGCGGAGTGAGGATATAAAGGAGCGGAGGATTGGGAGCGGAGTGAGGATATAAAGGAGCGGAGGATCGGGAGCGGAGTGAGGATATCAAGGAGTGGAGGACCGGGAGCGGAGTGAGGATATAAAGGAGCGGAGGATCGGGAGCGGAGTGAGGATATCAACGAGTGGAGGACCGGGAGCGGAGTGAGGATATAAAGGAGCGGAGGATCGGGAGCGGAGTGAGGATATAAAGGAGCGGAGTGAGGATATAAAGGAGTGGAGGATCGGGAGCGGATTGAGGATATAAAGGAGTGGAGGACAGGGAGCGGAGTGGGGATATCAACGAGTGGAGGACCGGGAGCGGAGTGGGGATATAAAGGAGCGGAGGATCGGGAGCGGAGTGAGGATATAAAGGAGCGGAGGATCGGGAGCGGAGTGAGGATATAAAGGAGCGGAGGATCGGGAGCGGAGTGAGGATATAAAGGAGCGGAGGATCGGGAGCGGAGTGAGGATATAAAGGAGCGGAGGACCGGGAGCGGAGTGAGGATATAAAGGAGCGGAGCATCGGGAGCGGAGTGGGGATATAAAGGAGCGGAGGATCGGGAGCGGAGTGGGGATATAAAGGAGCGGAGGATCGGGAGCGGAGTGGGGATATAAAGGAGCGGAGGATCGGGAGCGGAGTGGGGATATAAAGGAGCGGAGGATCGGGAGCGGAGTGAGGATATAAAGGAGCGGAGGATCGGGAGCGGAGTGAGGATATAAAGGAGCGGAGGATCGGGAGCGGAGTGAGGATATAAAGGAGCGGAGGATCGGGAGCGGAGTGAGGATATAAAGGAGCGGAGGACCGGGAGCGGAGTGAGGATATAAAGGAGGGGAGGACCGGGAGCGGAGTGGGGATATAAAGGAGCGGAGGACCCGGAGCGGAGTGGGGATATAAAGGAGCGGAGGATCGGGAGCGGAGTGAGGATATAAAGGAGCGGAGGATTGGGAGCGGAGTGAGGATATAAAGGAGCGGAGGACCGGGAGCGGAGTGAGGATATAAAGGAGCGGAGGATCGGGAGCGGAGTGAGGATATCAAGGAGTGGAGGACCGGGAGCGGAGTGAGGATATAAAGGAGCGGAGGATCGGGAGCGGAGTGGGGATATAAAGGAGGGGAGGATCGGGAGCGGAGTGAGGATATAAAGGAGCGGAGGATCAGGAGCGGAGTGAGGATATAAAGGAGCGGAGGATCGGGAGCGGAGTGAGGATATAAAGGAGCGGAGGATCGGGAGCGGAGTGAGGATATAAAGGAGCGGAGGATCGAGAGCGGAGTGAGGATATAAAGGAGCGGAGGATCGGGAGCGGAGTGGGGATATAAAGGAGCGGAGGATCGGGAGCGGAGTGAGGATATAAAGGAGCGGAGGATCGGGAGCGGAGTGAGGATATAAAGGAGCGGAGGATCGGGAGCGGAGTGAGGATATAAAGGAGCGGAGGACCGGGAGCGGAGTGAGGATATAAAGGAGCGGAGGATCGGGAGCGGAGTGAGGATATCAACGAGTGGAGGACCGGGAGCGGAGTGGGGATATAAAGGAGAGGAGGATCGGGAGCGGAGTGAGGATATAAAGGAGCGGAGGACTGGGAGCGGAGTGAGGATATAAAGGAGCGGAGGACCGGGAGCGGAGTGAGGATATAAAGGAGCGGAGGATCGGGAGCGGAGTGAGGATATAAAGGAGAGGAGGATCGGGAGCGGAGTGAGGATATAAAGGAGGGGAGGACCGGGAGCGGAGTGAGGATATAAAGGAGCGGAGGATCGGGAGCGGAGTGGGGATATAAAGGAGCGGAGGACCGGGAGTGGAGTGGGGATATAAAGGAGCGGAGGATCGGGAGCGGAGTGAGGATATAAAGGAGTGGAGGATCGGGAGCGGAGTGAGGATATCAACGAGTGGAGGACCGGGAGCGGAGTGGGGATATAAAGGAGAGGAGGATCGGGAGCGGAGTGAGGATATAAAGGAGCGGAGGATCGGGAGCGGTGTGAGGATATAAAGGAGCGGAGGACCGGTAGCGGAGTGAGGATATAAAGGAGCGGAGGATCGGGAGCGGTGTGAGGATATAAAGGAGCGGAGGACCGGGAGCGGAGTGAGGATATAAAGGAGAGGAGGATCGGGAGCGGAGTGAGGATATAAAGGAGCGGAGGACTGGGAGCGGAGTGAGGATATATAGGAGTGGAGGATCGGGAGCGGAGTGAGGATATAAAGGAGCGGAGGATCGGGAGCGGAGTGAGGATATAAAGGAGTGGAGGATCGGGAGGGGAGTGAGGATATAAAGGAGCGGAGGATCGGGAGCGGAGTGAGGATATAAAGGAGCGGAGGATCGGGAGCGGAGTGGGGATATAAAGGAGCGGAGGATCGGGAGCGGAGTGGGGATATAAAGGAGCGGAGGACCGGGAGCGGAGTGGGGATATAAAGGAGCGGAGGACCGGGAGCGGAGTGAGGATATAAAGGAGCGGAGGACTGGGAGCGGAGTGAGGATATAAAGGAGCGGAGGATCGGGAGCGGAGTGAGGATATATAGGAGTGGAGGATCGGGAGCGGAGTGGGGATATAAAGGAGCGGAGGACCGGGAGCGGAGTGAGGATATAAAGGAGCGGAGGATCGGGAGCGGAGTGGGGATATAAAGGAGCGGAGGACTGGGAGCGGAGTGAGGATATAAAGGAGCGGAGGATCGGGAGCGGAGTGAGGATATAAAGGAGTGGAGGATTGGGAGCGGAGTGAGGATATAAAGGAGCGGAGGATCGGGAGCGGAGTGAGGATATAAAGGAGCGGAGGACCGGGAGCGGAGTGAGGATATAAAGGAGCGGAGGATCGGGAGCGGAGTGAGGATATAAAGGAGCGGAGGATCGGGAGCGGAGTGAGGATATAAAGGAGCGGAGGATCGGGAGCGGAGTGAGGATATAAAGGAGCGGAGGATCGGGAGCGGAGTGAGGATATAAAGGAGTGGAGGATCGGGAGCGGAGTGAGGATATAAAGGAGCGGAGGACCGGGAGCGGAGTGAGGATATAAAGGAGCGGAGGACCGGGAGCGGAGTGAGGATATAAAGGAGCGGAGGATCGGGAGCGGAGTGAGGATATAAAGGAGCGGAGGACTGGGAGCGGAGTGAGGATATAAAGGAGCGGAGGATCGGGAGCGGAGTGAGGATATCAAGGAGCGGAGGATCGGGAGCGGAGTGAGGATATAAAGGAGCGGAGGATCGGGAGCGGAGTGAGGATATAAAGGAGCGGAGGATCGGGAGCGGAGTGAGGATACAAAGGAGCGGAGGACCGGGAGCGGAGTGAGGATATAAAGGAGCGGAGGATCGGGAGCGGAGTGAGGATATAAAGGAGCGGAGGACTGGGAGCGGAGTGAGGATATAAAGGAGCGGAGGACCGGGAGCGGAGTGGGGATATAAAGGAGCGGAGGACCGGGAGCGGAGTGGGGATATAAAGGAGCGGAGGATCGGGAGCGGAGTGAGGATATAAAGGAGCGGAGGATCGGGAGCGGAGTGAGGATATAAAGGAGCGGAGGATCGGGAGCGGAGTGAGGATATAAAGGAGCGGAGGACCGGGAGCGGAGTGAGGATATAAAGGAGCGGAGGATCGGGAGCGGAGTGGGGATATAAAGGAGTGGAGGACCGGGAGCGGAGTGAGGATATAAAGGAGCGGAGGATCGGGAGCGGAGTGAGGATATAAAGGAGCGGAGGATCGGGAGCGGAGTGGGGATATAAAGGAGCGGAGGATCGGGAGCGGAGTGGGGATATAAAGGAGTGGAGGACCGGGAGCGGAGTGAGGATATAAAGGAGCGGAGGACCGGGAGCGGAGTGAGGATATAAAGGAGCGGAGGATCGGGAGCGGAGTGGGGATATAAAGGAGCGGAGGATCGGGAGCGGAGTGAGGATATAAAGGAGCGGAGGATCGGGAGCGGAGTGAGGATATAAAGGAGCGGAGGACCGGGAGCGGAGTGAGGATATAAAGGAGCGGAGGATCGGGAGCGGAGTGAGGATATAAAGGAGTGGAGGACAGGGAGCGGAGTGAGGATATAAAGGAGCGGAGGATCAGGAGCGGAGTGAGGATATAAAGGAGCGGAGGATCGGGAGCGGAGTGAGGATATAAAGGAGCGGAGGATCGGGAGCGGAGTGGGGATATAAAGGAGCGGAGGATCGGGAGCGGAGTGAGGATATAAAGGAGCGGAGGATCGGGAGCGGAGTGGGGATATAAAGGAGCGGAGGACAGGGAGCGGAGTGAGGATATAAAGGAGCGGAGGACCGGGAGCGGAGTGAGGATATAAAGGAGCGGAGGATCGGGAGCGGAGTGGGGATATAAAGGAGTGGAGGACTGGGAGCGGAGTGGGGATATAAAGGAGCGGAGGATCGGGAGCGGAGTGGGGATATAAAGGAGCGGAGGATCGGGAGCGGAGTGAGGATATAAAGGAGCGGAGGATCGGGAGCGGAGTGAGGATATAAAGGAGGGGAGGATCGGGAGCGGAGTGAGGATATAAAGGAGCGGAGGACCGGGAGCGGAGTGAGGATATAAAGGAGTGGAGGATCGGGAGCGGAGTGAGGATATAAAGGAGCGGAGGATCGGGAGCGGAGTGGGGATATAAAGGAGCGGAGCACCGGGAGCGGAGTGAGGATATAAAGGAGTGGAGGATCGGGAGCGGAGTGAGGATATAAAGGAGCGGAGGATCGGGAGCGGAGTGAGGATATAAAGGAGCGGAGGACCGGGAGCGGAGTGAGGATATAAAGGAGCGGAGGATCGGGAGCGGAGTGAGGATATAAAGGAGCGGAGGACCGGGAGCGGAGTGGGGATATAAAGGAGCGGAGGCCCGCGAGCGGAGTGGGGATATAAAGGAGCGGAGGATCGGGAGCGGAGTGAGGATATAAAGGAGCGGAGGATCGGGAGCGGAGTGAGGATATAAAGGAGCGGAGGATCGGGAGCGGAGTGAGGATATAAAGGAGTGGAGGATCGGGAGCGGAGTGAGGATATAAAGGAGCGGAGGACCGGGAGCGGAGTGAGGATATAAAGGAGCGGAGGACCGGGAGCGGAGTGAGGATATAAAGGAGCGGAGGATCGGGAGCGGAGTGGGGATATAAAGGAGCGGAGGACCGGGAGCGGAGTGAGGATATAAAGGAGCGGAGGATCGGGAGAGGAGTGAGGATATAAAGGAGCGGAGGATCGGGAGCGGAGTGAGGATATAAAGGAGCGGAGGATCGGGAGCGGAGTGAGGATATAAAGGAGCGGAGGACCGGGAGCGGAGTGAGGATATAAAGGAGTGGAGGACCGGGATCGGAGTGGGGATATAAAGGAGCGGAGGACCGGGAGCGGAGTGAGGATATAAAGGAGCGGAGGACCGGGAGCGGAGTGGGGATATAAAGGAGCGGAGGACCGGGAGCGGAGTGAGGATATAAAGGAGCGGAGGACCGGGAGCGGAGTGAGGATATAAAGGAGTGGAGGACCGGGAGCGGAGTGGGGATATAAAGGAGCGGAGGATCGGGAGCGGAGTGAGGATATAAAGGAGCGGAGGATCGGGAGCGGAGTGGGGATATAAAGGAGCGGAGGACCGGGAGAGGAGTGAGGATATAAAGGAGCGGAGGATCGGGAGCGGAGTGAGGATATAAAGGAGCGGAGGATCGGGAGCGGAGTGGGGATATAAAGGAGCGGAGGACCGGGAGAGGAGTGAGGATATAAAGGAGCGGAGGATCGGGAGCGGAGTGAGGATATAAAGGAGCGGAGGATCGGGAGCGGAGTGGGGATATAAAGGAGCGGAGGATCGGGAGTGGAGTGGGGATATAAAGGAGCGGAGGATCGGGAGCGGAGTGAGGATATAAAGGAGTGGAGGATCGGGAGCGGAGTGAGGATATAAAGGAGTGGAGGACAGGGAGCGGAGTGAGGATATAAAGGAGCGGAGGATCGGGAGCGGAGTGAGGATATAAAGGAGCGGAGGATCGGGAGCGGAGTGAGGATATAAAGGAGCGGAGGATCGGGAGCGGAGTGGGGATATAAAGGAGCGGAGGACCGGGAGCGGAGTGAGGATATAAAGGAGCGGAGGATCGGGAGCGGAGTGAGGATATAAAGGAGTGGAGGATCGGGAGCGGAGTGGGGATATAAAGGAGCGGAGGATCGGGAGCGGAGTGGGGATATAAAGGAGCGGAGGATCGGGAGCGGAGTGAGGATATAAAGGAGCGGAGGATCGGGAGCGGAGTGGGGATATAAAGGAGCGGAGGATCGGGAGCGGAGTGGGGATATAAAGGAGCGGAGGATCGGGAGCGGAGTGAGGATATAAAGGAGCGGAGGATCGGGAGCGGAGTGGGGATATAAAGGAGCGGAGGACCGGGAGCGGAGTGAGGATATAAAGGAGTGGAGGACCGGGAGCGGAGTGGGGATATAAAGGAGCGGAGGATCGGGAGCGGAGTGAGGATATAAAGGAGTGGAGGACCGGGAGCGGAGTGAGGATATAAAGGAGCGGAGGATCGGGAGCGGAGTGGGGATATAAAGGAGTGGAGGACCGGGAGCGGAGTGAGGATATAAAGGAGTGGAGGATCGGGAGCGGAGTGGGGATATAAAGGAGCGGAGGACCGGGAGCGGAGTGAGGATATAAAGGAGCGGAGTGAGGATATAAAGGAGCGGAGGATCGGGAGCGGAGTGAGGATATAAAGGAGCGGAGGATCGGGAGCGGAGTGAGGATATAAAGGAGCGGAGGATCGGGAGCGGAGTGAGGATATAAAGGAGCGGAGGATCGGGAGCGGAGTGAGGATATAAAGGAGCGGAGGATCGGGAGCGGAGTGAGGATATAAAGGAGCGGAGGACCGGGAGCGGAGTGAGGATATAAAGGAGTGGAGGATCGGGAGGGGAGTGAGGATATAAAGGAGCGGAGGACCGGGAGCGGAGTGAGGATATAAAGGAGCGGAGGATCGGGAGCGGAGTGAGGATATAAAGGAGCGGAGGATCGGGAGCGGAGTGAGGATATAAAGGAGCGGAGGATCGGGAGCGGAGTGAGGATATAAAGGAGTGGAGGATCGGGAGGGGAGTGAGGATATAAAGGAGCGGAGGATCGGGAGGGGAGTGAGGATATAAAGGAGCGGAGGACCGGGAGCGGAGTGGGGATATAAAGGAGCGGAGGATCGGGAGGGGAGTGAGGATATAAAGGAGCGGAGGATCGGGAGGGGAGTGAGGATATAAAGGAGCGGAGGACCGGGAGCGGAGTGGGGATATAAAGGAGCGGAGGATCGGGAGGGGAGTGAGGATATAAAGGAGTGGAGGATCGGGAGGGGAGTGAGGATATAAAGGAGTGGAGGATCGGGAGGGGAGTGAGGATATAAAGGAGCGGAGGATCGGGAGGGGAGTGAGGATATAAAGGAGCGGAGGACCGGGAGCGGAGTGAGGATATAAAGGAGCGGAGGACCGGGAGGGGAGTGAGGATATAAAGGAGTGGAGGATCGGGAGGGGAGTGAGGATATAAAGGAGCGGAGGATCGGGAGGGGAGTGAGGATATAAAGGAGTGGAGGATCGGGAGGGGAGTGAGGATATAAAGGAGCGGAGGATCGGGAGCGGAGTGAGGATATAAAGGAGCGGAGGATCGGGAGCGGAGTGGGGATATAAAGGAGCGGAGGATCGGGAGCGGAGTGGGGATATAAAGGAGCGGAGGATCGGGAGCGGAGTGAGGATATAAAGGAGCGGAGGACCGGGAGCGGAGTGAGGATAAAAAGGAGCGGAGGATCGGGAGCGGAGTGGGGATATAAAGGAGCGGAGGATCGGGAGCGGAGTGAGGATATAAAGGAGCGGAGGACCGGGAGCGGAGTGAGGATATAAAGGAGCGGAGGACCGGGAGCGGAGTGAGGATATGAAGGAGCGGAGGATCGGGAGCGGAGTGAGGATATAAAGGAGCGGAGGATCGGGAGCGGAGTGAGGATATAAAGGAGTGGAGGATCGGGAGCGGAGTGAGGATATAAAGGAGCGGAGGATCGGGAGCGGAGTGGGGATATAAAGGAGCGGAGGATCGGGAGGGGAGTGAGGATATAAAGGAGCGGAGGATCGGGAGGGGAGTGAGGATATAAAGGAGCGGAGGATCGGGAGCGGAGTGAGGATATAAAGGAGCGGAGGATTGGGAACGGAGTGAGGATATAAAGGAGCGGAGGACCGGGAGCGGAGTGAGGATATAAAGGAGCGGAGGATTGGGAACGGAGTGAGGATATAAAGGAGCGGAGGACCGGGAGCGGAGTGAGGATATAAAGGAGCGGAGGATTGGGAACGGAGTGAGGATATAAAGGAGCGGAGGACCGGGAGCGGAGTGAGGATATAAAGGAGCGGAGGATTGGGAACGGAGTGAGGATATAAAGGAGCGGAGGATCGGGAGCGGAGTGAGGATATAAAGGAGCGGAGGACCGGGAGCGGAGTGAGGATATAAAGGAGCGGAGGATCGGGAGCGGAGTGAGGATATAAAGGAGCGGAGGATCGGGAGCGGAGTGAGGATATAAAGGAGGGGAGGACCGGGAGCGGAGTGAGGATATAAAGGAGCGGAGGATCGGGAGCGGAGTGAGGATATAAAGGAGCGGAGGATCGGGAGCGGAGTGAGGATATAAAGGAGCGGAGGATCGGGAGCGGAGTGAGGTTATAAAGGAGCGGAGTGAGGATATAAAGGAGCGGAGGATCGGGAGCGGAGTGAGGTTATAAAGGAGCGGAGGATCGGGAGCGGAGTGAGGATATAAAGGAGCGGAGGATCGGGAGCGGAGTGAGGATATAAAGGAGCGGAGGATCGGGAGCGGAGTGAGGTTATAAAGGAGCGGAGTGAGGATATAAAGGAGCGGAGGACCGGGAGCGGAGTGAGGATATAAACGAGCGGAGTGAGGATATAAAGGAGCGGAGGACCGGGAGCGGAGTGAGGATATAAAGGAGCGGAGGATCGGGAGCGGAGTGAGGATATAAAGGAGCGGAGGACCGGGAGCGGAGTGAGGATATAAAGGAGCGGAGGACCGGGAGCGGAGTGAGGATATAAAGGAGCGGAGGACCGGGAGCGGAGTGAGGATATAAAGGAGCGGAGGACCGGGAGCGGAGTGAGGATATAAAGGAGCGGAGGATCGGGAGCGGAGTGGGGATATAAAGGAGCGGAGGACCGGGAGCGGAGTGAGGATATAAAGGAGCGGAGGATCGGGAGCGGAGTGAGGATATAAAGGAGCGGAGGATCGGGAGCGGAGTGGGGATATAAAGGAGCGGAGGACCGGGAGCGGAGTGGGGATATAAAGGAGCGGAGGATCGGGAGCGGAGTGAGGATATAAAGGAGCGGAGGACCGGGAGCGGAGTGAGGATATAAAGGAGCGGAGGACCGGGAGCGGAGTGAGGATATAAAGGAGCGGAGGATCGGGAGCGGAGTGAGGATATAAAGGAGCGGAGGACCGGGAGCGGAGTGAGGATATAAAGGAGCGGAGGATCGGGAGCGGAGTGACGATATAAAGGAGCGGAGGATCGGGAGCGGAGTGAGGATATAAAGGAGCGGAGGACCGGGAGCGGAGTGAGGATATAAAGGAGCGGAGGATCGGGAGCGGAGTGAGGATATAAAGGAGCGGAGGACCGGGAGCGGAGTGAGGATATAAAGGAGCGGAGGATCGGGAGCGGAGTGAGGATATGAAGGAGCGGAGGACCGGGAGCGGAGTGAGGATATAAAGGAGCGGAGGATCGGGAGCGGAGTGAGGATATAAAGGAGCGGAGGATCGGGAGCGGAGTGAGGATATAAAGGAGCGGAGGATCGGGAGCGGAGTGAGGATATAAAGGAGAGGAGGATCGGGAGCGGAGTGAGGATATAAAGGAGCGGAGGACCGGGAGCGGAGTGAGGATATAAAGGAGGGGAGGACCGGGAGCGGAGTGAGGATATAAAGGAGCGGAGGATCGGGAGCGGAGTGGGGATATAAAGGAGGGGAGGATCGGGAGCGGAGTGAGGATATAAAGGAGCGGAGGATCGGGAGCGGAGTGAGGATATAAAGGAGCGGAGGATCGGGAGCGGAGTGGGGATATAAAGGAGGGGAGGACCGGGAGCGGAGTGAGGATATAAAGGAGCGGAGGATCGGGAGCGGAGTGGGGATATAAAGGAGCGGAGGATCGGGAGCGGAGTGAGGATATAAAGGAGCGGAGGATCGGGAGCGGAGTGGGGATATAAAGGAGCGGAGGATCGGGAGCGGAGTGAGGATATAAAGGAGCGGAGGATCGGGAGCGGAGTGAGGATATAAAGGAGCGGAGGATCGGGAGCGGAGTGAGGATATAAAGGAGCGGAGGATCGGGAGCGGAGTGAGGATATAAAGGAGCGGAGGATCGGGAGCGGAGTGAGGATATAAAGGAGCGGAGGATCGGGAGCGGAGTGAGGATATAAAGGAGCGGAGGATCGGGAGCGGAGTGAGGATATAAAGGAGCGGAGGACCGGGAGGGGAGTGAGGATATAAAGGAGTGGAGGACCGGGAGCGGAGTGGGGATATAAAGGAGCGGAGGATCGGGAGCGGAGTGAGGATATAAAGGAGCGGAGGACCGGGAGGGGAGTGAGGATATAAAGGAGTGGAGGACCGGGAGCGGAGTGGGGATATAAAGGAGCGGAGGACCGGGAGGGGAGTGAGGATATAAAGGAGTGGAGGACCGGGAGCGGAGTGAGGATATAAAGGAGGGGAGGACCGGGAGCGGAGTGAGGATATAAAGGAGCGGAGGATCGGGAGCGGAGTGAGGATATAAAGGAGCGGAGGATCGGGAGCGGAGTGAGGATATAAAGGAGCGGAGGATCGGGAGCGGAGTGGGGATATAAAGGAGCGGAGGATCGGGAGCGGAGTGAGGATATAAAGGAGCGGAGTGAGGATATAAAGGAGTGGAGGACCGGGAGCGGAGTGAGGATATAAAGGAGCGGAGTGAGGATATAAAGGAGTGGAGGACCGGGAGCGGAGTGAGGATATAAAGGAGCGGAGTGAGGATATAAAGGAGCGGAGGACCGGGCGCGGAGTGGGGATATAAAGGAGTGGAGGACCGGGAGCGGAGTGAGGATATAAAGGAGCGGAGTGAGGATATAAAGGAGTGGAGGACCGGGAGCGGAGTGAGGATATAAAAGAGCGGAGTGAGGATATAAAGGAGCGGACTGCAGGGAGGATGGGCAAATTGACCACAGCACTGTGGTGGAGGAGGCCATTCAAGTGGGGGGAGTAAAAAGGAATATGATAGTGTTCGGGGATGGTATAGTCAGGGGGATTGATATTGTCCCCTTTGCCTGCCCAGTGCCACGTTTAAGGACATCTCCTCGCGGCTGGAGAAGAATTTGAAGCAGGAGGGGGAGGGTCCAGTTGTTGTGGTCCATGTAGGAACCAACGACATGGGTAGAACTAGGAATGGGGTTCTGCTGAGGGAGTTTGAGGAGCAAGGGTCCAAATTAAAAAGCAGAACCTCAAAGGTAATAATCTCTGGATTACTACCTGAGTGATGTGCAAATTAACATAGGGACAAACAGATTAGATGGTGAAATGCGTGACTGAAAGAGTGATGTGGGAAGCAAGAGTTTCAATTTATGGGGCACTGGCATCAGTGCTGGGGAAAGAGGGAGCTGTTCCGTTGGGATGGGCTCCACTTAAACCGAGCTGGGACCAGTGTCCTGGTGAATCGAATAACTGGGGTGGTAGATAGGGCTTTAAACTAATAAAACCTAGGGAGGAGGGTTCAAGTAGAGTAAATTTATAAGTCTAAAGAGAAAAGTCAAGGCTGTCGAACAGAGTAACGATTTGGGTAAAAAGCAGAGTGTGTCAGGAAGGGACAGAGAGTTTAACAAAGGTAATAGGGCATTAGTGACTAAGGTCATATCAGGGAAAAATAGTAAAAAGTTAAAATTAAAAGTGCTATATCTGAATGCATGAAGCATTCGTAACGAGATAGATGAATTAATGGCACAAATAGCGATAAATGGGTTTGATCTAGTTGCCGTTACTGAGATGTGTGTGGCAGGGCGACCAAGGTTGGGAACTAAATATTCCAGGGCATTTGACTTTTTGAAAAGATAGGCAAAATAGAAAAGGAGGGGGTGAAGCCTTGATAATAAAGAATGAGGTAAAGGCAGTAGTGAGAAAGCATCTTAGCTCAGAAAATCAGGATGTCCAATTGGTATGGGTGGAGCTGAGAAATAACAAGAGGCAGAAGACACTGGTGGGAGAAGTTTATCGGCCCCCAAACAGTAGTTATAGTGTTGGACAGAGAATTAATCAGGAAATTAGAGGAGCATGTAACAAGGGTAATGCAATAATTGTGGGGACTTTAATCTTCATATAGACTGGGCAAACCAAATTGGCAAAAGTAGTTTGGAGGATGAGTGCGTGGAATGAATTCGAGACAGTTTTCTAGAACAATATGTTGAGCAACTCAACTAGGGAACAAGTTATTTTAAATCTAGTATTGTGGAATGACACAGGGTAATTAGTAATCTTTTGTTAAGGATCCTCTGGGGAGAGTGATCATAATATGATAGAATTGCATATTGAGTTTGAGAGTGATATATTTGAGTCCAAAATTTAAACAAAGTCAATTATGTAGGTATGAGGCGATTGGCTAAGCTAGATTGGGAAATTTGATTAAAAGATATGACGGTAGATAAGCAATGGCAAACATTTAAATAAATAATTCATAATTCTCAACGAATATGCATTCCCTTGAGGAATAAAAACTCCATGGGAAAAGTGATCCAACTATGGCTAACTAGAGAAGTTAAGGATGGTATTAGATTAAAAGAAAAGGCTTACAATTTTTCCAAAAAGAGTAGTAAGCCTGAGGATTCGGAGGGTTTTAGAAATCAGCAAAGGATGACCAAGAAATTGATAAAGAGGGAGAAAATTGAATATAGGAGTAAACTAGCAAGAAATATAAAAACAGATTGTAAGAGCTTCTACAAGTATGTAAAAAGGAAGAGATTAGCAAAAGTAAACGTGGGTCCCTTAGAGGCAGAGACAGGAGAAATTATAATGGGGAACAAGGAAATGGCAGAGACATTAAACAAATATTTTGTATCTGTCTTCACAGTAGAAGACTCAAAAAATATACCGGAAATAGTAGGCAACCAAGTGTCTAATGAGAGTGAGGAACTTAAAGTAATTAATATTAGTAAAGAAAAAGTACTGGAGAAATTAATGGGACTAAAAGCCAACAATCAGTTGGAACTTATGGCCTACACCCTAGGATTTTAAAAGAGGTGGTTGCAGAGATAGTGGATGCATTGGTTTTGATCTTCCAGAATTCCCTAGCTTCTAGAATGGTCCCTATGGATTAGAAGGTAGCAAATGTAAACCCACTATTCAAGAAAGGAGGGAGAGAGAAGAGAGGGAACTATAGGCCAGTTAGCCTGACATCAGTAGTAGGGAAAATGCTAGAATCTATTATTAAGGATGTAGTAACAGGGCACTTAGAAAATCATAATATGGTTAGGCAGAATCAACATGGTTTTATGAAAGGGAAATCATGTTTGACAAATCTATTAGAGTTTTTGAGAATGTAACTAACAGAGTAGATAAGGGGGAACCAGTGGATGTAGCAAATTTGGATTTTCAAAAAGCAATCGATAAGGTGCCACAGAAGAGGTTGATACATAAGATAAGGGCTCATGGGATTGGGGGTAATATATTAACATGGATTGAGGATTGGTTAACGGACAGAAAACAGAGAGTAGGAAAAAATGGGTCATTTTCGGTTTGGCAGGCTGTAACTAGTGGGGTGTCGCAAGGATCAGTGCTTGGGCTTCAGCTGTTTACAATCTATATTAATGACTTAGATGAGGGGACTGAGTGTAATGTATCCAAGTTTTCTGACGATACAAAGCTAGGTGGGAAAGTAAGCTGTGAGGAGGATGCAAAGAGGCTGTAAAGGGATATAGAGAGGTTAAGTGACTGGGCGAGAAGGTGGCAGATGGAGTATAATGTGGGGAAATGTGAAATTATCCACTTTGGTCGGAAGAATAGAAAAGCAGAATATTTTCTGAAAGATGAGAGACTAGGAAATGTTGCTATTTAGAGAGATTTGGGGGTCCTTGTGTACGAATCACAGAAAGTTAACATGTAGGTTTTTTTTTATTCGTTCATGGGATGTGGGCGTCATTGGCAAGGCCAGCATTTATTGCCCATCCTTAATTGCCCTTGAGATGGAGGTGGTGAGCTGCCTTCTTGAACCGTTGCAGTCTGGGTGGTGAAGGTTCTCCCACAGTACTGTTAGGAAGGGAGTTCCAGGATTTTGACCCAGCGATGATGAAGGAACAACGATATATTTCCAAGTCGGGATGGTGTGTGACTTGGAGGGTAACGTGCAGGTGGTGTTGTTCCCATGTGCCTGCTATCCTTGTCCTTCTAGGTGGTAGAGGTCGTGGGTTTGGGAGGTGCTGTCGAAGAAGTCTTGGCGAGTTGCTGCAATGCATCCAGTGGATGGTACACACTGCAGCCACGGTGCGCCGGTGGTGAAGGGAGTGAATGTTTAGGGTGGTGGATGGGGTGCCAATCAAGCGGGCTGCTTTGTCCTGGATGGTGTCGAGTTTCTTGAGTGTTGTTGGAGCTGCACTGATCCAGGCAAGTGGAGAGTATTCCATCACACTCCTGACTTGTGCCTTGTAGATGGTGGAAAGGCTTTTGGGAGTCAGGAGGTGAGTCACTCGCCGCAGAATACCCAGCCTCTGACCTGCTCTTGTAGCCACAGTATTTATGTGGCTGGTCCAGTTA
Organism: Heptranchias perlo; assembly: GCF_035084215.1. Lineage (NCBI taxonomy): Eukaryota > Metazoa > Chordata > Chondrichthyes > Hexanchiformes > Hexanchidae > Heptranchias > Heptranchias perlo. The sequence continues at coordinate 58,859,760 of NC_090325.1, forward strand.
AGTTTCTGGTCAATGGTGACCCCCAGGATGTTGATGGTGGGGGATTTGGCGATGGTAATGTCTTTGAATGTCACGGGGAGGTGATTAGACTCTCTCTTGTTGGAGATGGTCATTACCTGGCATTTGTCTGACGCAAATGTTACTTGCCACTTATCAGCCCAAGCCTGGATGTTGTCCAGGTCTTCCTGCATGCGGGCACGGACTGCTTCAATATCTGAGGTGTTGTGATTGGAACTGAACACTGTGCAATCATCAGCGAACATCCCCATTTCTGACCTTATGATGGAGGGAAGGTCATTGATGAAGCAGCCGAAGATGGTTGGGCCTAGGACACTGCCCTGAGGAACACCTGCAGCATTGTCCTGGGATTGAGATGATTGGCCTCCAACAACCACTACCATCTTCCTTTGTGCTATGTATGACTCCAGCCACTGGAGAGTTTTCCCCCTGATTCCCATTGACTTCAATTTTACTAGGGCTCCTTGGTGCCACACTCAGTCAAATGCTGCCTTGATGTCAAGTGCAGTTACTCTCACCTCACCTCTGGAATTCAGCTCTTTTGTCCATGTTTGGACCAAGGCTGTAATGAGGTCCAGAGCCAAGTGGTCCTGGTGGAACCCAAACTGAGCATCAGTGAGCAGGTTATTGGTGAGTAAGTGCCACTTGATAGCACTGTCGACGACACCTTCCATCACTTTGCTGATGATTGAGAGTAGACTGATGGGGCGGTAATTGGCTGAATTAGATTTGTCCTGCTTTTTGTAGACAGGACATACCTGGGCAATTTTCCACATTGTCGGGTAGATTCCTGTGTTGTAGCTGTACTGGAACGGCTTGGCTAGAGGCGCGGCTAGTTCTGGAGCACAAGTCTTCAGCACTACAGCGGGGATGTTGTCGGGGCCCATAGCCTTTGTTGTATCCAGTGCACTCAGCCATTTCTTGATATCATGTGGAGTGAATCGAATTGGTACAGCAATCAATTAGGAAGGCAAATGGTATGTTAGTCTTTATTGCAAGGGGGTTGGAGTATAAGGATAAGGAGGTCTTACTGCAATTATATAGGGCTCTGGTGAGACCACACCTGGAGTACAGTATACAGTTTTGGTCTCCTTATCTAAGGAAGGATAAACTTGCCTTAGAGGGGGTGCAATGAAGGCTCACTAGATTGATTCTTGGGATGAGAGGGTTGTCCTATGAGGAGAGGTTGAGTAGAATGGGTCCATACTGTCTGGAGTTTAGAAGAATGAGAGGTGATCTCGTTGAAATGTATAAAATTCTTAGAGGGCTTGACAGGTTGGATGTTGAGAGGCTGTTTTCACTGGCTGAAGAGTCTAGAACTAGGGGTCATAGTCTCAAGATAAGGGGTCGGCCATTTAGGATTGAGATGAGGAAAAATGTTTTCACTCAGAGGGTTGCAAATCTTTGGAATTCTCTACCCCAGAGGACTGTGGACGCTCAGTCGTTGAGTACATTCAAAACTGAGATCGATGGATATTTGGACACTAAGGGAATCAAGGGATATGGGGATAGGGCCGGAAAGTGGAGTTCAGGTTGAAGATCAGCCATGATCTTATTGAATGACGGAGCAGGCTCGAGGGACCGTATGACCTACTCCTGCTTCTATTTCTTATGCTGTAGTAAAACCTCATTTATTATAAGGCTGTCAGTTAAAGCAGGGGTCAATACAGCATTTTTGCATATAATTTCAACAATTACTACTTTCCTTCATTTTCATATATGATCTATACTGCCAATTTATAGTAATATTCAGGCCTTACATTTGGGTTCTTCTTTAATTTGTACTTCTTCCAGGGCTCCTACGATGTCTGATTAGTCGACATTGAGTTCACATTTGCAGTAATAAAGTGCTGTGCTTGTTGCCTCCTTTTTATATTTGGAGGTCCTTTTCCCCCACCAAAAATCTGCTCTAACTTCTCCATAACAGTGATCCCTCGCACATGCAGTGCCTGGACTGTAAATACAGAGCCTTGGTCAGACCCCATTTGAGCACTGTGTTTAGTTATGGGGCATGAACCTCAGGAAAGATATATTGGCCTTGGAAGGGGTACAGTGCAAATTCACTCGAACTAAAGCAGGGCTTAAAGGGTTCAATTATGAGGACAGGGTCCATAAACTTGGCTTGTATTCCTTTGAGTTTGAGGTGTTTAAAATGATAACGGGATTCAATAGGGTAGATGCAGAGAAATTATTTCCTCTGGTGCGGGATTCCAGAACAAGGGGGTACAATCTTAAAATTAGAGCTTGACCATTCAGGATTAAAACCAGGAATCATTTTTCACACAAAGTGTAGTTGAAATCTGGAACTCACTCTCCCATTCGGCTGTGGATGCTGGATCCACTGAAATTTTCAGACTAAGATTGATAGCTTTTTGTTAGCTAAGGGTATCAAGGGATTTGGAACAAAGGAAGTTAAATGGAGTTGAGGTACAGATCAGCCATGATCTAATTGTGTGGTGGTACTGGCTCGAGGGGCTGAATGGCCACTCCCGTTCCTATGTTCCTATGACATTAAATTGGGTTTTTCTTAATTGATGTTGTGAAATTCTCCACAAAAACAGCACACCCTACTGCTGCACCGTCAAGCTTTTGGACATTTGTACTACATAAATGGTTTGTTAGCTACTTGAGATGTTGTAAACGATCATTTTATCAGATGTGTCATGAATAGCTGCTAGCTTGTTATTACTGTTAACAAAATCGTATTCTCAGCAAGTGCGCATTTTAAAACAGCAGGTTGCAAATTAAGAAGCAAAGTGAAAATTTTTCCTGTATTTTGAAAAAAAGGAAAATCTTGCCAGGATCAGGCCCATTGGCATGGAATGTTATGAGCAGGGGCCAAAATAATAGGCAAAGAATTCTTTTCAATGGACCCCCACCTGATGAATGCAGCACACCATCTTCTAGTTCAGCGTAAAGTGTCCTTGCCCAAAATTGTTTGAGACTTTACTTTAAATATAATAATGGATGGAAATGGTGTGACAATGAATGCCCCAGTTCTTCCATCAGCTCGTCGATAGATGATGAAGGAACTTTGAGCATGTAACTGGCTCGAATTTTCACAGGAGCATTTTTGATTTTGAACTTTAACTGGATTTGAGCTGGATTAGTTTTTTTTTTTGCTTTTTTTGTTCTATTTGCTTTGTTGGATTTTTCTAGCAAGATTTTTGAATGCTATAATTAAAATCTTTGATATTCCTTCGGGTATTCTTTTTTGTGTTTATTGGAGGAGAAAGAGGAGGATGAAAGGAGGGATGTGAGTCAGGTTCACTTGCATCAAAGGTAGACTGCCCGCACCCATCCTCACACACAGTGTCATGTCTATAGATCCAGGCACACCTACCTCAGAAAGTCCAATGAAAACGGCCTTTGCAGGTTCCGATTCACCAGTAAGGCTGTGATGGGAGTTGTGATATTTACTGAAATTGGACCGTCACACAACTTTCATCATGGGGATGTCACTGCCAGTGGCAGCCAAGGTCAACCCAGCTTGTACTTTTACACCTCTGTCTCATTCCAAGGTACCACAGGGGACATCAGCAACATCAGTCAATTTGCAGTGCACTGGTGCATCAAGCAGGTCACTATGCATTGTTTGTCAGGATAAACATCTTCATTACTTTCACCCTGAAAAATTAGCCACAGAATGAGAAGGTATTACAATTTTTCTACATTGAAGAATTCCCCAAAGTCCAGGCGGATATCCAGGCTCCTATACACAATCTCATTGCTTTCATGAACTTTTTTTTTTATTCGTTCACAGGATGTGGGCGTCGCTGGCGAGGCCAGCATTTATTGCCCATCCCTAATTGCCCTTGAGAAGGTGGTGGTGAGCCGCCTTCTTGAACCGCTGCAGTCTGTGTGGTGACGGTTCTCCCACAGTGCTGTTAGGAAGGGAGTTCCAGGATTTTGACCCAGCGACAATGAAGGAACGGCGATATATTTCCAAGTCGGGACGGTGTGTGACTTGGAGGGGAACGTGCAGGTGGTGTTGTTCCCATGTGCCTGCTGCTCTTGTCCTTCTAGGTGGTAGAGGTCGCGGGTTTGGGAGGTGCTGTCGAAGAAGCCTTGGCGAGTTGCTGCAGTGCATCCTGTGGATAGTGCACACTGCAGCCACGGTGCGCCGGTAGGGAAGGGAGTGAATGTTCAGGGTGGTGGATGGGGTGCCAATCAAGCGGGTTGCTTTATCTTGGATGGTGTCGAGCTTCTTGAGTGTTGTTGGAGCTGCACTCATCCAGGCAAGTGGGGAGTATTCCATCACACTCCTGACTTGTGCCTTGTAGATGGTGGAAAGGCTTTGGGGAGTCAGGAGGTGAGTCACTCGCCACAGAATACCCAGCCTCTGACCTGCTCTAGTAGCCACAGTATTTATATGGCTGGTCCAGTTAAGTTTCTGGTCAATGGTGACCCCCAGGATGTTGATGGTGGGGGATTCGGCGATGGTAATGCCATTGAATGTCAGGGGGAGGTGGTTAGACTCTCTCTTGTTGGAGATGGTCATTGCCTGGCACTTATCTGGCGCGAATGTTACTTGCCACTTGTGAGCCCAAGCCTGGATGTTGTCCAGGTCTTGCTGCATGCGGGCTCGGACTGCTTCATTATTTGAGGGGTTGTGAATGGAACTGAACACTGTGCAGTCATCAGTGAACATCCCCATTTCTGACCTTATGATGGAGGGAAGGTCATTGATGAAGCAGCTGAAGATGGTTGGGCCTAGGACACTGCCCTGAGGAACTCCTGCAGCAATGTCCTGGGGCTGAGATGATTGGCCTCCAACAACCACTACCATCTTCCTTTGTGCTAGGTATGACTCCAGCCACTGGAGAGTTTTTCCCCTAATTCACATTGACTTCAATTTTACTAGGGCTCCTTGGTGCCATACTCGGTCAAATGCTGCCTTGATGTCAAGGGCAGTCACTCTCACCTCACCTCTGGAATTCAGCTCTTTTGTCCATGTTTGGACCAAGGCTGTAATGAGGTCTGGAGCCGAGTGGTCCAGGCGGAACCCAAACTGAGCATCGGTGAGCAGGTTATTGGTGAGTAAGTGCCGCTTGATAGCACTGTCGACGACACGTTCCATCACTTTGCTGATGATTGAGAGTAGACTGATGGGGCGGTAGTTGGCCGGATTGGACTTGTCCTGCTTTTTGTGGACAGGACATACCTGGGCAATTTTCCACATTGTCGGGTGGACAATGTGGAAAATTGCAAGGGCTTACACTTATAAATGTCAGATGGTCAGTGACCAGCAACCCAGCTTTATTTAGGTGAATGTCCACTTCTCAGGCAGCAGTCATGGGGATAATTGACAATAAATCGGTGGGGGGGTGGGGAGGACTCCAAAATGCATGTGAAGCTCTGCTCCTGGAGCACTAAGGCCAAAGATTTATTCCATAATCCTTTCATTGTAAGACAACCCATGTGACTGGATTGTTTGAAGGAGAAGGCCAACATGAAGAATGGCTCCTCATAGATGGAGGCTGCCCTCTTCAGACCTGGTACATGTCAACCTTGCAACAGCCAAGAACACCAGCTGAACAAAGATACAATAAGGTCGATGTAGCCACCTTGATTATTATTGAGCGTACTATAAGCACTCCAGATGCCTGGACACATGAGGGGACTATACAGTCTCACCTGGATCTCCAAGATCATTTTTGTCTGCTGTACACTGCGCAACTTTGCTATCCAGAGAGGCCTAACCGTGAAGCAATTGGTGGAAGAGGATGCCCACATGTAGCAAAGGACAGAGCAGGTCCCTAACCATGACCATTGGAGCCAGGAAGACAGATGTCCCAGGTGTCAAAGATTAAATCATTAATTAATTGCCTGAGCCTCTCAATGCTCTAACAGGGCCTGAAAATGCGTGAGCAGCTGTATTCTGACATAACTGTCGTGGTGTATCTGCCCACGGCTGCAGTCAGTGACCCATCAAAGTTCACTGTGTTAGGTGCAGCGCCATGAGAAGTGCGGCGTTGGCGCTTGAGGTGGGGGGGGGGGGGGGGGGGGGCCACTTCTGGGGTTTCCCCCACCAGAACAGGTTGTATATTGCAGCACGAGTGTCAGCCAGGGACAGGGTGATGAGCGCCCCTCGAACGGAAACTCATGACCTCCTTTGAATGGGTCTCTCTCATAGAATCATAGAATGATACAGCACAGAAGGAGGCCATTTGGCCCATCGTGCCTGTGCCGGTTCTTTGGTAGAGCTAGCCAATTAGTCCCACTCCCCTTCTCTTTCCCTATAGCCCTGCAAATGTTTCCCCTTCAAATATTTATCCAATTTCCTTTTGAAAGTTATTATTGAATCAGCTTCTACCGCCCTTTCAGGCAGTGCATTCCAGATCACAACAACTCGCTGCATAAAAATATTTTTCCTCATATCGCCTCTGATTCTTTTGCCAAATACCTTAAATCTGTGTCCTCTGGTTACCGACCCTTCTGCCACTGGAAACAGTTTCTCCTTATTTACTCTATCAAAACCGTTCATGATTTTGAACACCTCTATCAAATCTCCCTTTAAGCTTCTCTGCTCTAAGGAGAACAACCCCAGTTTCTCCAGTCTCTCCACATAACTGAAGTCCCTCATCCCTGGCACCATTCTAGTAAATCTCTTCTGTACCCTCTCTAAGGCCTTGACATCCTTTCTAAAGTGCGGTGCCCAGAATTGAACACAATACTCCAGCTGAGGCCTAACCAGTGTTTTACAAAGTTTTAGCATAACTTCCTTGTTTTTGTAATCTATGCCTCTATTTATAAAGCCAAGGATCCTGTCTGCCTTTTTAACAGCCTTCTCAACTTGTCCTGCCACCTTCAAGACTTGTGTACGTACACCCCAGGTTTCTCTGTTCCTGCATCCTCTTTAAAACCGTACCATTTAGTTTATATTACCTCTCTTCATTCTTCCTATCAAAATGAATCACTTCACACTTCTCTGCGTTAAATTTCATCTGCCATGTGTCTGCCCAATTCACCAGTCTGTCTCTGTCCTCCTAAAGTCTGTTACTATCCTCCACATTTTTTACTACATTTCCGAGTTTCGTGTCACCTGCAAACTTTGAAATTATATCCATTATTTCCAAGTCCAGGTCATTAATATATATCAAAATTAGCAATGGTCCTAATACTGACCCCTGTGGAACACCACTGTATGCATTCCTCCAGTCTGAAAAACAACTGTTCACCACTACTCTCTGCTTTCTGTCCCTTAGCCAATTTTGTATCCATGTTGCCACTGTCCCTTTCATCCCATGGGCTTCAATTTTGCTAACAAGTCTATTATGTGGGACTTTATCAAACGCATTTTGAAAGTCCATATACACAACATCAATTACACTACCCTCATCAACCCGCTCCGTTACTTCATCAAAGAATTCAATCAAGTTAGTCAAACACGATTTGCCTTTAACAAATTCTTGCTGGCTTTCATTTATTAACCCATATTTTTCCCCCTTTGTAAGTGGGTCACGTTCACTTTTTGAGAAGAATATCCCCAACTGCTTCTGTATTCTATTCCTGTAGAAATGAACTCCAGTACTTTGTTTGTACTTTTTATGGTCTTAACAACTTGTGTTGCTACAATTAACAATTTATGTATCTGTATTCCCAGATCTCTTTGTTCCTTTACCCCATTTAGTTTCTTACCTTCCAAGGAATAGATGGCATCCCTGTTTTTGTAAGAAGGGTGACTGTGAAAGCATGAGGATGGAGAGAAGTATGGTTTTCATACTGTGTGCACATCTCAAATATTGCAAGCTCCCCGTGATACTGTCCCACTCACTGTAAGGACTCACTGGTTTCACAACCCCACTATTTTGGTCAAATTTTCAATCTCTTCTGAACATGGCCCTTCAAACTGAGGCCCTGCCCTCTTGGGCATCTCCAACCCCAGGATATGAAAAAACTGGTACAAGAAATTCTTGGTAGAAACAAATACTCTCCCACTGCCACTCATGGAGATGTTATTGGTCCAGATTGGAAAACAAGAATAAGCTTCTGTTGGCAAAACAACAAGAAACTTGAATACCAGGCAGATACAAATGACAGGATTTCAGGTTCTTGGTAAATTAGTCAGTGCTAATCTGCTACTGGACCCCCTTCTTGGCCTGTACACATAGCCCTGGGGGTAGATGGTGCATTTGGTTATGAATCGTCTGTGCAGCCGTAAATAAAACATTGACATGATAAGTACAAGAACAAAGAAGAGTTAAGATTTATTTGCGTGGCTTTAGATGTTACAATTTTAATGGCTATGATTAAATGAGAGCAGTTACAGTTGCAAATTAATTACTGAAGCTTATTTTTGATATGTTTGACCTATTTCTAGTGAACCCATAGCAAACACAGTGCACCGAATGCCTGTTATGTTATGAATCAGTTGCATACTGGACAGTACATTTACCAAAATGAGCCCCATTAGGTTTCATCCTTATCTACCTCTTCATTTAGGAGAATGAGTGATTGTATTTTGCAGGCGATGACAATGCTACGCTGTGCTCAACCAATGGTGTCACTTTGTTGCAAGAATGTATGTTCTGTTCCAAGGCTTAGATTAATGTCAACCAGTGCTCAGACTATTCGCCTCTGAGCACAGCTCCAGGTTTCCTGTGTATATTCTTTTAATAAAGGGTAGAATGATGACAAATATGGGTGTTAAAAAAAATTCTTAATGCATTTGGACAATGAACTAGAATGACCCTTCTGAGAAACACCAAATTGTCCCTGAACCCAAGTAGATTGAACTTATGGGGGTCAGGGAAAAAGTAAACAGTTTCATTTGTTGTTTCTAAAGCAATTTTTTTAAAATTCAGTTGCCAGTTTAAAAAAGTGTATTGTTTTTTTCTGTTTCTCACAAGAAAGCATTTCATAATATGCAATCAAAATTGCCCATTTACAGCAATTACAATATTTCATGATTAATAAAGTCCCTTTGGCATCAACTAATCCTGATCTATAATGTGCAATAATTACATCTCCTATATTTAATGCACTTATTATATATATCTTCCCTTTTTCATAAATATGTAAAAATCAAGTCTTTTAAATTTACAAATCATTTCATACAGGAACTGAGTATAATCTAAGTATAGTTCTAGATTGTTCTCTATGCATGCTACTAAGGACTCTGAACTTGGAATTGTCCTTAAATTATGCATTGCGTGTGCAGGAAAAAAACTCCTCACATTTGTGTATGATATAATGTTGTTTTGTATACACACTTTAAAGTTTAATTTGAAGGAGCCAAACTCTAGTAGTGAAAGGGGAAGCTAGGAGTCCTTTTATGGCTTGCAGCACAGAAGAGTTTTCCATCATGTTGTCATTTAACCTTTTGTTTACGGTACCAGATGTTTTTTTATTACAGCTCATCGCTTAAAATCATATTCTGTGCTACGGCCAAAACGCAATTAAGTTCTCTTTGCAATCAAAAAAATAACCATCTAGTAATCAACGCCTCTACAGAAGTCCAAATCCCATTTGTGATCACAAGGAGAGGCACCGACTTTCCTTGAATAATGACTTGTATCCCCTTCTGCCTCCTCATTCTGAATCTAAATTCTTTACTATATTCAAACCACATCAGCACCACTAACATTTAATCCAAAATCAAGATTGTCTGAAAGGTATGATTGCACAGGATGCAGGGTGAACCCTATTATACTGAGTTTATAACATGTACCCCATATAATAGCATTTTCTATACTGTGTTAGAGAATTGAGAACAAAGAATATCATTCTATGGATAAATATTAACTAAAAGTATGTCTTAATATTAAATTTGTATTCCTTTTGAGGGGACTAAACCCTATCATTATTGTACATTATTGTACCATTATTTCATGAGTGCAATCAAAACCACTTTGGTAAATTGTTTTTTATAAACCAAACTGCAAACTATGTCAAGTCAAACACTGGGATTTGTAGCAGTAAAGCTACTAAATCTCAGAAGGTTAAATAGTGCCAGAGGCCTCCGTGAAATTAATTAATCCCATTTTTTTCTACACTGGAGTGATTCCACTTGCTAATATAAACAGACCTTTTAGCAACTGGGAAAGGCCGTATGATCATGAAATCCTGCTCCTGCTCGCAAAGTGAAATACTTTAAGAGATTAACTCTTTCAATATTCCTCCTATGCCCACAAAACTACAAACAATGATTCCTCAGGCAATCAGAGAAGCAGATACATAGAAGACACTTGTAAGGATTGATGTTTTATGTAAAGTAAACCACCAAGTAGCATAGGTTATGTAATTCACAGGCACAAGTCAATTCTGGCAACAGTGCTTCATGGCTTAGTTTTCAGAAACCACCTGCTTGTCTATTCTGCTTTATCATATGTTTCAGGAAGAAAACTATGTTACTTTGAACAGTATCACAAAGATTTTTTTTGCCAATTTCAATTAAACTTACAGATACAAGTGTAATTAGAAACCATGGACTGAGACTCTATGTGAAGCATTTGCTGTTAAGACCTAGACATGGTTAATGTTCACGCCAATGGCTCTTAAGAGCACAAGAAAGCACCGAAAGAGGAAGCACAGAATGCTCCTTCCGTAGATAGTGTATAATAGTGTATGGTGAGCTATGTCGCACCTTGAGGGGCAAGTTCTACATAAAAACTTCCTGATCCTCAAAGGTAATCAAGGAAAATTCTTGAAAATTCATTCATTTTCACACTTCCATTATTCAACTCTGGCTTGTTGTCCTTCAACCAACATTTTCCCTCTGCCCCTACTCCAGCTATATTAGGTGTTTGATCACTTCAGTCTATACCAGGAATGTCCAAGCCTTTAATTTCTGTGGGCCATTTAGATGTACTCTATGGAGTCACATATCAAGATTAAGTCAATGCTTCTATTGATTTACATATATCTCAAGCTGCAATATTAACAGATCTAGGTATTCTGATTAAGCATGTATCTACCAGTGAGACAACAGCAATAAGAAGAGTCTTTTCCACACCTCCAGGCCCATCGAGAATAAAATGGAACAAATCAGTGAATAAGAAATATTAGCGCAAATTGAACTAAGTTACCTGGGGTTTGTGATCCAGACTGCTAGGGTTTGCATGCATGATATGGCTTACAGGCAGTATTTTGGACACTCCTGGTCTAAACTTATTCCTAGGAATGTGAATCGCATTCCCAGTTAAATATCTATCCAGCTCCTTTATAATAAAGAAACACAATACATCTGGCATAAAGTACAATTATAAAGAATAAAAACAATATGTATTGTAAAAGGTACTGGGCAGTAACAGTATTGCTTGATTTTGTCAATTAATAGTGGAATGTGGGCCTCAGTACTGGGGTCGAATATCCTATTACTAATGTTGAGATACATTGGAGCATTTCAGCTTAAAGTAAAATTTTGTACAAGAAATAAAATTGAATTTTATCCAGAGAATATTGAATGGATGTATCGTTCATTGTTAGATATGTTTTTTTCAGTTGTCTTTGCTATCTTCAATAGTTGTTTGTTAGAATTTAGTTTTGAAGATTTGATAACAAATACTGTGTTTTTAAAAAAACTAGAAAGAATGTTAGCCCTCAAAATTTCTCCATACTTGAAGTTTGATTAAAAAAGTACTTGGTTGTTCTTTTTTATTCAGTATTAGTGCTAAAAGTGGGCTTAAAAAAAGTGGAGGCTGATTTCTGGAGTCCTGCTGTTATCCCCTGCAAGCAGATATTCAAAGGTCTTGTAGTGATGTTGCTACTCAGAAAGCAGCCAGTTGAGAGAGATCAAAGATGGCAACAGACGGATCAAGTCTGCTGTGATTTTTATATGTGGTGTCTTTTATGACTGTTGGAATATAACTCTTGTTTGCCACAAAGTTCTGATGAAATAAATCCCTTTGACTGTTCCTAATAAAATCTACAACAAAATGACAAAATCTCCTTTAAAGGAGTGTTGTTTAATAACAATTTGAAAATTAACATGAGAAGACCAGATAAAAACTCATTTGCCCTTTATTTCAAAGGATTAGGACATGGAAATTGAACATTTTAAATTTACTTTGGGGCACATCACCCTCAGGTCAATTTTCTTTTTCCTTTTTCCATTCTGAGGTCAATCAAGGCCAGGCAGACATTAATGACAGCCAATCATATCTGTCAGTGAACCTGTCATGGTACAAAGACCAGAGCATGGATTTAAGCTGTTAGGCATTCCTGTCAGTCCGTATAAGTAGAATAACTAGAATACTACTGGCTGCAGCCTCCTTATACACAATCATTGGAAAACAATCATTTTACATGTTACAGTGAAATATATACTATATAACATAGCATGTAATGGAACATTACAAAATATATACTAACATGACAAAATATATATAAAATACATACTGTATAATAACATAGTATGTAATGGAACATGACACAATCAAGAGCTGGAACCCTTAAGGTATATTGTACATTCTGCAAAGTTTAGGTAGGTGCTCATACTACATTTCCACGTACTATTTTTAAGCAGCTGTTTATTTATTTATTTCAACCAAGTTGACAGCCGTCTAAAATAATGCACAGAGGAATGTAACATAAACGAGCTAATAGTCTGTACCTGAATTTTGCCAATCAGAAAATACACCCTCTCATTCCTATCTTAAATTCTTGAAACAAATTCTTCCAGGCTGATTCAGTAAGGATAAATATGAATAGATATGATCAGCCACTGCATGGAATATTATCATATGACCTGTAGAACAGTGAAAATGTTGGGGCGATTTCCATGGCCCTGTCTGTGCTTAAAAAAGGACGGTAGTGGGAACAAAACAGCACGCACAACAGAAATGCCAACTTACCGACAAGTTCCTTCCTGTGCGGATTTACGAGTGGATCTCAATCCGGGCGGCCAGAGCTCTCGCCAAAAAAAATGCAAATTGGAGTCAAATGATATACTTACGTTCTCCCCCCCCCCCCCCCCCCAACCAAGCCATTTTCCTCTCTAGCCACATTACTCCCGCCAGTTCCTGCTCCCGCCCACCAAACATGGGTAGTCACAAGTTGGGGGGGTGGCCGTTATTAGCATAAATTAAGGAGACCCTCGGCTGTAGTCGGGGAAAGCGTTTTATGGCAGCTGCTTGAGGGTTTTGAACCATAAACAACAACAACAACTTGCATTTATCTAGCGCCTTTAACATAGTGAAACATCCCAAAGTGCTTCACAGGAGCATTATCAGACAAAATTCGACACCATAAAAAGATATTAGGACAGGCGACCAAAAGCTTGGGCTTGATGGGCCAAATGTCCTTTTTTCATTACATGTTTCATTATGTAAACCCCATAATATTACTTTGGTAACTAGCAAATTAATGGAACTGATTATTACGAACAAACTAGAGGATCACCAATGTGAAAACCACTTAGCAAGGGAAAGCCAAAACATAGATTACCGGACATGCTTAGAGTGTGCTCAGTACAGGGATGTGGCTAGATAAATAAATAGGTACCACAGCTGCTTAAATAAATTTGTATATGATTGTTTTCAAATTTTCAGTTTAACCAAAAAAAGGCAGATGATGTCACCATTTAGAAAATATAAAGATTAGTTTCCCTTTGTCCCTCTGTCTGTCCGTCTGTTTCTCTCAGCCAGCCTTTATATCTGTCTGAGCTTGCTTCTTGCTCTGAAGTTAAAATTCACTTGAAAATAATTTTCCTATTCAGGCTTTTCTTCAAAAAGGTTCTGAAGTCCATACTTCAGGCTTTTTTGGAAGACATTTAGAAAAAAAATCATAATTACTGGCTGATGAAAGACAAGCTTTGAGTAACTGCAGAGACTACTTAAGAGAATCATACATGAAGCATGCTGGAAGATTGCTCTCTCTTTCCCTCCCTGAGCAAGCATCTTTCTGAAGTAAAACATAAGCACTTTATTATAATTTTGGTATGAAACTTTACCTCAAGCCTGACCTCAAAAAACTTTTAAAATTAATTCTCCAGGTTGTTTTCAAATCGCTTAGAGAAACAAAGAAACTCATAAATCTTGTTACAGCATGAGAAAAGACAGACTTCCAATTGCACCAAGAGAATCATACTGCAAATTCTCCATACTGCATACATTCAAATTGTAGCATTTTGAGAATTGCACCCACAGGTATACACAGTAATTTCAGCAAACAGACACCCCGATTCTAACCTAACCCCCCTCGACGGGAATAACGCAGGTTCGGGTCGGACGTCAATGGAACGTAAAATTGGGTGGAGTGTAAAATGGCCCGGTGGGTTTGGTTAAAATCAGGGCTAGAGTGTTAGCTCTAGGAAAATTATCAAGTCCAAGCCAGGCTTTTGAGAGAGGCTGAGGCTTCGGAGCAAGAATACAATGAAGGTACCACAAGGAACTCTTTCCCTTTCTTTCACTTTTGTTTATACTTCTCATAGTCTAAAATATGACATCTAGAGCATGATATCTGGAGTGTGATTTCTGCGCACACAGATATATCGGCTTCGATATTAACCCCCCATGACGGGTGGGAGAGGATCGGGGTGGGGGAGGGGGTTAAAGAGTTAAAAACGGGGAACACGTCCCCAACCTGCTGCACACGTGCCCATTGCTGTTTTTACGGCGGTGGATATCGGGGCATCCTGCCATGGAGAGTTGGGACACTTCATTAACTTATTTGAATCAGGCTCCCACAGTGCAATTGGGAGCCTGATTTAAAATTCACTGCTCCTGCGCGTGTTTCCCAGGGTCGGTGAAAGAGAGGTGGGAGCTGCCAGGTCCACAAGGCAAGTGCCTTTTTCAGTACTCCTTGTGGGCCAGGAGGAGCAGGAGTGCTCCCCACAGGCCCCCTCAAGGAAGGCTTCGGCTAATCCCAGCCCCGATCGCCAGCCTCCCCCCTCCCAGGCCCCTCTGATTGTGGCATTTCTCCCCCCTCCTGATTGCGGCCTCTCTCCTCCCTCCTGATCGCATGCCGTCCACCCCCCCTCTTGATGGTGGCCTCTCTCCCCCACCTCGATCACGGTCTCTCTCCCCTGCCCTGATCACGGCCTCTCTCCCTCCTCCCAATCATGGCCTCTCTCCCCACCCCCGATCACGGCCTCTCTCCCCCGTCCCAATCATGGCCCCTCTCCCCCCTCCCGATCATGGCTTCTCCTCCTCCTCCTGATCACGGTCTCTCTCGACCCTCCGATTGCTGGGGACTGTCCCCAAGGGTCCTCAGCTGCGGCCTCCTGCCACTGCTGTTCCCTCCCAGCCACAGGCCAGGCTGTCCATTTGGCCAGCTGCCATGCGGGAAACGGAACAAAAAAATGATAATGAGGTCTTGCCATTAAGTTCGGCAGTGACCTCTGCGTCTTACTGTTTTCGGCCTCTCTGTAAATATCGGGGCCTTAGTTTTTAATGTATTTCATATTTCTCTTTGTCTCTCTCTTCTGCATTCATGTCTTTCTTTACTTGTGCTCATCTCTTTGTTTCTCTTCTTTCTTGCTGCTGTCTCTGTGCTTTTTTGCTTTTTTCTCCTATCTTTCATTTTGGGTAGGAGGTGGTAGGTCCTGTGGTTGGGAAGGGCTCCTGAGGGCTGAAAATTCTGTTTCCCGGCAGTGGTTGCAGTATCAGTAGCTGCCTTCCCAACTCTTCCTATTCCTATGTCCTAATTGCTTCCTCTCACCCGCTTCCTCCCAATCACCTCATGTACCTCTTTTCCTTCCCAGCTCCCCCTTCCCAACCCCCTCCTCCACTTTTCACCACCACCCCTTTGTTTCTATCGCAGCCTTAACCTCCTTCTCTTCACATTACCTTCTCACGTCCTTCATTGTCCCTAAATCCTCTTACTGCGCTGTCACATTTCCTGTTGCTCACCCCTCCATCATCTTCCCCCTCAACTTCCATCCCATCTCCTGAGCCTCATTGCATGTGTTCCCTCATCTTTCAATCCTCTGCTTTCATCCACCAATGTCTGCTCCCCATCACCTCCCCGTCAGCTTCCAATCCCTCCAACTTTCCCTGAGCCTCCATTCCCTTGCCCAAGCAGTCCCAAGCCCCTATCCTTGTGCGTATTCACTAAAACAAGAATTATTGCCATGGGTAGGAAGAAAAAAAAATCAAGCCAGGTTTCCTACTTCTGATTGTTATCCAGTGATGTCTGAGGGAAAATGTGTATGTGTGTTGATGTGGATGTTCAGTGACGATTGTTACAGAGATAGAATTACATAAAATGTACAGCACAGAAACAGGCCATTCTGCCCAACTGGTCTATGTCGATGTTTATGTTTCACATGAGCCTCCTCCCTCCCTACTTCATCTATCCCTATCAGCATAACCTTCTATTCCTTTCTCCCTCATGTGTTTATCTAGCATCCCCTTAAATGCATCAATGCTATTCGCTTCAGCTACTCCATATGGTAGCAAGTACCACATTCTAACCACTCTCTGGATAAAAAAGTTTCTGCTGAATTCCTTATTGGATTTATTAGTGACTACATTATATTTATGACTCCTAGATTTGGATTCCCCCACAACTGGAAACATTTTCTCCACATCTATCCTATCAAATCCTTTCATAATTTTAAAGACTCCTATTAGGTCACCCCTCAGTCTTCTCTTTCCTGATAGTTATAAACTCTTAGTTCTGGTATCATCCTTGATTGTGCTTGGCTGCAATGCCGTCCATACTTCAATGGTCCGCTGCTCACTGTGTGGCTCACACATGAAGTATGATCACTTGGAACAATACTGTAACGTGAGTCATTGTCTAAAGGAGAGTAGAGGGAAAAGAATAAACAAATACTGAGTTTACACTTAATAATACTTGTTAAAGTCTGTGGAAAAAAATGTTGCTTTGATGTAACAGATGGCACCTCAGTGAACATAACTAAACAAAAAAGAGAAAGGCGTATGAAATCCAAAACAATTATAGAATCATAGAAAGGTTACAGGACGGAAGGAGGCCATTTGGCCAATTGGGTCCGCGCCGGCTCTATGCAAGAGCAATCCAGCTGGTCCCACTCCCCTGCCCTTTCCCCGTAGCCCTGCAAATTTTTTCCTTTCAAGTCCTTATCCAGTTCCCTTTTGAAGGCCATGATTGAATCTGCCTCCACCACCCCCTCGGGCAGTACATTCCAGATCCAAACCACTTGCTGTGTAAAAAAGATTTTCCTCATGTCACCTTTGGTTCTTTTGTCAATCACCTTAAATCCATGTCCTCTGGTCCTTGACCCTTCCACCAATGGGAACAGTTTCTCTCTATCTACTCTCTCGACCCTTCATGATTTTGAATACCTCTATCAAATCTCCTCGCAACCGTCTCTGTTCCAAGGAGAACAACCCCAGCTTCTCCAGTCTATCCACATAAGTAAAGACCCTCATCCCTGGAATCATTCTAGTAAATCTCTTCTGTACCCTCACTATGGCCTTCACATCTTTCCTGAAGTGCACTGCCCAGAACTGGACACAATACTCCAGTTGTGGCCGAACCAGTGTTTTATAAAGGTTCATCATGACTTCCATACTTTTGTACTCTATGCCTCTAATTATAAAGCCCAGGATCCCGTATGCTTTTCTAACCCCTTTCTCAACCTGCCCTGCCACGCTCAACAATTTGTGTACATATACCCTCAGATCTTTCTGTTCCTGTACCTCTTTTAGAGTTGTGCCCTCTATTTTATATTGCCTCTCTTTGTTCTTCCTACTGAAATGTATCACTTTGCATTTTTCTGCATTAAACCTCATCTGCCACATTTCCATCCATGCCACCACCCTGTCTATATCCTCTTGAAGTCTATCAATATCCTCCTCACTGTTTACTACCCTTCCAAGTTTTGTGTCATCTGCAAATTTGGAAATTGTGCCCTGTACACCCAAGTCCAAGTCATTAATATATATCAAGAAAAGCAGTGGTCCCAGCACTGACCCCTGGGGAACAGCACTGTACACCTCCCTCCAGTCCGAAAAACAACCATTCACTACTACTCTCTGTTTCCTGTCATTTAACCAATTCTGTATCCATGTTGCTATTGCCCCCTTTATTCCATGGACCGCAATCTTGATGATAAGCCTACCATGCGGCACTTTATCAAAGGCCTTTTGAAAGTTCATATACACCACATGCACTGCATTGCCCTCATCTACCCTCTCTGGTCCTGTGTAATGAGTCAGGATTAATTAATAATGTCCTAGTTAAGGATCCCCTTGGAACGAGCGACCACAACATGGTTGAATTCCATATCCAATTAGAGGGTGAGAAGGTTGATTCTCAAACAAGCGTACTGAGCTTGAATAAAGGAGACTATGATGGTATGAGAGCGGAATTGATTAAAGTGGACTGGGAAAATAGATTAAAGGGTAAGACGGTACATGAGCAGTGGTGTTCATTTAGGGAGTTATTTTACAACTTTCAAAATAAATATATTCCACTGAGGAAAAAAGGGTGTAAAAGAAATGACAGCCATCCGTGGCTAAGTAAAGAAATCAAGGATAGTATCCGACTAAAAACAAGGACATATAAGGTAGCCAAACTTAGTGGGAGGATAGAAGATTGGGAATTCTTCAAAAGACAGCAAAAAGTAACTAAAGGATTGATTAAGAAAGGGAAGTTAGATTATGAAAAGAAATTAGCAAAAAATATAAAAACAGATAGCAAGAGTTTCTATAGTTATATAAAAAGAAAAAGGGTGGCTAAGGCAAACATAGGTCCCTTAGAGGATGAGACCGGGAAATTAATGGTGGGAAACATGGAGATGGCAAAAATGCTGAACAAATATTTTGTTTCAGTCTTTACAGTAGAGGACACTAAGAATATCCCAACACTGGACAAACAGGGGACTCTCGGGGGGGAGGAGCTAAATACGATTAAAATCACTCAGGAGATGGTACTCAGTAAAATAATGGGACTCAAGGCGGATAAATCCCCTGGACCTGATGGCTTCCATCCTAGGGTCTTGAGGGAAGTGGCAGTAGGGATTGTGGATGCTTTGGTGATAGTTTTCCAAAATTCCCTGGACTCAGGAGAGGTCCCGGCAGATTGGAAAACTGCTAATGTAACACCGTTATTTAAAAAGGGTAGTAGGCAGAAGGCTGGAAATTATAGGCCAGTTAGCTTAACATCTGTGGTGGGTAAAATTTTGGAGTCTATTATTAAGGAGACAGTAACGGAACATTTAGATAAGCATAATTTAAAAGGACAAAGTCAGCATGGCTTTATGAAGGGGAAGTCATGTCTGACAAATTTGCTTGAGTTCTTCGAGGATATAACGTATAGGGTGGATAAAGGGGAACCAGTGGACATAGTGTATTTAGACTTCCAGAAGGCATTCGACAAGGTGCCACATAAAAGATTATTACTTAAGATAAAAAATCACGGGATTGGGGGTAATATTCTGGCATGGGTGGAGGATTGGTTATCGAACAGGAAGCAGAGAGTTGGGATAAATGGTTCATTTTTGGACTGGCAACCAGTAACCAGTGGTGTTCCACAGGGGTCGGTGCTGGGTCCCCAACTCTTTACAATCTATATTAACGATTTGGAGGAGGGGACCGAGTGCAACATATCAAAATTTGCAGATGATACAAAGATGGGAGGGAAAGTGGAGAGTGAGGAGGACATAAAAAACCTGCAAGGGGATATAGACAGGCTGGGTGAGTGGGCGGAGATTTGGCAGATGCAATATAATATTGGAAAATGTGAGGTTATGCACTTTGGCAGGAAAAATCAGAGAGCAAGTTATTTTCTTAATGGCGAGAGACTGGAAAGTACTGCAGTACAAAGGGATCTGGGGGTCCTAGTGCAAGAAAATCAAAAAGTTGGTATGCAGGTGCAGCAGGTGATCAAGAAGGCCAACGGAATGTTGGCTTTTATTGCTAGGGGGATAGAATATAAAAACAAGGAGGTATTGCTGCAGTTATATAAGGTATTGGTGAGACCGCACCTGGAATACTGCATACAGTTTTGGTCTCCATACTTAAGAAAAGACATACTTGCTCTCGAGGCAGTACAAAGAAGGTTCACTCGGTTAATCCCGGGGATGAGGGGGCGGACATATGAGGAGAGGTTGAGTAGATTGGGACTCTACTCATTGGAGTTCAGAAGAATGAGAGGCGATCTTATTGAAACATATAAGATTGTGAAGGGTCTTGATCGGGTGGATGCAGTAAGGATGTTCCCAAAGATGGGTGAAACTAGAACTAGGGGGCATAATCTTAGAATAAGGGGCTGCTCTTTCAAAACTGAGATGAGGAGAAACTTCTTCACTCAGAGGGTGGTAGGTCTGTGGAATTTGCTGCCCCAGGAAGCTGTGGAAGCTACATCATTAGATAAATTTAAAACAGAAATAGACAGTTTCCTAGAAGTAAAGGGAATTAGGGGTTATGGGGAGCGGGCAGGAAATTGGACATGAAGCTGAGTTCGGATCGGTCAATGCCCTGTGGGTGGCGGAGAGGGCCCAGGGGCTATGTGGCCGGGTCCTGCTCCGACTTCTTGTGTTCTTTAGATTTGTGGTTGGGATCAGATCAGCCATGATCTTATTGAATGGCGGAGCAGGCTCGAGGGGCCGATTGGCCTACTCCTGCTCCAATTTCTTATGTTCTTATGTTCTTATGTTCTCTGTTACCTCATCAAAATACTCTATCAGGTTAATTAAACACGATTTGCCTTTAACAAATCCATGCTGGCTTTCCCTAACCAATCCACACCCATCCAAGTGACTGTTAATTCTGTGCCGGATTATCGTTTCTAAAAGTTTCCCCACCACTGGGGTTAAACTGATTGGCCTATAGTTGCTATGAATAGCTCAGTCAGTCACATTTCCAGATTATCCACTGTAATCTTTTATCTTCCTTCCATGTTTCTTTGGCTGTACTGCTATTTCTGGTCAGTATCGTTTATTATTTACTCCTCTTTAGCTAACCATACAGTTAAAATGACACACATTGAGACAGCAGGCGGTATGCACTCCTGGTATATCAATGACAATGAATCCTGGAGAAGAAGGATGTGAATGAACCCCACGCAGTCGATCCCTGATCTAAGCCAGACTGCCAGGAGGAGGCACGGTTCTTCCTCACACATTAATTCATGGAACAATGGAGAGGTAGCGTGTGAGTGATTCCTCGCACAGTTGAACCCTGATCTCAGCCAGTCTGCACTGATCAACAGGCATGAGGGTCTAAATTCAACATTGTTGCACCTGTTTTATGGGCCTAAAACAGGCGCAACGATGACCAATTTAGCAGGGTAGATGCCTGCGCCTTATCTGCATGGGTGTTCTGGCAACTGCTAAGTTGGTCAGGGCCTTTTTTTACGTGGCTAAGTAAGCACATTCCTGAAATGAGTCTCCTGCCCCCGTTTCAACCCGGGATTGTTAAATTCGTTTGAACTAGTCAGAGCTCTGACTGGTATTTCCGGGTCTTGAGCATCCTAGTTCAAGTTCCTTGAAAGAACTACTGCAGTCCACTCAAAAAAAGGCCCCAAAGCTTATAGGAATGTGGTATTTGTGGAGTCCAAAAAATAATTGCAGGCTGCTACCCCACTCCCTAGTGCCTCTCCCCTCCCCACTTCCCGGATTTACCTGTGGGTATTGGTCCTGGCCAATTTTGGATAGGCCCCGGCAGATAAGCTGCTTTCGGGCGTCTAATTGTTGTCCGGAGCTCTCATGAATTATTAGGATGAGGCCTGAGGACAAATTTAGGATGGTCCTTGGGCTTCTCTGTTCCGATGTACTGTTGCTGCTCGTGCGGCGGGAATTGCACCTGGTTTGGAGCGCTAACAAATTTAGGTCCCATAATTCTTCCTGACAGGGAGGGAAATAAAAAGGTGAATCAACCTGAGACACTAATATGCACCCTCTAGTGGCTGGTTATAGAACAACACAGACACAGATCTGGGTGATTTTACTGTCCTGCACTCCTTGTTCTCCAATCTGTGTTCCCCACAAACTTAACTCTGTGCCATGAGAGTGGGTACAAGGAATCACCCATCAAATGTCCATCTTCTCAGAGATAGAACTTAAAAATGAAGAATAAACATCAAGCCAACAAGAAATGTGCTGAAAACAATTATCATAAGCTGTTATGATTTAAATTTACACATGTCTCATTTCTGGAATTAGCCTATAATAATGTCATTAACTGATAGTATTTTTTTTAATATACTTGTACATCTCTCATGTTCATGCATCTATAGCACAGTTGTGGTATTTAGCTACTAGCTTAGCCTGTCCCTTTAAGGCCACTTGTCTAAATAGGTCGATCCAGGGAAATGTAGCTGTCATTCAGTGGGCAATTGTAACTGGTTGTAATTTCCAGGCTCCTGGTTGATAACTGAGTTTCTTATTTTTTTCTCTAAGATTATTTTGCATCTGTAACAAAATGCGATATCTGCAATGTGATGGAGATATGATAGATACAAAGGAGCTGAAATTTCTCAGGCCCAACGGCATTCTTGTGGTGCAAATCGGGTGCATGAGGCCTGTCTGAGGGACTTCTGATGGTGCAATGTTTTTCATGGTAAGTCAGATGTTATACAGTTTTCTAAGGACAGGGTAATGCACAATGTATCATTCTATTGCTATGGTGAACTTGTGTCCCTTTAAGATCACAAAGTTTAATTGTTGTAAGTAAACTTGAGGAAAGGACAATTAGAGTTTAATTGTTCTTTAATAACTTTCAAAAGGGAATTGGATAAGTACTTGAAGGGAAATAATTAGCAGGGCAGCGGAGTGGGACTAATTGGATAGCTGTTTCAAAGAACCAGCAAAGACACGATGGGCTGAATGTCCTCCTTCTGCCCTGTATCATTCTGTAATACTAAAGGTGAGTAAAGTTTGCAGATTGAAAGCTTCTTGCAAATTTCAAGCGACCGTTCAGAATCGAGGATGAAGTATCTGCGTTTTAGTGTGAGGTCAGTCAGATACTGGAGCCCTCTATCTTGGAAGAGTCTCCCTCCTCTGAACTAATTTTGCCTCCCCCAGTTCACCAGTGTCTATAGAACTAAATTAACATGCATATATATATAAAATCATATACCAAAGGAAATCCTTATTTGAAACGTTTATATTACTAAAAGTAGCAAAAACATATTAAAGAGAAGATATATGCCGATCAGCCAATCATCAGTTTCTTTCTCATTGGATTTGTTACTGCAAAACTCAACATTATCTCATTATTTGTGATTGATTCTAAAATAAATCTTTCACAGGACACAAGCTAAAGCTTTGATAGCCATGTATCTGACACAGTTGACTTTAGCTTGTTATTTATAATAGCAACACGGCTGATGGTTTGATAATTAATCAATCCATCTTGAGAATGAAACACCATTTCTGTTTCTTCTGTGTCATCCTAATGCTCGTGGTCCGTTTTCGATGTTTTGATGATAAGATCTTCGATGAGTTACTGAATATACTTCTTTAAAGGTGCAATGAGCAATCAGAGAAGAGTTGAGGTTGTAATAGAGACACAGGTCGCAGACATCAGACTCTATTACTGTCTCTTTATTTCTTAGCAGACTATTTGAGGTTAAGAAGCCCAATTTCCTGAAGATAGATACGCAGATTTTCCGAGAAGTGATCATTCAGTTGCATTATAAAGCAGGTTGATTGATTGAAAATACAGTTCAATTTTTAATCACTGAAGTTCATCGGTGATTGGTGTATGAACACCAAGCTCATCGAAAAATCACTTTCATTCTCTGCTTCTCTTTGGAGCCTGAACTTCAATATCATGTTTGTTTACAATCTCATGGATTTCTGTTTCTACTACTCTCCAGGACCGCTCCTGGTATTACTGATGAGACCAGAAATAACCCTGAAATCAGCTACTGTTCCTTTGTAAGCAAATTGTGACTGGAGATAACGGTGTGAATAGCTTTTTATAGATAAGAGCATGTGGAGTCAGGAGACAAGTAGCAGAATGGATAGCAAGCTGGCTAGAAAACAGAGAGTAGGGATTAAAGGTAGTTACTCAAAGGTGAGAACTGTTGTTCACCATTAACATAAATGATTTGGACTCGGGAATCGGAAGTACAATTTCAAAATTTGCGGACGAAACCAAATTGGGGGTATGGTTAATACTGAGAAGGACTGTGACAAAATACAGGAAGACACTAATAAACTTGGAGAATGGGTGTGAAATTGGCAAATGAATTTCAATATAGATAAGTGTACAGTGGTACATTTTGGTAGGAATAACAAGGAGGCCACATACTTCTTGGAAAATAAGAGTCTAAATGGGGTAGAGAAGCAGAGGGATTTAACGGTACAGATACACAAATCACTAAAAGTAGCAACGCAGGTTAATAAGGCCATTAAAAAAGCAAACAAAGCAGTGGGGTTCATTTCTAGAGGGATAGAATTGAAAAGCAGAGAAGTTATATTAACTTGTACAGAACCTTGGTTAGACCACACTTGGAGTACTGCGAACAGTTCTGGTCTCCACACTATAAAAAGGATATAGAGGCACTGCAGAAGGTGCAAAAAAGATTTACTAGGATGATGCCAGAAATGAGAGGTTATATCTATCAGGAGTAGATTGAATAAGCTGGGGCTCTTTTCTCTAGAAAAGAGAAAACTGAGGGGTGACCTGATAGAGGTCTTTAAGATTATGAAAGGGTTTGATAGGGTAGACATAGAGATGGTGTTTCCACTTGCGGGGGAGTCCAGAACTAGGGGCCATAAATATGAGATAGTTACTAACAAATCTAATAAAGAATTCAGGAGGAATTTCTTTACACAGAGAGTGGTAAGAATATGGAACTTGCTACCACAAGGAATAGTTGAGGCAACTAGCATAGATGCATTTATGGGGAAGCTAGATAAATACAGGAAGGAGAAAGGAATAGAAGGATATGCTGATAGGGATAGATGAAGTCGGGAGGGAGGAGGCTCGTGTGAAGCATAAACACTGACATAAAGACCAGTTGGGTAGAATGGCCTGTTTTTGTGCTGTACGTTCTTTGTAATTCTTTGTGATGATCTTTGCTGCGTTTATTTTCATCGCTGAGAGATAATTTTTTCAAGCCTTTAATGCCTTCAACTGTTTCAGGGTCCACTCCTGAGTGCAAGAACTCAAAGTATCACAAAGAGTTCTTCATAACACTGTAGAATCGTTGTCAGTGCATCTACTTTCCTGCTCCAAAACTTATTTGGACAGTTGGGTAAACTGCTTAGACGCTCCTTATACAGTTCAAACTGTTCAAATATCAGGCATCTTTCTAACACATTTTGAACCATTATTTGTTCTCCATTATATCTAACTACTGGTAAATAAATGAGCAGTTCTGTGTTTTGAAGGTTTGGGAAGGAACTCCAATTTGATGTCTTGTGAAGTGCCTTGAGATGTTTTACTACAATAAAGGTGCTATATAAATACATGTTGTTGTTGTTGTATATCACCCTTGGAACAGGCACTGTTTAATTCTCAGAAACCACTCCATATAGACATTCTAATATTTGGTGCACATAGCAGGAGAAAGGTGTTGCCCTTTTTGTGGTTAACACTCGGGTACAGTGAGTGCATGGCTGAGGAATCAGCCAAATTGGGAAAACAATTGCTTTTCAATCAAGTCACAGACTTACAGTTCAAACGTCAAAAGTTCTGTAGAAGGAAATAAAATTACTTTTGGCAGGAATGCTAAGGAAACTTTTTATTACAACTTTTTGAGAATTCATCCCTGTTAAGCCTTCCAGTTCTGCCTGTCTATTACAATGTCCAAAATACCCACTGTTAAATGGAGTTAAGTAAAAAAAAAGTTTTTGCTCAAATCTGATCCAGAATTTTTGAGCCTTTCTTGTATTTTTTTTTCATAAATAGCACTAATTTTCCAAAAAATGCAACAACAGTATCAAAATGGAATTTGATGGACAGATGGAGTTCAGTGTGGGGAAGTGTGAGGTCATCTGCTTTGGATCTAAGAAAGATAGATTGATCAGAGTATTTTCTGAATGGTAAGAAGCTAGGAACTGTGGAGGAGCAGAGAGATTTAGGGGTCCAAGTACAAAAATCACTCGAAACTAGTCAACAGGTTTAAAAAATAATTAAAAATGCTAATGGAATGTTAGCCTTTATCTCAAGAGGATTGGAATACAAAGGAGTGGAAGTTATGTTACAGTAATATAAAGCTCTGGTTAGACCTCATCTGGAGTACAGTGATCAGTTTTGGGCACTGCACGTCAGGAAGGATATATTGGCCTTGGAGGGGGTGCAGCGCAGATTCACCAGAATGGTATTGGGGCTAAAAGGGTTAAATTATTGCCTAGACTAGGCTTGTATTCCCTTGGGTACAGAAGATTAAAGGATGATCTAATTAAGGTGTTTAAGATGATTAAAGGATTTGATAAGGTGGATTTGGTCGGTTCCTCTGGTGGGGGAGACCAGAACAAAGGGGCATAACCTTAAAATTAGAGCTAGTCCATTCAGGAATGATGTCAGGAGGCAATTCTTCACGCAAAGGGTAGTGGAAATCTGGAACTTTCTCCCGCAAAAAGCTGTTGAGGCTAAGTCAATTGAAATCTTCAAAACTGATATTGATTAATTTTTGTTGGGTAAGGGTATTAAGGATTACGGAACCAAGATGGAGTTAGGATACAGACAGGCATAATCTAATTGAATGGTTAAATTTGAGGTATTGGGGGACCAGTAGCCAACATAGGTCAACGAGCACAGGTGTGTGCGTGGGATTTGGTGTGTGATAGGGGTTGCAGAGTTTTGGATGAGCTCAAGTTTATGGAGGGTGGAGTTATGCCAAGCCAGCCAGGTGGGCATCAGAATAGTCAGGTCTGGAGGTAACAAAGGCATGGAAGAGGGTTTTGACAGCAGATGGGCTGAGGCAGGGGCGGAGACAAGTGATGTTATGGAGGTAAAAGTAGGTGGTCTTTGTGATAGAGAGGATATGGGATTGGAAGCTCATCTCAGGGTCAAGTAGGACGCCAAGGTTGCAAAGAGTTTGGTTCAGCCTCAGACAGTGGCCAGAGAGAGGGACGGAGTTGGTGGCTAGGGAACGGAATTTGTGGCGGGGACCGATGACAATGGCTTCCCAATATTTAATTGGAGGAAATTTCTGCTCAACCAACATTTGGTGTTGGACAAGCAGCATGACAAATCAGAGGCAGTGGAGGGTTGAGAGAGGTGGTGGTGTGGTAGAGCTGGGTGTCATCAGTGTACATGTGGAACCCGACATAGTGTTTTCAGATGATGTCACTAAGGGACAGCGTGTAGATGAGAAATAGGAGGGAACCAAGGATAGATCCTTGGTGGGGGGGAGGCTCCAGAGTTAACATTGTGGGAGCGGTAAGAGAAGCCATTGAAGGAAATTCTCTAGCTATGACTGGATAGATAGGAATGGAATCAGGCGAGCGTAGTCCCACCCATCTGGACAACGGAGGAGAGGTGTTGGAGAAGGATGGTGTGATCAACTGTGTCAAAGGCCGCAGACAAGTCGCGAAGGATGAGGAGGGATGGTTCACCAGGGTCACAGTCACATAGGATGCCATTTGTGACTTTGATAAGGGCCGTTTCAGTGCTGTGGCAGGGGTGGAAACCTGATTGGAGGGGTTCAAACATGGAGTTGTGGGAAAGATGGTCACGGATTTGGGAGGTGACAACACGTTCAAGGACTTTGGAGAGGAAAGCGAGGTTGAAGAGGGGGCAGTAATTTGCAAGGAGAGAAGTGTAAAGGGTGGGTTTTTTGAGGAGGGGGATGATGACTGGTTTGAAAGGGAGGAGGAAGTAGTTAAGGAGAGGGAACTGTTGATAATGTCAGCTAAGATGGGGGACAGGAAGGGAAGTTGGGTGGTCAGCACTTTAATGGAAATGGGGTCAAGCGAGCAGAAGGTGGATCTCATGGACAAGATGAGGTTGGAGAGAACACGAGGACATATAATAATTTATATTGATATGGACGGTGGAGGGATTAAACACCAGGGGGGCAATTTTAACTCTTTCCGATCAGCTGGAAAGGAGTGAGGGAGCAGAAAAGTGGATCGGCTGCATTTCCTGTTCCTTTCCCACTGATTAGCCGTTTTAACATCGCTGGATTTGGCTGCGGATGTGGCTCTGGCCAGACTCCTGTGAGAGCCTCATTAATAAATACAAATCGGGGTCTCATGTTGGATATGGGACCCCAATGGCATTTTAACTCACCGCTGAGCAGGGTGCCTGCTGTGACCTGCCCGCCAGGTACAGCTGTCGGGAAGCCAGCAAGATAAATTAAATAATTTTCCTTAGTGCGGCCAGGAGGAGCAGGAATGGTCTTCTCTGACCTACAAGGAAAGTCAAGGCCTCTATTGACCAGGCTCCCCCCTGAGCTGCGGGATCCTCAAAACCTCCTTCCTGGACTTACCTCGGTGCCATCAGCCTTCACTAGGTGTCTCCAGGCAGCCTCCGAGCCAACCGATCTTCATTGTCCCCCCCCTGGCCGGCTGCTGCCTTCCACTCGAAACGGGCGAGCAGCTGGCCGGCACTATTCAAGTGGAGCCCGGCAGTTAGAATCTGATGAAGGGGTCTATACTCAAAAAGTTAGCCTAGCTTTTCTATTTACTGATGCTGAGAGACCTGCTGCATATTGCTAGCAGTTTTACATATTTATATCTCATCTACATGATAAGCAATAATTGTGCCAGCATGCTATATGTTAGACAGAACCAATTATGCTATCTCAGCCTTGGACCGAGGAATGACTCTGCTCCTGGAATACTGCTATTCCTGGCATTGGTCACAGTGCTATTATGCTTAACCCTAGAAATGTCTGCATCACTGTCCTCGGCCATAACATCCATGTCCACAGCCTCAACTCCAGGAATACCTGCACTCCAGGCCTCAGCCCCCAAATTTTGCTGCTCCTGATTGTCAGATTACAGGAAACTGACCCCGCTCCATTCCTGCTTTAACTTGGATCTCAGGTCCCACTCCATTCATGCTCCAGTTCCTAATTTGCCCAACTACTCTGCTTTCCATCCCCCATTGCATTCTCGGCCCAATTCCTCCCCCTCCAGCCCTTGCTGCTTCCCCAGCAAACTGCTACACTCTCCAGTCCATATCCCAGTCTACCCATGAACAGTGCCAAGGGAGAGCTGCTATTTCTTTAAATAATCTGAAAAACTGCTATTAAAAAAACTGGAGTGCACTGATGCTCTGTTCAGTCGCAAAGGTTTAAAAATGTATACTGAACCAGGGAATATTGTTAAAAGTTAAAATTTCCTTACAGTTCTAAATCTGAACTGGTTAATCTTTCAGTGGGGATGAAAATAGGCTCTAATTATTTCTTTCATCATCCACACCAGTCACTCAACCCTATTACTTATCTGATACGATGTCAGTTTAGACACTTTCGTACATCAGAAAAGCCTGAGATGTTGGACTGTCAGATGAGAGGGTTCCTAGCAAAGGAAATGCCCCTGAAAAAAGCATTAAATGGAATCTGATACAAATCCAGTGGGAATTTATGAACTAAAGCAACCCTGGATTAAGAATAGATCACTCTTGTATTTTCATCTAATCCACTGTGGTATAGTCATTTAGTAACCCCATGGATTTTTTTTTCCCAGTCAAGAAACCACTAATGTAACCTGTGTCCTTTGTTCACATGTGCATGCAGAAGGGTAACATCTTCAAGTATGTAATTATTACTAGTTTAAAGTGATAACTTGAGAAGCC
Source organism: Heptranchias perlo (assembly GCF_035084215.1). Taxonomy (NCBI): domain Eukaryota; kingdom Metazoa; phylum Chordata; class Chondrichthyes; order Hexanchiformes; family Hexanchidae; genus Heptranchias; species Heptranchias perlo. The sequence goes on from NC_090325.1 coordinate 58,889,354, forward strand.
TACATGATATCTTATTCTAGGGACAGTATTGTAAAGGGAGCAGACAGATAAAGGATGAAATCACTTAACTTTGAGACAGATGTCACAAATGTTATACTAGCCTGACAAACGCCAGTGTTTTATTGCAGAAGAGATAGCAAAAGATGGAAAGATGAGACAAGTGCTGTCAAACTGATCTCACCTATTTATTTTTAAAATGATTTGAAAGAGTTAGGGAACTTGTTTGTTCCATTCCTGCTTCAAGTTTTGTGAAATCAACCATAATTCTGCCTGGAAACTGATAGAAAAAAGGCAGATATCCTGGCAGATAATTTTAAAGATCAAACTTTTGATTGTACTTTGAGATTCAATAAATACTTGATCGTTTTGCCAGGAATTTCCTCGAGGGGGTTCTCCTGATCGATCACTGTAATTTCAGCTTAAATGGGGTTGCCGTCAATCTTCTGCTGAAGATATTGAGACTGATCGGGAGAACTCTTGAGGAAATTCCTGGTGTTTTGTGTTTTATTTTGTGTGTGCTGCGGTGTAAAAATCTGGAGGAATTTTTCAAAACAAGATCTTTACATTTTAACCCTAAACCACCAACACATCCAGAGAAAGTTCTAACTTCAGGGAATGACTGGTTTTGTTTCTTTTCAGCTCACCCACCTTGATGGTAAAAAGAGCTAGTATTCCAGTCAGAACGCTATTCAATCATCTCCAATAGCTTTATTACTGGAATAACAACCCTACACAACTAAACTGCACACCTAGAACATTGTTTTAACTAACAGTAAAATAAATGTGAACACTTTAATTCTGGTGACCTTGTTTTCCCCATTCTCTCTCTTCTTTCGCATTCTCTACCTGTACTATTTTGATTTTACTTTTCTCTTCTTAATATAACCTAATCTGTATTGTCTAATCTTTCCTAAAAAAACTATTACTGTTTGGATGTTTTACTTGCCTTGTTTCTTCTTCCTCCTGGCTCCCCCTGCCCATTTTGGAGGTGGGAAATCTTTTTTAAAAACAAAAGTTTTCATTGGCAGAAATCCAGCTCTAAAGGCCTGTTTCGCACTCAATCAAAAGCCCAGAATTGCAAGACTGATATGGTAATATCGTAGATACAATCAGTCCAATATTTGGCATTTATTTTTATGTGGCAAACTAGAAAGATGACTGATGAACAAGTGTTCTTATAGGCTAGCTCTGGCTAAACCCTTTCCATAAGCTAATCATAGAATCATAGAAATTTACGGCACAGAAGGAGGCCATTCCAATAATATTGCAACTTCTTGAAGTGTAGGAAATATGTTGAAAGAGTGAAGTGCCTGCTGCTTTCACAAAAAACCCTCAAACTGGAAAATTAGGTTGCAATTTACTCAGATAGAATCGTAGAAGAAGTGATTAATAAAATGATTTGTAACATGCTGCACTTTACTTTGAACTGGGCTTGTAAGTTAAGATGTTATGAAAAGCATATTGAATCAAATGATGACGACACATTGGGCCAAATCTCGATGAAGCGGGTCATCTCACATTGTGTGCCGTTAGTTAGACTTTTTCCCTCACCCTTCAGTTCGAAAATGTTTTGCGCCTTAACTTGCTGGAAGTGTGAGCCGAGAACAGCGTGGCAAGGGCAACAGGAGCAACATCTCCTTGACCAATGAGATTTAAGGATTGAGAAAGAAACAGATGAGTGATGGAGAAGGAGGATGACTTAGTGGGACAATTAGAGGCAAATCAGGTACAGAAAGAAAAATAAAGAGAGAAAGAATGATTGGATTAAGAGAGATAAAAGAAAGGAAAAGTCAGAAAAAAATTTTAAAATTAAAAATTTTACATTTTAAAAATCTCTAACAACAATTTACTACATGCAGGAATGAGACTCAACAGTTTAAATTGTTCCCTTTCTGGGCCAGAGAGATGGATTGGTATTGCATTAACAATTAACAGGTCATTAAAAGGGTACTTAAGCTATTAATCATGAGCCCTAACTTACTGCAGCGAGTTTAATGGCAATTAATGTGCAAATCCAGTAAGTTTTAAAAAATAATGGGGCGACTAAGGGCGAGATACTGTTTGTGTGAAGCAAACAGCAGAGCGGCGTAAATCGACCAGCAAGTTCTGGAGATTTCCAACTGACGGCGTATCTCTTCATCCCCCGAACTTGCCGATTTGCTCATTAATAATGGCGTGCATTGTTAACAGCAGTTATTTTTCCAGGAAGATTTGGTCCATTAAATTAATGTCACACACACAGTTCCATATGCCCCACTCAAGAAAATGTCATAAACATTTATTAAATATATTTTCTAACCCGTTGCAACCCAAACTTCATGCTCTAAGCTTAACTGAATATATCTGCAGAGCTGGTAGAATTTTATTGCACACAAGATTCTTATTTAATGGGATATTTCCCATTACACAAGCAATTTGTCGGCTATAAAATGTTATCAGCTTCAGTTATTTTTTTAAAATTGTGGATAAATGCAGAGCTGATAGAATTTTATTGCACACAAGATTCTTATTTAATGGGATATTTCCCATTACGCAAGCAATTTGTCTGCTATAAAATGTTATCAGCTTCAGTTTTTTTAAATTGCAGATGAATGCATGTTTTCTTTCTGTAGATTCATTAAAATGAAAAGAGCTAAAAATTGCATTCAAGCATTCAAGAAAAATTGCTAAACCTGCCTCCAAGAAGCTGAATTTTCTCCTTTTTATCCTGAACAACTCTTAACCATCCAACAAGCCCAAGTTTGATCAATACTGCTGCCAGATCTGGGAAGGATATTCCAATACATTCCTTCAACTACGAGATAGGATGTAAGAAAAAACTTGTTGTCTGAGAGGCGATTCTTCCCTTTGCTTTGATCCTTCAATTTCTCATTTTGGATTGCATCATTTGTTGCCTTTATTTTATAGATGCGGTCATTACTGCTGTGAACAATCCTCCAATTACACCATCCTAAATGATCTTCCACCTCACTGCATCTTCGCTGTGTAGATTTTCTGGTCCAATGGCCTAACCACTCCCAGAGAGTGGTGAGAATGTGGAACTTGCTACCACATGAAGTGGTTGAGGCAAATAGTGTGGTAGTGGTTGTTGGAGGCTAATCACCTCAGCCCCAGGACATTGCTGCAGGAGTTCCTCAGGGCAGTGTCTTAGGCCCAACCATCTTCAGCTACTTCATCAATGACCTTCCCGCCATCATAAGGTCAGAAGTGGGGATGTTTGCTGATGATTTATTGCACTAAAAAAAAGACTGAGGAAGATCGCGTTTGATGCATCATGCCGCTTATGCGCTGTTAATGTGCTGGACACGAGTTTCCTCAATCTTTTTGGCAGCTTTGACAATCCACCTGCCCAAACCCTGCAGGGGTCATTTGTATAGGAGCGTCATTCACTTGGTGGTGCTGTGCTTGGGGAGTTCCATCCTTTTACGCGACTACTACACTCTGGGAAAATTAGACCATATAAAACAGACACAGCTGCTCCCTCAATCACGGATTCATGCAGAAATGAAGTTGGTGAGCTTTCAAGAGTCTCCAAACTTTCTTTGCTGATTTCGAGCTTCACAAACATTTTGTTCAGTTTTGAACACTGAGTCTTGCACTTGACCACTACCCCCCACAGTTCGACAGTCTCACCCCCTACATGTTTTGACTACCCCAGTCCCCCATCTCACATGCTCAGAATGACTCTGGAAAAAGTATGGCATGCTCCATGGGCATACCTCTCCCTGCCATCCTTATGGAGGAGGAGGAGGAGGAGGAGGAACAGCAGTCTGTGGAGGCGAGGAGAATAAGGCAGAATGACAGAAGACATCGGTCCACTACCCTCCACAGCATGTCTTATGGGCAGCACAGGTCCTTCGAGGACCTCTTGAAGGAGTTCTGTTCTCGAAGGGTGCGACTGTCCAAAGCTGCCATTGCACATCTGTGCGACCTTTGCGAAAATCTTCAACCTTGCTCTACTGCCAGAACAGCTGTCACTATGAAAATGTTGGCGTATTGGGGTGCGAATTTGGTCCATGGGGACCAAATTCGCACCCCAATACGCCAACATTTTCATGCACAAGTTCGAGCAGGACTTCTTCACTGCACAGGACCTCCAACCAACACTATACACCAGATACATCGACGACATTTTCTTTCTATGGACCCACGGTGAGGAATCACTAAAGAGACTACACGATAACATCAACAAGTTCCATCCCACCATCAAGCTCACCATGGACTACTCCTCAGAATCAGTTTCTTTCTTGGACACACGAATCTCCATCAAAGACGGGCACCTCAGCACCTCACTCTACCGCAAGCCCACGGACAATCTCACAATGCTCCACTTTTCCAGCTTCCACCCTAACCACGTCAAAGAGGCCATCCCCTATGGACAGGCCCTGCGAATACACAGGGTCTGCTCAGACGAGGAGGAACGCGATGGACACCTACAGATGCTGAAAGACGCCCTAGTAAGAACGGGATATGATGCTCGACTCATCGATCGACAGTTCTGACAGGCCACAGCGAAAAATCGCGTAGACCTCCTCAGAAGACTAACACGGGACGCAACCAACAGAGTACCCTTCGTCGTCCAGTACTTCCCCGGAGCGGAGAAACTACGCCATGTTCTCCGCAGCCTTCAACATGTCATCAATGATGAGGAACACCTTGCTATGGCCATCCCCACACCTCCACTACTCGCCTTTAAACAGCCACCCAACCTCAAACAAACCATCGTTCGCAGCAAATTACCCAGCCTTCAGGAGAACAGCGTCCACGACACCACACAACCCTGCCACGGTAACCTCTGCAAGACATGCCAGATCATCGACACAGATACCACCATCACACGAGAGGACACCACCCACCAGGTGCATGGTTCATACTCCTGTGACTCGGCCAACGTTGTCTACCTCATACGTTGCAGGAAAGGATGCCCCAGAGCATGGTACATTGGCGAGACCATGCAGACGCTGCGACAACGGATGAACGGACACCGTGCAACAATCGCCAAACAGGAGGGTTCTCTCCCTGTCGGGGAACACTTCAGCAGTCATGGACATTCAGCCACCGACCTTCGGGTAAGCATACTCCAAGGCGGCCTTCGAGACACACGACAACGCAAAATTGTCGAGCAGAAATTGATAGCCAAGTTCCGCACCCATGAGGACGGCCTCAACCGGGATCTTGGGTTCATGTCACGCTACACGTAACCCCACCAGCGAACAAATGTTATCTGTTTTTAATATAACGGGTCATTGACTGTCTTCCTTATCTCTCTCTCTCTCTCTTTTTTTTGGGGGTTTGTATATTCGGTGGCCTTTTTAGGTGACACCTTTCTGTCTGCTCACTGTGATTGCCTTGGCAACGGGCAGTAATCACCAGGCATTGTTTTGTGATCTTAAAATGCGAAGGATTCGAAAATGTCATTTCCACACCGCCTGAGGAAGGGGAAAGCCCCCGAAAGCTTGTGGGATTAAAAATAAAATTGTTGGACTATAACTTGGTGTTGTAAAATTGTTTACAACTATGAAAATGACCACTGCCCTGAATTTTTTTGGCACTGGATCCTTTCAAGGTGCCAAAGGAGATCTGTGCAACATCACCCAGCAGTCAGTCCCTCCTGTCTTCCATCTCTCCTAGGAAAGCTTATAGGTTTTCCTGTGAAAAATTTATAGCCCATTGGTGAGATGGTGCCCTGTTTCTGGGTGCATTTGGCCTGTGACTGCTCATGGTTCTGGTAAGAGGCACTTCAGATGAGAATGGGAAATACCGCGAGTGGATAAAATGCAAAGGGGTTGAGGAAAGAATCTGTGCAGCCTCCACTTGCTGTCCACAAGCGCTCCTTTGAAGGCTGCAGACTTTACAAAGATGACACTGCTTTTGCACTGGTTTCCCATGGCTTAGGCTGCTCACTGCACTTTTAGAATGCAACTATGCCAGAACTTACACCACGTCATATGCAAATTAACTTACCCAGGAAACTTGCATACAACTCCCTCTGCATGTGTACAACAACGGGGCACCAGACATAGAGGAAATTAAATAGTGTATTTAAATGAAGTCTAATGCCTTCTTCTATCTGCTAAGGCTGGGGTTCAGCTGGGCACTCATTCCTCCCATTGGGATAATGGAACAACAATGGAACTCTTATGGGCGCCAAGGTCTTTTAGCTTTTTTTGTTTTGTAGTCTGCCAGTATATTTTTAGTACAGGCTTCCAGTGTTCATTTTTGTTTACAATTTTATGAATTAATTTTTAAAAATAATTTTGGTGAATTTTTTTTCTTTAAAAGTATGTTTACATGGAGCGTAAACCAGCTGAATGTGTCTGCTAATTTTAACCAACTGAAATTTGTACAAGACAATAGCAGAGTAGGAAGAGCTGAAAAGGTGGGGGTGCGAAAAAGAAGTTTTTACAACACAAACTGCCATGGGAACTCAGGGGGCAACAAAGCATCTAGGTGAAGAGAGCCTGGCAGTCAGCAAGTCAAGTTCAATTTGGTGGTGTGGGTTGCTTTTGAGATGTCCCAAGTGTAGTATTTCATATTTGAATTGGGACAAAGTGGGCAATGCCTCTGAGCAATTGACTCCATATGTTCTGACTCAGCGTGGAGTCAGGTGCAGATTTGTGCCACCTGTTGTAAACACACTGGCAGACAACTTGCGCTATAGGGATAGCTCAGCCAGTGATAGCCATGGTCACTTCCTGCCTCACCTGTTTTATCACTAGCTGTGGTGCTCTGCTGTCCTCAGGGGAACGTTCCTCAAGATGGTAAACAGGGCAGTGCTCCTCGCACTCTCCTCATGCAGGCTCCACTTTCCAAGCCAACTGAAGGCTTGGGTGTTGCCCACAGATTCTATTTCCTGTCTACATATTTATCGGGCTCCAATTTCTCAACAGTGAAAAGGTTCCAATATTTCAAGTTTGAAGAGGCCCTGATTTTTTTTAAAAAAACCAATGACTGATAGTGGCAAGATTTATTTTATTTTTCTTTTCTGGACAAACAGCAATTTGTCGAAGTTTGTCCCTGAGATAAGGTATTATGGTTTGAGGCATTATGATGTTATTAATGCTAGCAAAGGTTAACATTGAAAACCCCCATCACAGCGCCACCTACAAGTGTTACAGATATTGCAGGTAAATTTGGACACTCATATTTACTACGTTAAAGGCGCTATATAAATGTAAGTTGTTAATTTTCCATAGGATCAAGTTTTCAGTACTTTTTGAAATGGAATATTGTGACCAATCTACCATTTTTAACATAAATAGATAGATGCTGAATGACAACGCATATTTTCTTTTCATTCAAAATTCTTCACTTACAGCTCCTGAAAGCAATGACTCATGTTGCAATATGGTCCATGGGTGATAGCTGCCTTCTAGTAATTTATCAAGAGGTTATTCTTCACATGAGAGCCTGGACTGAGTCTTCTGAAAAGCTATTGGATCATGGAGATGTCACAGCTGAATCCAATCTTGCCCTTACGTGGCATCCTCACATGCATTTCCTGTAGGGGTTTTCTTAATAGGAGTCAGGAATACAAACATCTAACTAATTTTCCCCTGTTCCTTCCTAGCCTGGACATTTCTAGTTTCATCTTAACTGAGATTAGCAATCTCCATACAATTCATGGATTGAACCTGAGACCTTCCTGACCTGAATGATTTAGTAACACCCAGGACTTTGATGAAAAAAATGACCATTCTATGCAATGCATAAAATGTGACAAAGGTTTGACTTTAGGCTAAAGAAAGATCACTGATTTAAGTGACTGTTTGAAAGAAACAGCAAGCAAAGTGGGAAACAGAAAATAACAGTGCTTATATTTGTTAGCATTCTGAAGTTCATTTTACATTTTCCATTGCTGAAAATATTTGCTTCTTATAAATATTTAATCAAAAATGTTGACATGAAATGAACACTGACAAATGCAGTTAACATTTAAGATGAATGTTTGTGGTATTCAGTGAGATGCAACACTCATCATAACTTCTTGACAGTTGCCAAAGTTTTGTGTTTAGTTTGTGATGTATCATTGTTTTTTACAGATGCCTTTTTGTCTCTGGTGCTCAAACAAATATTTGCATTATTTTGAATTGTTTATCGGCATCCTAAATTAAGAACATATCATCAGTGTAATCTAATTTTTTTATTACTTTATCAGGGTAAGCCTAAATTATAAGATAGTTGAAGAAAAAAAAGCCCCACTTAGTTTATGGTGAATTTCAGCGAGGCCTTGGAATGATTGATATAGCGTTTGCTCACACTTCCTCTGTGTGCCACTTGACTTCCCTGTTGTCAAACTTTTGTCACATTTTTTCCCATTATAAATTCCACTGCCCACATTTATAATGAGATTCGCCGATGTAAACTTATCACACAGACTGACTGTGCAACAGCTTTATGAGCTGTCTGTGTCAGCTCAGCCGCCATCTTGATATTTCTCCTGGGCTTCCAGAAGGTAACTATTGAATTGATTTGTAAAGCCTACCTTATTCAATTTTTATTTTTTAGCTCAAATTTTATATTCCATCAAACATGATTTAATCGCCATACAAAGTACTAACAGACTTTAAGGTAGAAGCCTAGAAATTACAGAATGAGTTGAGCAAAATATAGGAGTGGGCAGGATCATGGCTGATTAAATTTAATGCAGGCAAATGTAAAGTATTGCACATAGAAGAGAAAAATGGGCAACACACGTAAAGAAAGAAAGAACTTGCATTTCTATAGCGCCTTTCACAACCTCAGGACGGGCCAAAGCACTTTACAGCCAATGAAGTACTTTTAAAATGTAGTCACTGTTGTAATCTAGGAAACATACACAATGAATGATGTTGAAATAGCAAAGATGTTGAAAGAGACTCCGGAGTCTCAGCTCAACTTGTCCAAACTGTGTAGAGCAGCAATGAACAAAGCTACTAGAATGTTAAACTACATAGCCAAATCAATAAAATACAAGTCAGAGAAAGTCATGATCAACCTGTATAGTGCTCTGGTCAGACCACACCTTGAGTACTGTGCAGTTCTGGTCGCCAGGAAGTAAGGGAGACATTCAGGTGCTGGAAGCTTTGTAGAGAGGAGCCATGAGGCTGGAGTTTAGTGGCAGGGGTCTGAGTTTTGAGGAATGACTGGAGAGACTTGATCTTTTCTGCATGGAAAGGAGGTGTCTGAGAGGTGATTTTATAGAGATATATAAGAAAGTTAAGGGAATGGAAAAGGTTGATGTGGAATACTATTTTAAATTGAAGTGTGGGAGTCAGACAAGGGGATTCAGGTTCAAACTAGTGAAGGGTAATTTTAGGACTGAAATCATAAAGTTCTTTCTTCTTCATGCAGAGAGTGATCAATACTTGGAATGGACTCTTGGATAGAATAGTGGAGGTGGAGATCCTGGAATCATTTAAGAAACAATTAGATGCTGCAATAAGGGGGACTATAGAGTTTTTCTGGATGGATGAATTGGGATGGGCTGAATGGCCTTCCTCATCTGTAAGGATCCTGTGAACAGCTTGGAAAAAGTTGTGCCAAAATGCTGTTGCAGTATCCCCATGTTACCTACCAGGAAAAGATCTCACAGCACAAGCAATTTCTACTGAAAATCAGACTTAAGTCTTTAACAGTTTTCATTAAAGCGATGATCAAGTGCTTAATTTGTAGCATCAAATTTGATCAGTGATGTGATGATGTCATTGAATTTATGATCACATTATCGTATCATCTCTGTACAAATATGGTACAGTGTTCTGCAAGCCACATTACCATAGCAATAGCATCTCTAACGATGACTAAATTTCTGTTCAGTCAATAATTTTTAACCAGATTACATATTTTGCCACACCTTGGCCTGGAGTTTCTGCATGATTTCCACCCAAGTATCAGCGTAATCTGGGCGGAATCAAATGAAATAACACTAAAGATCGCGGAATTTTAAGCTTAAGTGAGTTGCGCCCATAACCACTTTACTCTGGAGAATGGGCGTGTAATTGTCAAATGAATTTCAATATAGATAAGTGTGAGGTGGTAAACTTTGGTGGGAAGAATAAGAAGGCCACATACTACTTGGAAAATAAAAGTCTAAATGGAGTAGAGGAGCAGAGGGATCTGAGAGCACAGATACACAAATCACTAAAAGTAGCAATGCAGGTTAACAAGGTCGTAAAAAAAAAGCAAACAAAGCACTGGGATTCATTTCCAGAAGGATAGAACTGAAAAGCAGGGAAGTTATGTTAAACTTGTATAGAGCCTTGGTTAGGCTACACTTGGAGTACTGTGAACAGTTCTGGTCTCCATGTTATAAGAAGGATATAAAGGCACTGGAGAAGGTGAAAAAAAAAATACTAGGATGATACCAGATCTGAGAGGTTATACCTATCAGGAAAGATTGAACAGGCTGGAGCTCTTTTATCTAGAAAAGAGAAGACTGAGGGGTGACCTGATAGAGGTCTTTAAGATTATGAAAGGGTTTGATGGGGTAGATGTAGAGAAGATGTTTCCACTTGCGGGGGAGACCAGAACTAGGGATCATAAATATAAGATAGTCGTCAACAACAACAACAACAACTACTACACTACTACTACTCGCATTTATATAGCACCTTTAACGTAGTAAAACGTCCCAAGGCTCTACATAAGGAGGTATTAGGACAGGTGGTCAAAGAGGTAGGCTTTAAGGAGCATCTTAAAGGAGGAGAGAGATATAGAGAGGCGGAGAGGTTTGGGGGGGAATTCCAGAGCTTAGGGCCTAGGCAACTGAAGGCACGGCTGCCAATGGTGGAGTGATTAAAATTGGAGATGCGCAAGAGTCAAGAATTGGAGGAGAGCAGAGTTCTCGGAGGGTTGGAGGAGGTTACAGAGATAGGGAGGGGCGAGGCCATGGTGGGATTTGAAAATAAAGATGAGAATTTTAAAATCGAGGCGTTCCCGGACTGGGAGCCAATGTTGGTCAGGGAGCACAGGGGTGATGGGAGAACAGGACTTGGTGTGAGTTAGGATAAGGGCAGCAGAGTTTTGGATGAACTCAAGTTTATGGAGGGTGGAAGGTGGGAGGCCAGCTAGGAGAGCATTGGAATAGTCGAGTCTAGAGGTAACAAAGGCATGGATGAGGGTTTCAGCAGCAGATGAGCTGAGGCAGGGGCAGAGACGGGCGATATCACAGAGGTGGAAGTAGGCGGTCTTGGTGCTGGAGCGGATATGTGGTCGGAAGCTAATCTCAGGGTCAAAAAGGACGCCAAGGTTGTGAATCCAGCAGAGGAGACAGAGGGGCATTCTGGGAGAAGTCGGCTCAGTCACTTCCACTGAACAGTGGGTAGCAGAAGAACTGGTGTCGAGGAGCAGTTAAACCCAAAACACTACACTTGTGTTTCCCTCCCTCCTCCTCCTCGAACCAAAAAAAAAGGAGGTACTGTGAGGAGGGCAAGGAAGTTGACTTGGAGGAGGATCGAGCTACTGCAGCTGCTGGAGGCACGAAGTCACAGCCAACAGGTAAGTGATTGGCTGGTGACTGGTAAGTAGTTTCTCTTTCCTTTTTTTTTCTTGACATTGTAGTTGTTGTTAAGCTAACTTAAGGGTTAAGTCATGGCAGGAGATCCCAGACCCGTGTCATGTTCCTCTTGTGGGATGTGGGAATTCAGGGATCCTTCCTGTGTCCCTGGTTCCTTCACCTGCGGGAAGTGTGTCCAGCTGCAGCTACTGTTTGACCGCTTGACGGCTCTGGAGCTGCGGATGCACTCACTTTGGGGCATCCGCGATGCTGAGAAAGTCGTGGATAGCATGTTCAGTGAGTTGGTCACACCACAGATAAAAATTACTGAGGGAGATAGTGAATGGGTCACCATCAGACAGAGGAAGAGTAGGAAGGCAGTGCAGGGGTCCCCTGCGGTCATCTCCCTCCAAAACAGGTATACCGTTTTGGATACTGTTGGGGATGATGGCTCACCAGGGGAAGGTGACAGCGGCCAGGTTCATGGCACCGTGGCTGGCTCTGCTGCACAGGAGGGCAGGAAAAAGAGTGGCAGAGCTATAGTGATAGGGGACTCGATTGTAAGGGGAATAGACAGGCTTTTCTGCGGACGCAACTGAGATTCCAGGATGGTATGTTGCCTCCCTGGAGCAAGGGTCAGGGATGTCTCGGAGTGGCTGCAGGACATTCTGGAGGGGGAGGGTGAACAGCCAGTTGTCGTGGTGCATATAGGTACCAACGATATAGGTAAAAAACGGGATGAGGTCCTACAAGCTGAATTTAGGGAGTTAGGAGTTAAACTAAAAAGTAGGACCTCAAAGGTAGTAATCTCAGGATTGCTACCAGTGCCACGGGCTAGTCAGAGTAGGAATGACAGGATAGCGAGGATGAATACGTGGCTTGAGAGATGGTGCAAGAGGGAGGGATTCAAATTCCTGGGCCATTGGAACCGGTTCTGGGGGAGGTGGGACCAGTACAAATTGGACGGTCTGCATCTGGGCAGAACTGGAACCAATGTCCTAGGGCAAGTGTTTGCTAGTGCTGTTGGGGAGGGTTTAAACTAATGTGACAGGGGGATGGGAACCGATGCAGGAAGTCAGTGGGAAGTAAAGTGGTGACAGAAATAAAAGGCAGTAAGGGAGAGTGTACAAAACATGACCGGACAGATGGTCTGAGAAAGCAGGGCAAAGACCAAGGGAAGCCTAGATTAAACTGCATTTATTTCAATGCAAGAAGTCTGATGGGCAAGGCAGATGAACTCAGGGCATGGATGGGCACATGGGACTGGGATGTTATAGCTATTACTGAAACATGGCTAAGGGAGGGGCAGGACTGGCAGCTCAATGTTCCAGGGTACAGATGCTATAGGAAAGATAGAGCAGGAGGTAAGAGAGGAGGGGGAGTTGCGTTCTTGATTAGGGAGAACATCACGGCAGTAGTGAGAGGGGATATATCCGAGGGTTCGCCCACTGAGTCTATATGGGTAGAACTGAAAAATAAGAAGGGAGAGATCACTTTGATAGGATTGTACTACAGACCCCCAAATAGTCAACGGGAAATTGAGGAGCAAATATGTAAGGAGATTACAGACAGCTGCAAGAAAAATAGGGTGGTAATAGTAGGGGACTTTAACTTTCCCAACATTGACTGGGACAGCCATAGCATTAGGGGCTTGGATGGGGAGAAATTTGTTGAGTGTATTCAGGAGGAATTTCTCATTCGGTATGTGGATGGCCCGACTAGAGAGGGGGCAAAACTTGACCTCCTCTTGGGAAATAAGGAAGGGCAGGTGACAGAAGTGTTAGTGAGGGATCACTTTGGGACCAGTGATCATAATTCCATTAGTTTTAAGATAGCTATGGAGAAGGATAGGTCTGGCCCAAAAGTTAAAATTCTAAATTGGGGAAAGGCCAATTTTGATGGTATTAGACAGGAACTTTCAGAAGTTGATTGGGAGAGTCTGTTGGCAGGCAAAGGGATGTCTGGTAAGTGGGAGGCTTTCAAAAGTGTGTTAACCAGGGTTCAGGGTAAGCACATTCCTTATAAAGTGAAGGGCAAGGCTGGTAGAAGCAGGGAACCTTGGATGACTCGGGAGATTGAGGCCCTAGTCAAAAAGAAGAAGGAGGCATATGACGTGCATAGACAGCTGGGATCAAGTGGATCCCTTGAAGAGTATAGAGATTGCCGGAGTAGAGTTAAGAGAGAAATCAGGAGGGCAAAAAGGGGACATGAGATTGCTTTGGCAGATAAGGCAAAGGAGAATCCAAAGAGCTTCTACAAATACATAAAGGGCAAAAGAGTAACTAGGGAGAGAGTAGGGCCTCTTAAGGATCAACAAGGTCATCTCTGTGCGGAACCACAAGAGATGGGTGAGATCCTAAATGAATATTTCACATCGGTATTTACGGTTGAGAAAGGCATGGATGTTAGGGAACTTGGGGAAATAAATAGTGATGTCTTGAGGAGTGTACATATTACAGAGAGGGAGGTGCTGGAAGTCTTAACACGCATCAAGGTAGATAAATCTCCGGGACCTGATGAAACGTATCCCAGGATATTATGGGAGGTTAGGGAGGAAATTGCGGGTCCCCTAGCAGAGATATTTGAATCATCGACAGCTACAGGAGAGGTGCCTGAAGATTGGAGGGTAGCAAATGTTGTGCCTTTGTTTAAGAAGGGCGGCAGGGAAAAGCCTGGGAACTACAGACCGGTGAGCCTGACATCTGTAGTGGGTAAGTTGTTAGAGGGTATTCTGGGAGACAGGATCTACAGGCATTTGGAGAGGCAGGGACTGATTAGGAACAGTCAGCATGGTTTTGTGAGAGGAAAATCATGTCTCACAAATTTGATTGAGTTTTTTGAAGGGGGAACCAAGAAGATAGATGAGGGCTGTGCAGTAGACGGGGTCTACATGGACTTTAGCAAAGCCTTTGACAAGGTACCGCATGGTAGGTTGTTACATAAGGTTAAATCTCACGGGATCCAAGGTGAGGTAGCCAATTGGATACAAAATTGGCTTGACGACAGAAGACAGAGGGTGGTTGTAGAGGGTTGTTTTTCAAACTGGAGACCTGTGACCAGCGGTGTGCCTCAGGGATCGGTGCTGGGTCCGCTGTTATTTGTTATTTATATTAATGATTTGGATGAGAATTTAGGAGGCATGGTTAGTAAGTTTGCAGATGACACCAAGATTGGTGGCATCGTGGACAGTGAAGAAGGTTATCTAGGATTGCAACGGGATCTTGATAAATTGGGCCAGTGGGCCGATGAATGGCAGATGGAGTTTAATTTAGATAAATGTGAGGTGATGCATTTTGGTAGATCGAATCGGGCCAGGACCTACTCCGTTAATGGTAGGGCGTTGGGGAGAGTTATAGAACAAAGAGATCTAGGAGTACAGGTTCATAGCTCCTTGAAAGTGGAGTCACAGATGGATAGGGTGGTGAAGAAGGCATTCAGCATGCTTGGTTTCATTGGTCAGAACATTGAATACAGGAGTTGGGATGTCTTGTTGAAGTTGTACAAGACATTAGTAAGGCCACACTTGGAGTACTGTGTACAGTTCTGGTCACCCTATTATAGAAAGGATATTATTAAACTAGAAAGAGTGCAGAAAAGATTTACTAGGATGCTACCGGGACTTGATGGTTTGACTTATAGGGAGAGGTTGGATAGACTGAGACTTTTTTCCCTGGAGAGTAGGAGGTTTAGGGGTGATCTTATAGAAGTCTATAAAATAATGAGGGGCATAGATAAGGTAGATAGTCAAAATCTTTTCCCAAAGGTAGGGGAGTCTATAACGAGGGGGCATAGATTTAAGGTGAGAGGGGAGAGATACAAAAGGGTCCAGAGGGGCAATTTTTTCACTCAAAGGGTGGTGAGTGTCTGGAATGAGCTGCCAGAGGCAGTAGTAGAGGCGGGTACAATATTGTCTTTTAGAAAGCATTTGGACAGTTACATGGGTAAGATGGGTATAGAGGGATATGGGCCAAGTGCAGGCAATTGGGACTAGCTTAGTGGTATAAACTGGGCGACATGGACATGTTGGGCCGAAGGGCCTGTTTCCATGTTGTAAACTTCTATGATTCTATGATTCTATGAACGGTCTGGTTCAGCCTCAGACAGTGGTCAGGGAGAGGTATGGAGTCAGTGACTAGGGAACGGAGTTTGCGTGGGGACCAAGGACAATGGTTTCAGTCTTCCCAATGTTTAGTTGGAGGAAATTTTTGCTCATCCGACAAGCAGTGTGACAAATGAGAGACAGTGGAGGGGCCGAGAGAGGTGGTGGTGAGGTAGAGCTGGGTGTCATCAGTGTACATCACCTCACTACCAAGAGGCTCATGATCCCACACTGTAGCCAAGTGCGACTGGTGTACCTAGCTCTTAGGTAGCACCCAAGTGCAGCACCAGGAGAGAACAGCAGAGAGTGGTACCAGGGGTAGGCAGGGTGTAAAAAGAAGCACCTGTTGTAAATATATATGTGCACAATAAAACCACTTTGTGATATAAAGTCCAGTATGTCTGTTCATAGTTTGTGTTCTAGTATTTGAGTGGAGGTTTGGAGGTCAGTTTGCAATGGGACACATAGTTCCTTTTATAATTTCTTAATGAAGATCTTTTCTGATAAATTCTCGAGGGAGCTACATGGTCTATAGACTCTTCTGGAAGGATACCTCCTAGTTGGTCTTTTTCTCATTTTGTGCAGTTTTATCGTTTGCGCCTTCTCTTCCTCTTGCACCTGTTCTGTCTCCACAATGACATATATGGGAATGCTCATAGTGAACCCCATGGTAACAGCTCTCCAGAACATAAGACCAGTTAGCCTAACATCTGTTGTGGGGAAAATGCTGGTGTCTATAATTAAGGATAGGGTGACTGAACACCTCGAGAATTTTCAGTTAATCAGCGAGAGCCAGCATGGATTTGTGAAAGGTAGGTCGTGCCTGACAAACCTGATTGAATTTTTTGAAGAGGTGACTAAAGTAGTGGACAGGGGAATGTCAATGGATGTTATTTATATGGACTTCCAGAAGGCATTTGATAAGGTCCCACATAAGAGACTGTTAGCTAAGATAGAAGCCCATGGAATCGAGGGAAAAGTACGGACTTGGTTCGGAAATTGGCTGAGTGAAAGGCGACAGAGAGTAGGGATAATGGGTAAGTACTCACATTGCCAGGATGTGACTAGTGGAGTCCTGCAGGGATCTGTCTTGGGGCCTCAATTATTCACAATATTTATTAACGACTTAGATGAAGGCATAGAAAGTCTCATCTCTAAGTTTGCCGATGACACAAAGATTGGTGGCATTGTAAGCCGTGTAGATGAAAACATAAAATTACAAAGCGATATTGATGGATTAGGTGAATGGGCAAAACTGTGGCAAATGGAATTCAATGTCGGCAAATGTGAGGTCATCCACTTTGGATCAAAAAAGGATAGAACAGGGTACTTTCTAAATGGTAAAAAAGTTAAAAACAGTGGATGTCCAAAGGGACTTAGGGGTTCAGGGACATGGATCATTGAAGTGTCATGAACAGGTGCAGAAAATAATCAATAAGGCTAATGGAATGCTGGCCTTTATATCTAGAGGACTAGAGTACAAGGGGGAAGAAGTTATGCTGCAGCTGTACAAAACCCTGGTTAGACTGCACCTGGAGTACTGTGAGCAGTTCTGGGCACCGCACCTTCGGAAGGACATATTGGCCTTGGAGGGAGTGCAGTGTAGGTTTACTAGAAAAATACCCGGACTTCAGGGTTAAGTTACGAGGAGAGATTACACAAATTGGGGTTGTATTCTCTCGAATTTCGAAGGTTAAGGGGTGATCTGATTGAAGTTTATAAGTTATTAAGAGGAACAGATAGGGTGGATGGAGAGAAACTATTTCCGCTGGTTGGGGATTCTAGGAGTAGGGGGCACAGTCTAAAAATTAGAGCCAGACCTTTCAGGAGTGAGATTAGAAAACATTTCTACACACAAAGGGTTGTAGAAGTTTGGAACTCTCTTCCTCAAATGGCAATTGATGCTAGCTCAATTGCTAAATTTAAACTGAGATAGATAGCTTTTTGTCAAACAAAGGTATTAAGGGATATGGGCCAAAGGCAGGAATATGGAGTTAGATCACAGATCAGCCATGATCTTATCAAATGGCGGAGCAGGCACGAGGGGCTGAATGGCCTACTCCTGTTCCTATATTCCTATGTTCCTATGGGTGGGAAGTAAAAGATATCCCTGCCTGAAACTGTTGAAAGGAAGTTTTCAGAATTCTTTCCTCGCATCACCCAGTTCCCCTGAAATTTAGTCGGTATTTTAGAATTGGTGCAACCCTGGCCTATCTGACTAATGCCCCAAATTCCAGCCCTCTATGCCACAACTACGTCACTTTTGGCACAAATATATTGTGGAATTTCAGGCCCTAATCTCCCCTTGATGATCCCAAGGCCTTGATGAGATATGGAACTCATGCAGGCCTGTGCGTAGGTTGCCCATCTGCCCTCTTTGCCGGAAGAAGAGAAAATGACTACATCACTCACATTGCACTATTGAAACAAGTTTGTTATCACTTTGTTCCCCACACAAGGAAGCCAACAGCTAAAAAGTCAGGCAGAATTAAAATAGCTGATTTCAGCTAAAGAAACATTCCCAAAAGATATGTGACACTTGTAAAGAAGAAACCTAAAACATCAGGTCCCAGCACTCATGATCTGACACACATAATCCACCCATAGTTTTGTTGCTGATTAGTTATGATCAAATGGTTAGGTTGCTTTGCAGTGTGTAATTTCTATGGCACTACTGTCTGATCTATATTATTTATGCAGGACTTCTATTTCTATGATCCAGCAAATGACAACCAGTAATAATAGTAAGAGATAAGTTTACATCTTATAATTATCAATATACAGTACATGAAATTGTGCAACACAAAATGACAGTTTGACCATGGATATCACAAGCCCAATCCTCTCTTCATCTGATGTCCACACATATACACTTTTATGATTGTGATCAAGAGCACAGACCCTCCCCAGCCCAGTGTCACTGAGGCTAATAAGTTACACTGTACTACTGCCTGGTTGAGATTAGCCATCCCAGTATAAATGTAAGGTTACATTTGTCCACCCCAGTCCATCACCGGCATCTCCACATCCCAGTATAGACCAAGCAACGCATTTATTTACTGAACTCTCGAGGAGCAACATTTACTAATAATGGAATACGCCCAATCATAGAAAAATAGCTGGTGGCAAACAGGTTATTGACTGAAACAGGTATTTTGCTGCAGAAAACTGTAAGGAAAAAGGATTACTCTGTGCCCTTTGTGTAACAAAATCGTCAACTTGTTGTTAAAGAATGTTTGCAATTTCGCTACACAGAGGAAATCTTTCCTCCAGGTTTTCTTATATGAAACTTGATGAAAGAATAGGAGGAGTTAAATTTAATTTGTGGATACTGTGCCCCATCCCAATCTAGTCCTTCAAAACATTGTAATCTGGAAATAATCTTTCTGTTTATCACTATGCAATGATGATAGCTGTGCTTTAGACATGTTCTAGAAATACTAGATGGGTACAGCAGTCATTTATGAGCAATCAGTGTGGGCCTGCCAAAATAAACACTGTTTACTTCTGTCACATTTACTCAGCTGAATATATTAACCGCATCTTCAGCCACGCATACAGCATGGAATCAAACCCATCTGACAGGGCAAGCATTCTCTTCCAATCAGCAATCATCCAGCGCACCGAGACTTGTATTTTTAGCTTATTCCTTTTGAGCTGGATGCTGCATGCTTTGAGTAAAGAAGAAAAAAAGGTGCCAGGACACGGATTAAAGTCAGGAAATTTTGAGTTAGGTGTGAAAAACCAATTTGGACCAGGATGTTTTCGTTTGTCAGTCTGAGTGTTATGATTGAAGCCTTCTGTGAACCATTAGTTTTTGCATGATAGGGGTAGTCACAAATTAATGGGAAGACATGTTGACTATAAAACTTAAAACACAACAGCCATATAACCACAGACACTGTTAATGACTTTCTTAACAGCTTGGCAGAGTTAAGGGGAGAAAAAAAAGTGTCCCCCTGCAAACTTTTAAGGGATTGTTTGATCACATCAAATCCAGCTCATGAAAACTACCAAAATGGTTTAGTTCATCTCAGACTGCAAACCTCTTTGTCACATCAATAAGAACATTCTGTAAATGTTCCTGTTAAATAGAATTCACATTCAAACTGAAATGTGATCCACTTGGAACTGAAATTGGGCTGGGTGGTGTGGAATCACATTTATAGATCTTCTTGACTGATGATCAATTATTCATTAAAGTAATTGCTTTTCTCAACTGCTTTCACAATCCTTCAGTTTCTCTCATGTTTAAGATTATCTCCTCTTTTCTTACCTATGGCTTAAAAATCCTTTTATTTAGCCTCAATAAAATTAAAATGGTGATAATACTTCTACTAATTGGTGTAGACTGGACAGTGCCTTTTAAGGTTACAAAGAGTAAAAGAACTATTTCTAAGAAGAATATAAGATGTGATGCTACATATTTTACTGAATATTTTATACCAAAGAAAGACTTGCATTTATACAGCGCTTTTCATGATGTCCCAAAACGGCTTACAGCCAATGAAATATTTTTGAAGTGTAGTCACTGTTGTAATGTAGGTAACATGGCAGCCAATTTGCGTACAGCAAGATCCCACAAACAGCAATTTGATAACGACCAGATAATCTGTTTTAGTGATGTTGGTTGAGGGATAAATATTTGCCAGAACACCAGAGATAACTCCACTGCTCTTCTTCGAAATAGTGCCATGGGATCTTTTATATCCACCTGAGAGGGGAGACAAGGCCTTGGTTTAACACCTCCAACAATGCAGCAGTCTTTCAGTGCTGCACTGAAGAGTCAGCCTAGATTTTATGCTGAGGTCTCTGGAGTGGGACTCAAACCCACAACCTTCTGACTTAGAGGTGACAGTGCTACCAACTGAGCCACAGCTGACACCATGCATTATTGCTTTGTATTTATTATATATTTTTTCTAGCTTTCAAATGGAACACATTGTTACTTGATCAATAACTAACAGCTTTCCAAGAGAGATTGGCCCCGATTTTAGTTACCCCCGACTGGTGGAAACCGAATGGGGGAGAAGTTAAAATGAGGGTACATCCCTCCCATCCCGCTGCCTTCCTGCCATGTCCCAATCTTAAACCTACTGTTCAGAGCAGGCGAGCAGGACACCCGCAGGAAGGTAGTGGGGTCCTTCTTTAAACATGCAGATCGGGTCTGATGATGTCATCGGGACCCAACTGCAATATTAGTTGAAGATCTGAGTGGGGGAGTAGTGATGCTTTCCCTGTCAGGCTAAACCTGTCGGGAGGCAGATCGTGGGTCAGAAGAGGCCCTGGCAACTAAGTTTTATCATTTTATTTTAGGTTTCCATGTCGGTCAGGAGGAGCAGATGTGCTCCTTTGGGCCTTCCTTGCCCCAGCCTCACCCCTCTCCCAGGTTGCCTCCAGAGCCCCGCTTCCCCAACCCTCAACTGACTACCGGGGACCGTTCCCATGGGTCCCCAGCTGCGGCCTCCTACTGCCGAATTCCTGCTCTCGCCCACCATCCAGCTAGTGGATCTGGCTGGGTTTGGACGGGAAAATGTACGAAAATGGTTCGCTGCCCACTTCGGAGCACGTGCACACCATACCCAACCTCCCTTTAAGTGAGTGAGTGAATCACTGCCGGGAGTTTCCTCAGTGCTTCTCCCGCTCTGCTGCCGTAACGGCAACGGAAACCCAGTTTACGCTCGTTAGCTCGGCTTCTGCCGAACCTCCGCCGAAGTTATGGTGGCAACCCCGGACATCAGTCCAGTAAGTATATTGGTGGTCATGGAATATTAAGGGAAGTATATTTCAGGCATTTATTAACCTTTTTTGGCCTTTTTCTTTTGTGAGCCTATGTGCCAATTGTTGCACCTTGTTTACTTTTGCCCCCCATGCCATTGCTGCCACTAATGGGTTTCCCAAGGGGACTTCCCCTGTCTGATGTATCTTGAAGAGGCGGACCTACAGATGGATGCCACGCAGGTCAGGCTGCATGAGAAATGCTCCATGCCTCATGCTGTGTCCCCGCACACCTGTGCCTGCAGACAGAAGTGACGAGGCTTCATTTTGGCATATGATTAGTGCTAGGGAAGAACTTGTTCCCAAAGTGACAGCAGAGCTGATGGGATTACTGATATGAATGCCTGACTAACTGTAATGTTTGATGTTTCCTTGGAAGCACCGCAATCACTGTATGCCATGCTTTCAATGGCACTGCATGAAGGAAGACATGTCATGGTGACCAAGAATCAGCTCCAAAATTCATCCAAATTTGCCCTGTAATTATGCTAATCAGCTGATCTGGTGCAAACAGTATGGGGGCAATTCTCACCTCCAGTGTAATCGGGTGGGTGAAGGACGAGGCTTGTTCTGCACCAGCTCAAAGGAATCGATATGGGGCCTGTGCTATTTTTTGTAGCTGGGCCTAATGTAAATTAAATCGGCAAGCTGCCTGCATTTCACGCAGTCCCTACAGGAAAAGGGCAGGAAATCCGACAGGAACATAAGAACATTGAGAACAGGAGTAGACCACTCAGCCCCTCGAGCCTGCTCCACCATTCATGGTTGATCAGCACATCAACTCCATTTATCCGCCTTTGTTCCGTATCCCTTGATACCCTTACCTAACAAAATCTATTGATCTCAGTTTTGAAAGCTCCAATTGTCCTATCATCCACAGCATTTTGGGGGAGAGAGTTCCAGATTTCTACTACCCTTTGTGTGAAAAAGGGCTTCCTTATTTAGCTTCTGAATGGCCTAGCTCTAATTTTAAGATTATGTCCCCTTGTTCTTGTTTCCCCCACGAGAGGAAACAATTTCTCTATCCTATCTGTACCTATCCTATCAAATCCTTTTAACATTTTAAGCACCTTGATCAGATCATCCCTCAATCTCCTATACAAGGAAATACAAGCCATGTTTATGCAACCTGTTCTCATAATTTAACCCTCTAAGTCCCGGTGTCATTCTGGTAATTCTGTACTGCACCCCCTCTAAGGGCAACATATCCTTCCTGCGGTGTGGTGCCCAGAACTGAATGCAGTGCTCCAGATGCAGTCTAACCAGAGCTTTATACAACTGGAGCATAATTTCCACCCCCTTTGTAGTCCAGCCCTCTTGAGATGAAGACTAACATTCCATTAGCCTTTTTGATTGCTTTTTGTATCTGTCCACTAGCTTTTAATGATTTGTGTACTTGGATCCCCAAATCTCTTTGCTCCTCTATAGTTCTTAGTTTCTCGCCATTTAGAAAATACTCTGAATTATCTTTCTTGAGTCCAAAGTGGATGACCTCACACTTGCCCACGTTGAACTCCATTTGCCATGGTTTTGTCCACTCACTGAATCTGACTACATTCTTTTGCAACTTCCTGCTCCCATCTGCACTACTTACTGTCACTCCTTTAGTGTCATCTGCAAACTTGGATATACAACTCTCTATTCCTTCATCCAAGCCATTAATAAATATAGTGAAAAGTTGAGGTCCCAGAACAGATCCTTGAAGAACATCATTTGCCACATCCCGCCAATCAGAGAACGTACCCTTTATCCTCACTCTCTGTCTCCTACCTCCCAACCAATTTCCAACTCGTCAAAAGGATACCTCCAATTCCGTGGGCTCTCATTTTTGCTAATAATCTTTTGTGTGGAACCTTATCGAATACCATTTGGAAGCCCATATAGATAACATCCATAGACACTCCCTTATCTAATTCGTGACCTCAAAAAATTCAACTAGATTAGTCAGACATGACTTATCCTTAAAAAAACAGTGCTGGCTCTTTCTGATCATTTGTTCAAGTGTTCAGTTACTCTATCCCTAATCATAGGTTCCAGTCGCTTCCTCACAACTAACGTTAAACTGACAGGCCTGTAGTTACCTAGTTTCTCTCTCCTACCCTTCTTAAATAATGGAGAGGTGCATTTTACAATCGTAAAACAAACCAGTATTATAGAAAATAGGAGCAGGAGTAGGCCATTCGGCCCTTCGAGCCTGCTCCACCATTCAATATAATCATGGTTGATCCTTTATCTTAATACCATATTCCCGCTCTCTCCCCATACTCCTTGATGCCTTCTGTGACTAGAAATCTATCTCCTTCTTAAATATATTCAGTGACTTGGCCTCCACAGCCTTCTGTGGTAGAGAATTCCACAGGTTCACCACCCTCTGAGTGAAGAAATTTCTCCTCATCTCAGTCCTAAATGTCCTACCCTGTATCCTGAGATTGTGACCCCTTGTTCTGGACCCCCCAGCCAGGGGAAACATCCTCCCTGCATCCAGTCTGTCTAGCCCTGTCAAAATTTTATACGTTTCAATGAGATCTCTTCTCATTCTTCTAAACTTGAGTGAATACAGGCCTAGTCGACCCGATCTCTCCTCATACGACAGTCCTGCCATCCCAGGAATCAGTCTGGTGAACCTTCGCTGCATTCCCTCTATGGCAAGTATATCCTTTCTTAGGTAAGGAAACCAAAACTGCACACAATGCTCCAGGTGTGGTCTCACCAAGGCCCTGTATAACTGCAATAAGACATCTTTGCAATGAAGGCCAACATACCATTTGCCTTCCCAACTGTTTGCTGCACCTGCATGTTTGCTTTCAGTGACTGGTGTACAAGGACACCAGGTCCCTTTGTACATCAACATTTCCCAATCGATCACCATTTAAATAATACTCTGCCTTTCTGTTTTCCTTCCGAATTGGATAACTTCACATTTATCCACATTATACTGCATCTGCCATGTATTTGCCCTCTCACTCAACTTGTCTAAATCACCTTGAAGCCTCTTTGCATCCTCCTAGTTTTGTGTCATCAGCAAAATTGGAAATATTACATTTGGTTCCCTCATCCAAATCATTGATATATATTGGGGCCAAACACTGATCCCTGCAGTACCCCACTAGTCACTGCCTGCCACCCTGAAAAAGACCCATTTATTCCTACCCTCTGTTTCCTGTCTGTTAATCAATTTTCAATCCATGCCAGTATATTACCATCAATCCCATGTGCTTTAATTTTGCACACCAACCTCTTGTGTGGGACTTTATCAAAGGCCTTCTGACAATCCAAATACACCACATCCACTGGTTCTCCCTTATCTAGTCTACCAGTTTCATCCTCATTGTCAAACACGATTTCCTTTTCATAAATCCATGTTGACTTTGTCTAATCCCGTTGATATTTTCTAAGTGTCCTGTTATCACATCCTTTATAACAGACTCTTGCATTTTCCCCACTACTGATGTTAGGCTAACCGGTCTGTAAATCCCTGTTTTCTCTCTCCTTCCTTTTTTAAATAGTGGGGTTACATTTGCCACCCTCCAATCTGCAGGAACTGTTCCATAATCTATAGAATTTTGAAAGATGACAACCAATGCATCCACTATTTCCATGGCTACCTCTTTTAGTACTCTGGGATGCAGATTATCAGGCCCTGGGGATTTATCGGCTTTCAGTCCCATTAATTTCTCAAGCACTTTTTTTTTACTAATACTAATTTCCTTTAATTCCTCCTTCTCACTAGATCCTTGGTTCCCTAGCATTTCTGATGATCACACACCAGTTATTCATTTGTGTCCTCTTCCGTGAAGACAGAACCAAAGTATTTGTTTAATTGCTCTGCCATTTCCTTGTTCCCTATTATAAATTCTCCTGTTTCTGACTGTAAGGGACCTACATTTGTCTTCACTAATCTTTTTCTTTTTACATACTTGTAGAAGCTTTTACAGTCCACTTTTATGTTCCTTGCAAGTTTACCCTCATACTCTATTTTTCTCCTCTTAATCAATCTCTTGGTCCTTTTTTGCTGAATTCTAATGGGATGAATCATATGGGACACTCCTTGTGGTGTATATTGTAGGAAGCCACCTGGCTGTGGAATGGTTGCTTGAGGGCTCTAGTTAAGCCTTGGGTTTTATTGTAGTGCATTCTAACCATTGATTGTGGGTTCCTGAGTGGAGCCATGACTCAAGTGTCCAGGGGATAGCCCTTCTCCTCAAGTAGCCAGTCTCTCACTTGCTGTGCAGGGGCAAAGAATTGGGTTTTGGAGGATAGGTGCAATATAAAAGGGTCATGGCAGCTGCCAGGAAAGCAGGCATAGACCTGCATGATGCGCTGCTGATGATCACACACCAGTTATTCATTAATGGGGTGGAAGTCTTTGTGACCCGTGAAGGCGGCATGATCATGTAAAGGAGCTCATAGGGTGACTGGGTGCGGTCAATGATGCCCTGGGCTTTTTCTTTTATTCGTTCATGGGATGGGGCGTCGCTGGCAAGGTCAACATTATTGCCCATCCCTAATTGCCCTTGAGAAGGTGGTGGTGAGCCGCCTTCTTGTGGTGACGGTTCTCCCACAGTGCTGTTAGGTAGGGAGTTCCGGGATTTTGACCCAGCAATGATGAAGGAACGGCGATATATTTCCAAGTCGGGATGGTGTGTGACTTGGAGGGGAACGTGCAGGTGGTGTTGTTCCCATGTGCCTGCTGCCCTTGTCCTTCTAGGTGGTAGAGGTCGCGGGTTTGGGAGGTGCTGTCGAAGAAGCCTTGACGAGTTGCTGCAGTGCATCCTGTGGATGGTACACACTGCATTCACAGTGCACCGGTGGTGAAGGGAGTGAATGTTTAGGGTGGAGAATGAGGTGCCAATCAAGCGGGCTGCTTTTTCCTAGATGGTGTCGAGTTTCTTGAGTGTTGTTGGAGCTGCACTCATCGAGGCAAGTGGAGAGTATTCCATCACACTCCTGACTTGTGCCTTGTAGGTGGTGGAAAGGCTTTGGGGAGTCAGGAGGTGAGTTACTCGCCACAGAATACCCAGCCTTTGACCTGCTCTTGTAGCCACAGTATTTATGTGGCTGGTCCAGTTAAGTTTCTGGTCAATGGTGACCCTCAGGATGTTGATGGTGAGGGATTCGGCGATGGTAATGCCGTTGAATGTCAAGGGGAGGTGGTTAGACTCTTTCTTTTTATTCGTTCATGGGATGTGGGCGTCGCTGGCCAGGCCAGCATTTATTGCCCATCCCTAATTGCCCTTGAGAAGGTGGTGGTGAGCCGCCTTCTTGAACCGCTGCAGTCCGTGTGGTGACGGTTCTCCCACTGTGCTGTTAGGAAGGGAGTTCCAGGATTTTGACCCAGCGACGATGAAGGAATGGCGATATATTTCCAAGTCGGGATGGTGTGTGACTTGGAGGGGAACGTGCAGGTGGTGTTGTTCCCATGTGCCTGCTGCCCTTGTCCTTCTAGGTGGTAGAGGTTGCGGGTTTGGGAGGTGCTGTTGAAGAAGCCTTGGCGAGTTGCTGCAGTGCATCCTGTGGATGGTACACACTGCAGCCACTGTGCGCCGGTGGTGTAGGGAGTGAATGTTTAGGGTGGTGGATGGGGTGCCAATCAAGTGGGCTGCTTTGTCCTGGATAGTGTCAAGTTTCTTGAGTGTTGTTGGAGCCGCACTCATTCAGGCAAGTGGAGAGTATTCCATCACACTCCTGACTTGTGCCTTGTTGATGGTGGAAAGGCTTTGGGGAGTCAGGAGGTGAGTTACTCGCTGCAGAATACCCAGCCTCTGACCTGCTCTCGTAGCCACATTATTTATATGGCTGGTCCAGTTAAGTTTCTGGTCAATGGTGCCCCCCAGGATGTTGATGGTGGGGGATTCGGCGATGGTAATGCCTTTGAATGTCAAGGGGAGGTGGTCAGACTCTCTCTTGTTGGAGATGGTCATTGCCTGGCACTTGTCTGGCGTGAATGTTACTTGCCACTTAGGAGCCCAAGACTGGATGTTGTCCAGGTCTTGCTGCATGCGGGCACAGACGGCTTCATTATCTTAGGGGCTGCGCTTGGAACTGAAACTGTGCAATCATCAGCGAACATCCCCATTTCTGACCTCATGATGGAAGGAAGGTCATTGATGAAGCAGCTGAAGATGGTTGGGCCTAGAACACTGCGCTGAGGAACTCCTGCAGCAATGTCCTGGGGCTGAGATGATTGGGGAACTCTGTAAACTGTGGGAACCCCAATCCTGCTTCTGAATGTCCATGGGAAAGTGGATGAAAATGTTTGCTTTAACAAACATGACCTCAGTCACCTGCTTAATCTAAGCATGAACTGCAGACTGACTGATATTGCTGATCCCCTGTGACAGCTGGAAGGAGCCGGAGGCAAAGAAGTTCACAGCTGCAGTGACCTTGACTGCAACAGACCATGCTGTGCTAGATGTAGCAGTTAGTTGCCGGTCATGTGGCAGGAGATGACACATCTCTGTCACAGCCTCCCTAGAGCAGAGAAGGTCCCTTATTGACTGCACTTCAGAGAACTGCAGGTATATTGTCGTGGGCCTATAAACTATGTTATGTCGGTAAGATTCCTGTGAGCAGACCTCATTCTATTTGCTCTCCCTCCAGCTGCAGCTCTGCTCCTTCCTCCTCCTCCTGCTGATCCTGTTCCTCCTGTTGTCAGCAGGATCCCCCATGAAGAAATAAATGCAATGCCAGAAGCCACTTAATAATTCAGAACGTTCTACAGCAGGTATAAGAACTTTGAAATCATCTAAGTAGCAAAAAAACACACTATCTAATGCAAGCAAAATGTCTCCCAAAACTTTCTACAGTTTTACTTCAGAGCAGCTGAGTAGACTGGACCTGCCCCCCTCCTGAATTGTACCGGTCATGGTT
Organism: Heptranchias perlo; assembly: GCF_035084215.1. NCBI lineage: Eukaryota > Metazoa > Chordata > Chondrichthyes > Hexanchiformes > Hexanchidae > Heptranchias > Heptranchias perlo. The sequence goes on from NC_090325.1 coordinate 58,917,577, forward strand.
TGTGGGCGGAAACTGGAAGCAACGTGGGCAGAAACGAAAATGGTGTTGGAGGTCGTAATCGCATCATCTGACCCTAATTTGCATTTATTGATGAGGACCTTGTCTGTTTCAGGTGGGAGGTCTGGCTGCCTAGATTGAAATCAGGCTGATCATGGGATGGGTGGAAACCAAATGGTAATTTGGTGCTTCAAACATACGTGCCATATTTAAATGCGAATAGGGTGGTAGGGACATGAAAGTCACCCCTTACATTTCCATTTGAGTTTGCCTAAAAGCCATTCTGGCATAAACTATGTGAATGATGAAAAATCTAGGTTCAAATGTAAGATGAAAAAAGTGGGAGTCAGGTACTCATCTAACTGAGACGATGGGGTAGAAATCAGACAGCACCGGCCTGCCAGTGCAAAGAGGGCACAGGGAATTATCCCTGCACCAGAACAGGTAGGTCCGAGGCCCAATTTAGATTATTATTGTTTAAATTAGACGGTTGGGCTGCGGACGCCTGCCGTACGTCCCCAGGCAGTTCGCCGGTGAAGTGGACATCAATTTCAGGTCGCTGCAACATGAGCAGCGGCCCTCAGGTAAGTCTCAGGAGGGGGTGGGTGAGGGGGTTTTGAGTGCGATGCCTGTGGAGTCAGGGGAGCACTCCTGCTCCCCCGGGCTTCACAGCAACGTCTTAAAACAAGTATTTTTACAACTTGCCTTTGGTTGGCGACTGTAAAGGTTGTTGAAGAATCCTGAGCGAGGCCGGCCCGATACTTATGCTGCTCATCACTGACTAATTTTGAAAAAGGGGTCCTTCAACAGGCGTTAGGCCCCTAATTTACATTTTCAAGGGGCCTAAAACCTGTTAGGCTGCCCAGGTTGTCTAAAAAATGGGCCCCACAATTTTAGCAGTGGGACCAACGCCTGCGCAGATTTAACACAGGCTGTCCCACTCCTAAATTAATATACTTCGCACCCATTTTATGCCTGAAAAACAGGCGCAATGAATGAATATCAATTTCTACCCTTGCTATAACTGAAAGCCTTATAGTAAATGAGTTTCCACTGCAGCAATACAGATGGTTTTTAAAAGTAAAAGTTTGGGATATATGGTAAATTCACTGATCCTGTGATCACTCGAAGGGAATTCAGGTCAGAGATAGAGCTAAAACATTGGTGCTGATTCTCCAACCTGGGCTCCCCGCTTTAAGTGCAAGAGCAGGAGCTGGTAATATGGCGGGGAGCCGTTTTGCTGGCTTAGTTGTCATTTCCAGGACTATTTGCCAGAAGTGACATCAGAGGCAGAATGTGTCTGCTCATATTTGGGCAGGCGTATCCAAATGATTCATGGTTAAATGGTTAATGACAAGAATACATCATTAATACCTTAGCACTGCCTGAGCGTCAGGACTGCTGTTGCATTTCTGGCATCCAGTGTCACTAAAGAGGGAGAAGGAGAGGGAGATTAAAAGTATAATCATTGCCCAGTGCAATTGATTGCAGAGTGATTAATTGGATTTGGCAATGCAAGAGTTAACAAAAAAAAATCAAGAATTGTATATTTTTCTTCCTTTGATCAGCTCCTCCAGTCACACTATGTTCTGGCAAGTGCTACCCTATGTTCCTGTCCCCCCCCACCCCGGCCAACTTGAGGCGGCAGGGATTATACTGCTGGAAGCCCATCATCAACATACTGGAGCAAGCCTTTGGCTTAGTGGTAGAATCCCTGTCTCTGAGTCAGAAGGTACAGCATTTGGCCCTGCTCCAGACAGTCCCAGTGAGTGGAAACCAGAGCTTTAATTTTGGGTTGACATTCAGTGGGACACTCTTATCCGGTGGAGGTGGGTAGCCCCCCTCACCATATGGGTTGTGGGAAGCCATAAAACCCTGCGGCCCTCAAGGACTAGCCACCCTATCGACTGGTATAAAGGTGGTCATGGCCATGGCAGGAGTGTTCACGCTGCGGCCTGTTAGACTGTTAATCAGCCTGCGAATCCTCCCTCTACCTCACACTGTTCTCCGCAAGGGAAGAGTGTGAAGATATGACAAAGAAACAAACATGCGAATCAGCCTGACCCCAGAAGATCCTCTGGGATCTGGGCAGAGGGATAAGGGTGGGTGCAAATCCAGCAGAGGCTTTCTCATCAGATCCAAATGTCCTGCATTTGGCAGGAGGTGATGAGTTGACCTACTGTGCTGATAGATGTCAAGAGCAATTTACTTTCTTTGTATGGAATGTTTTACAAAATCAATTTCAACGAGAATGCAAGTTTTGAGGAATCTTTTTTTATATTTAAGCTGTGCTTTAGAGTAGGAGAAAGATAAACAGATCAATTTCTGTTTGAGGAAAAGTTCTGAGAATTGTTTTACCAGCAGAAAATGTACAAGATCACTAGGCAAAACTGATATGCCTAGGAGAATAGCAAAAGATGTAGAAAAGGAAGTGGCGAAGAAGGGCAAACACAAGCAGCGGTTTTAATCATTTTCTGGTATTCTTTTAGGCACAGAATATGTTTTCAATGCCAAATTGCCCACAAATCATATAACACCTGCGGTTCTTCCAAATGGTTTAAAAGTTTTGGTATCTTTTTCCTCCCATTTTTTTTTACCCAGGAGGCAGTAATTCATGCTGGGGGGAGTATGGTTCCATCGTCCCAGCAGCCTTCTGACATCTTGCTGAAATGGCCATTCTTCACATTAGAGACTGTACAGTGAGTGATAGCAGGCTATTCAACCATGACGGGCATCACCACCATCATCAAACTTCTCTTCACCTGACATCCACATACCTACACTTTCAGCTTATGGTGATCATGACTAGGAATTTTAATTGATTGTCCCCCACCCTCACCCCCTCATCTCACCTAGGAATATGAAGGCCAATTTAGCAGCACCCCAAGCTGCCGGCCCTGCCAGCCTGGCTCAGCATATACAGGGATAGAACCTGGAACCTTCCTTGCCAGCATGGATCAGGACTAGGGATACCAGCTCTGGTTAGACATATCTCTGGAGGCTTCATCACATGGCCTCTTGCCTCCAATCGCCCTGCCCAGTCAAACAGCCTTCCTTTGTCATCTCTAATATTTTTATAAGTAATAAATAAAAGTGTTCAAAGAAAATGAAAAAAAACTTTTTTTTATGTCCCAATGATTTGTCTCCTGGGCTGCTCACAGCAGTGTCCTGAAGATTAGTCTTCAATTCCTGGAGACTCCAAGGCAATCCTGAAGGTTTGAAACCCTAGTCAGGACACACCCGGAGTAATGTTGACTTTGGACAATAGTGCAAAATGTGTGAGATCGGCTTGACCACCCATTAAATACCTCTCCTGATTTTCAATTGCATTGAAGTCAATGAAACGAAAATCAGGAGAGATGTTTAACAGGTAGCCAAGCAGAACACTGGCAAATTTTGTTTGATAACTTCTCCTGTGAAGTGCCTTGAGACAGTTTACTATGTTAAAGGCGCTATATAAATGCAAGTCGTTGTTGTTGTTGATATTGCACATTTTACGCTGTCGCCAAAAGTGAAAATTATCCCCATGGACATTTCGTCTGTTAGTGTTAGAGTCTTAATCCTAAACTGAAATGAGCTCATGGAAGTCACCAAACAAAAATTACTTGTTAGCTTATCGTGGCCTTGTTAATGGCTAACCATGAAAAAACCTGTCAGAATTATGTAAAGTGAGGGGAGGGAGGAATATGAACAAAATGAGTCCTGAACTGACACTTAGAACTGGCATTAGTTGAACAAAGATTTTGACATATCACAGCAGCACTGACAGAAATGAACAGCGTGAAGGGGTTTTCAGTGTCACAACATAATTGCATCAATTATTCTCGGGTTCCTCTCACTGCTGCAAGAGCAGGAGCAGAGGGAGGCCTCAGAGTGTAAAACACACACCATATGGTTCCTTTGACCACTGAGGCATCAGGGATCCTTTAAACCAATTTGTAATACATTTGTACATTTTTAAGCTATTTGCTTGAATTATCAATCATTAGAAATACAATTTTCATGTGCATTGTTTAATTCAGTTGGTTGTCAGCACAAGACATTCAAAGAATTTGTTGAAACAAAGTTGTAGTTTAACCTTTAGCTGAGTAAACATAATGAAAGATTCTTGCATATTACATCTCACAAAGTCTTTTGTTTTTGTTAGGTTTCTATTTGATCAAAATGTCCCTTTTTTCAAAAATTAAATGAATCAATAAGCTCCTGCTATGTTGGTGCAGAAAGAGTGACAATGACACAGGGGTCTGTAACATTTCTTGTGTTTTACTGTCTCTTTAGTATATTACTTAGCATTTTTAGTTTAAAGCAATGCGGTTGATATACTCGTACTTGTGCCTTGGTACTCTAGTTTTTCAGTTCTGCTCAGTAGGCCTTTATGGGGGTTGATATTCGGGTGTGCACATTTTTGGATGCATTAAGTTGTTGTGGCACGAGCAGCCAGCTGGTGAAGAGTAAATGAAGATCAGGTAAATGAGGGACGGAGGGATGGGGGTTGATGGCCGAGGGTGGAGGCACATGCAAAGGGTCTGATGCCTGTTTCAGGCATGGGCACTGCATGACAATTTTTTTTCCTTTACCAATATGGCAGGCATTGCACTTCTGGCCGGAAATGTGTCCCCGCTGTTGGCCAGAGGCTGCAGAAAACTACTGATTTTATTTCGAATTGCTAACAAAGACACTGACTTTTGAACTGAAGTGACCTGGAGTTCAGTCACTGGTCTGAGCTGGTCGGAACCAGTTTGAATTAGTTCCGCTTCTAAGGGACAAAGGAGCTCTGATGAGACACCAGTCCTTATTTAGAAAAGGAGTAATGAGGTGATGCTACCTAGCCCCTTGGAACAGAGCCAATCAGGGGATGACACCGACCACTCGAGGAATTTTAAGCCAACCGGAGAAGACAGCATCATTCGAAAAGACAGATTTGGAGTTAAAACTGAAGAATTGCAGGCTTGGTGCCAGTTGTGTGTGCGAGACTCCGGAGACTAACCATCGCGGAAGGAGGGACCCTACATTAGGGACGTAGAGACTACGTCAGGGACGTAGAGACGACGTCAAGAGAGATAGAATGAAACGCCTGGCCAGCGTCAGCTCTCCTTTCCGGGTAATATAATATCCTTTCTATTCTGTGACCACTCAGGGAGTGTTAGTCAGAGAAACCTAGTGGGTGTGCGTTTAAATCCCAGTTTGAGTATAAAACTGTATAACCTGCTGTAAACTGCATGCCTATATCTAACCAGACATATAAGCGGTATGTACATGATCTAATAATGTTAATAAAGCGAATTGAGAATTTAGAGAGAATTGACCGTCTCCTCTGTGTACTAAGCCAATAACTGTAACCGGTGACCTCCGGTCAACACCGCCATAGTTGGGTAATTAGTAGGCCTGAAAAACGGGCGCTGCGCGGCCGAATTTATAGGCCATGGGTCTTGTCTAAGATTGTTGCCAAAGGGACATCCTGGCAGATGATTGTATTTCTTCAAGCTCTTTAAATGCAGCCAGATGCTCAGTTTATGCATCGGTTTCCTTAAACTAGTATTATATTTTATTACAGGGCATAACAAAAACATGTTTTTCCATTAACTACAGACAAAATACAGTGTGGAGCTAAGTATGACTCTCATAACTGATTTGCCGTTGAAATCCTGTGGCTGATTCTGTGGGGTGAGAAGAGAATGCTTGAAAACAAAAATAATAATATTTGAACAAGATTAGGAAAATATGGAATGTGCTGCTTGAACATCTTTAGCAAGATTTGTGGTAGTGGATTGAAACAGATAACACATCGCAGGCATCTTTTACTGCTGTTCAATGGAAATCAAACACAGAGACTGGCAAGTTCATTGGAATGCCTTTAAAAATACATCTTTGGTGCTCTCCTGATGGATTTGTGGATGGAAATGCACAGCTAAGTATATCAGAACAACTTGTATTTACATAACTCAGCTCACGTTGAAGGACATTGCATAGACCTTTACAAGTGTGAAATCTGAACATGGAACAGGAAGTAAAGGAATTTAGCGGGAAGACCAAAGGCTTGGACAAAAAGATAGGTTCTTAGGAGTTTTAAAAAAATTAATTCTTGGGATGTGGGCATCACTGGCAAGGTTGGCATTTATCCCCAGTTGTCCTCATAAGGTGCTGGGCTGCTGTCTTCAATGGCTGAGAATAGTGTGATACAACTGAGTGGCTTGCTAGGCCACTTCAGAGGGCAGTTAAGAGTCAACCACCTTGGTGCAGGATTGGAGACACACAGGCCAGACCAGTTAAGGATGGCAGATTTCCTTTCCTAAAGGACATTAGTGAACCAGTTGGGTAATTAGAACAAACCCACAGTTTCATGGACACTTTTACTGACACCAGTTTTTTATTTCCAGATTTTATTATACTTAAGGTAACTGAAACTAGGGCCTTGATTTTTACCATCCCGCCCCCCGGCAAGGCTCCCACAAAAGGCAGGCAGGGGCCTAATTACCATATCAAAGTCACGGCCTGATGACATCATCAGCGACGCGATTTAAATTTAACAGAATGCGAGGGAGAGGCCTGAGCTGTGGGATTCCCGGCAGCTGAACACAAGTGGGTGCTAACGGCTCCTCAAGGACAGTGGCTCTTTCAGCACTCCTTGTAACCAGGAGAAGCAGGAGTCCTCCTCCCCGGCCTCTCAAGGAAGCCTTTCGCCTACCCCAGCCCCGATCTCGAGTCTCCCTCCCCCTGCTCCGATCTCCAGCCTCAACCCCCTCCCGATTACTTATCTTCCCCCCCCTCCCGATTGCCAACCTCACTCTCCCCTCCCGAATGCTGGGGACCATCCCCAAGGATCCCTGGCTGTGGCCTCCTGTTAGTGGTGTTCACTTTTGCCTGCCAGCCAGGCTGTCTATTTGTCCGGCCTCTGGATGGGAGGCAGAGCTACAATATGTTAATGTGGTCTTGCTGTTAAGATCAGCAAGGCCTCCACCTCCCTGGCCTTGCCAGGTTCTTCGGCCTCCCCATTAATATCGGGGCCTAGGAGTTTGCCTGAGTAGGAATTCTGTTTCAGAAAATCGGTGGCAAAAGATTTAAAAAGTACAAGAAAAATCTATCCAAACACCACCAGCAGTGCTTGGTTAAGTGTTAGCTTTGGCTCAGTGGTGGCACTCTTGTCTCTGAGTTACAAGATTGTGGGTCAAGCCCCACTCCAGAGACTTGAGCACAAAATCTAGACTGGCACTTCAGTGCGGTACTGAGAAGGTGTGGAGATAGCGTCTTTTGAATGAGACATTAGATTGAGGCCCTCTCAGGTGATTGTAAAAGTTTCTATCGCACTATTTGAAAAGAGCAGGGGAGTTTCCCTGGTATCCTAGCCAACAATTATCCCTCAACCATTATCACTAAAACAGATTATCTGGTCATTTATCTCATTGCTGTTTGTGGGACCTTGCTGTGCACAAATTAGGTACTTTGTCTCCCTACATTACAACCGCGACTACATATCAAAGAAAGTACTTAATTGGCTGAGAAGTGCTTTGGGACATCCTGAGGTTGTGAAGGGCACCATATAAATGCAAGTTCTTTCTTTATTGGAACAAGGTACTGATGGGTTATTAGCCCACGTGGAACCATATCGTAGGAAAAGTCAATGCTCAGGAGAGGAGGTGAGAGTATTGAAAAAAAATATATAGGTTAACTACAATCACAACAAAGTCATTGCAGAGGTCACACATATGAAATATGGCCCCCATATATTGGCCTCAATTGAACCAGACTGATTGAAATTAGCTAAGCCTTTCATCTCCAACCAGAGGTAAGATCACAGCTGTTTCTCAATTTTTATCCTAAATTTCTCTCAAAAGTGACAAACTTGTTGAATTTCAATACAACAGCATCTTTCTTTTTTAAAAGAAAAAAGAAAATCTTTCTATTTTAAACCACAAATTGGTATTTAAAGTGCTTTAATTGGCATGGGCTTGCAGTTCAATACAAATGTGGTAACAAGTCCTCCGGGGTTATATATTTCATATTTTTCTTGGTTGTATCTAAACACATTTTCAAAGGGTGAAATATTTATAATACAACTTGGAAAACATGTAAGTATTATAGTAACTTCTATAAATGGAAAATTTCAGCATTCTGCAAATTTGATAAATTAATTTTTCTGAAGGAATGACTGTTCCTCGAAAATGGTTTCTCTTATGCTGGAAGACAGGAATATTTTTCTGTGTTTTTTTGCTTAGATTGGGGTAGGAATGTCTCTGTTCACTTTATGCAGTGATATTGAAAGTGAATTTGTGAGGGTTTCCTCTGATTGATATTTGCAACAAATCCATAAACATATTCTTTTAGAAATAATGAAGAGAGGAATGTCACTCATATGGCAACTGGAAGAACTCTTTCCCAGCATGTCTTATTTTAATATAGGCAGTTTTTTTTAGTTAAGGCTTTTAATATATCACTATAATTTTCTAGAAGGTATTAATGGATGTTCTGTGAAAAAGGTACCTCAGGCAAGACGTTGTGGTTCTTTTATAACCAAAACCGAACAACAGCTGTTGCTTAATGCCTCTCAGTCTTCTAGATGGAGATACTCGATGTGGGCATTGGCAAGCCATCTGTTAGTCATTCAGTGAAGCCCCCATTGAAAGGGCATCTGATGCCAATAAACTTCCTATATATGAAGGATCACAGCACAGGATAAAACAAAAATTTTAAAGAGTGTCTGGCATACCCAATGCCTTAGGGGCAATTGATTGTACCCACATTGCCTTTAAAGGTTTTAATGAGGATGAGTTTGCTTGTGTGATTAGAAAAGGATACTATAAATTTCCAGATGGTGTGTAATGCTGGGGGCAAACTGTTGACTGGAGCTACATGGTGGCCTGGTAAACCACATTGTTCTTTTATCTAGCAAGCACTTGGCTTTCAAATGATGACTGTAGGATTGGGTGGCTCCTTGGTAACTCCAATGATGTAACCCATGGATTTCACTCTGTTCAAAACTCAGCAACATTGTACAGTAGAATCCTAATTTATGTTAGGATTTTTAGGTTGGGTTGGAGAAAAATTTTGCATATAGTCCGACATCCATATAAGAACACTGATAGTCTAATACTGAGCATATCATGAGCAAATTGGAACTCTGAAATTGTAATAATCTGGTTATATCAAGGTATAATCATCATATTAGCATTTGACTGTATTGAATAGATTTTTAATTTGTGTACATTCCCAGTTATATTTCCTGACTTTCTGTGTGATTTACTAATTCCTTCCGTGTATCATTGATACATAAGCCTATGTTAGGAAAAGTACTACAAATGAACTCTGATTATCAACTAATAAATGAGATCATTGTCCTTCTGTAACATACAGCAACCAAAAATCTTGTGGTGGTCGGAACTGCTGCTAACCTCACAAGATCATACTCCAGCGAAATTAAAAATTATACTTATAATCAAATAGATATAGTTAATGGCTAGGAGGTATGTCAATTCATTTTTGAGGCAAGTTAGATATTTTCAATGAGACTACAGATGAATTTAGTAGTGAGTTATGGCCTTATGCTTCTTTTGTTACACTGGATGGACACTTACCTTAGAACCCTTCCCATCCAAAACCCTTGACTGCTTATTTGACGGAAAAATGTGAGGTGATACATTTTGGTAGAAAGAACAAGGAGAGGCAATATAAACTAGAGGGCACAATTCTAAAGGAGTGCAGGAACAGAGACACCTCGGGGGTTTATGTGTACAGGTTGTTGAAGGCGGCAGGGCAGGTTGAGAAAGCAATTAAAAAAGCATATGTACAAAAGCAAGGAAGTTATGATGAACCTTTATAAAACACTGGTTCGGCCACAACTGTTGTATTGTGTCCAATTCTGGCACCACACTTTAGGAAGGATGTAAAGTGCCTTGGAGAGGGTGCAGAAAAGATTTACTAGAATAGTTTCAGGAATGAGGGACTTCAGTTACGTGGATAGACTGGAGATGCTGGGATTGTTCTGCTTAGAGCAGAGAAGGTGGAGAGATTTGATAGAGGTATTCAAAATCATGAGAAGCCTAGACAGAGTAGATAGAGAAAAACTGTTCCCATTGGCAGAAAGGTCGAGAGCCAGAGAACACAGATTTAAGGTGATTGGCAAAAGAACCAAAGGTGACATGAGGAAAAACTTATTTTTACTCAGCGAGTGGTTAGGATCTGGAATGCACTGCCTGAAAGGGTGGTGGAGACAGATTCAATCATGGCCTTCAAAAGGGAATTGGATAAGTACTTGAAAGAAAAAAAATTGCACGGCTACAGGGATAGGGCGGGTGAGTGGGACTAGCTGGATTGCTCTTGCAGAGAGCCGGCACGGACTCGACAGGCTGAATGGCCTCCTTCTGTGCTGTAACCATTCTATGATTCTATGTCAATTAAATGGGAATATTTATTCACAGCTCCAGTGCTTTGTTCAAAAGTTACAATAAAACAACCTTATTTGTTAAAATATTCTCATCCTCGTGTCATTCATTTTGTATGCTTTTGTGGAGGAGACTGACTGTGGGAATGTGTAGCTTGTGTTTTCGTGCCCCTGACCTCTGCTTTCCACCCTGGGTTCTTGTAAATTTACAAAGTGAGAACTCAAGGTCAAAGTATGGAGGGCAACGACAGGAGCACACAGATTGTACATTCCTGATCTCATTCTCCACCACAATAACCTAAATATCCACAAACCACATAACATGAACGAAATATTTTTAACTGCTGGCTCTTAACTCAGTCAACAAAAATAATTGATGGGAATTGTGGGGCAGTACAACTTTAAATGGAACAGTTGCCCAGGCTTTAATCAATTTCTTATACTTTCTACAGTATAGGAAACAATTATAGAAAAGGAACGTATTGTTTGCTCGGGGGAGGGCAGGCCGTACGACAGCTCCACCCTATTATTAATTTGTGTATGCCTTCCTGGAAGGGAAAAGTCAATGCAAAGTAATCAATTACAGGAAAAACTGTTTAACTGACAAAAAAATTAGCTGTAGTATCCTTTCTGCCAGTGTGCCATGCAGAAAGTAACTCCTGACAATTTGTTTCTTGCAGAGTATTTGAATTCTGTTGATGACTCTGTTTTCTGGATACATTCAGAGATGGTCTCTAATAGTCGTTTGATAAACCTTGCTGCATCATGCATGTAGATGATCTGCAACTGAGGTCAGCCAGATCAACACTGTTGGTGGAAGTAAAGGTGACACATTCTCTGAATTTTTGTGCCACTGGCATTGTGGGAGGTTTGACCAGAATAGCTGCTATGCAGTGAGCTACTGCACTTGCGATGTGACTGAAGCTCTTTACTAGAAGGTACACCAGTCCATACAGCTCAGTATGGACCACCAGCAGCAGAAGCAATGACAGCTTAACTTTTATCAGCTGGCTCAATTTCATAGGAACATAGGAACAGGAGTAGGCCATTCAGCCCTTCGAGCCTGTTCCGCCATTCAATGAGATCATGGCTGATCTGTAACCTAACTGCATTTACCCACCTTGGCTCCATATCCCTTAATACCTTTGGCTTGCAAAAATCTATCGGTCTCAGATTTAAAATCGTTAATTGAGCTAGCATCTACTGCTTTCTGTGGGAGCGAGTTCCACTCTTCTACCACCCTTTGTGTGAAGAAGTGTTTCCTAACTTCTTTCCTGAATGGCCTGGCTCTGATTTTAAGGTTATGTCCCCTTGTCCTAGACTCACCCACCAGCAGAAAAAGTTTCTCTCTACCTCTCCTATCAATTCCTTTCAAAATCCTAAAAACCTCAATAAAATCACTCCTTAATCTTCTAAATTCCAGGGAATACCAGCCTAGTTTATGTAATCTCTCCTCATAATTTAACCCTTGGAGCCCTGGTAACATTCTGGTGAACCTGCACTGCACTCCTTCCAAGGCCAATATATCCTTTCTAAGGTGCGGTGCCCATAACTGTACACAGTGCTCCAGATGTGGTCTAACCAGGGCTTTGTATAGCTGTGGCAAAATTTATTTCTCTTTATATTCTAACCCACTAGATAGAAAGGCTAACATTCCAATTAGCCTTTTTGATTACTTTTGTACCTGACCACTACATTTTATGATCTGTTTACGTGGATCCTTAAATCGCTTTGGACCTCCATTGTTCCTAGCTTTTCAACATTTAAAAAACTCAGGTCTATCCTTTTTTGGTCCAAAATGGATGACCTCACACTTACCTACATTGAAACCAATCTGCCACAGTTTTATCCACTCACTTAATCTGTCAAAGTCTCTTTGTAATTTTATGCTACCATCTACATTACTTACTATGCCACCAACTTTGTGTCATTGGCAAACTTGGATATATGGCTCCCTATTGGGTTATATAAGTCATTAATAAACACAGTGAAGAGTTGAGGCCCCAGTACAGATCTTCCTGGGACACCATTAGTCACTTTCTTCTATTTGAGTACATACCCATTATCCCTACTTTCTGTCTTCTACTGCCTAACCAATATCCTAACCAGGTCACTAATTTGCCTTCAATTTCACAAGCTTTAATTTTAACTAACAGTCTCTTATGTGGAACCTTATCGAATGCCTTCTAGAAATCCATATAAACTACATTCATAGACATTCCCCTGTCCATTACTTTAGTTACAGCCTCAAAAAATTCAATTAGGTTCGTTAGACATGACCTACCCTTTCCAAATCCGTGTTGGCTCTCTCTAATCAGCTCAAATTTCTCTAAGTCATCCTGTCCTTAATTATAAATTCCAGTATCTTCTCCACAACAGATGTTAGACTAAGAGGCCTATAATTTCCTGGTTTCTTTCTCTCATCTTTATTAAATAATGGAGTTACATTTGCAATTTTTCAATCTAAAGGGACAATTCCTGAATCAAGAGATCTTTGGAAGAGAATGGCTAAAGCATCTACGATTTCCTTACCTACTTCCTTTTAAAATCCTGGAAACCATGAGGTCCTGGGGATTTGTCGGTTTTTACTGCCATTATTTTTTGTATTACTGTTTTCCTGCTTACTTTAACTATAGTGAGTTCCAGTTCTTGATTCATTATTAGCTTCCCTGGAATGTCAGGTATATTATCCTCTTCACCTGCTGTGAAGACTGACTGGAGGAAAGAGTCTGTCCAACATTCTCTGCCATATTGCCCACCGTTATGACACTTAAATGTTCGCTGATACGTTCTATTTGGAGAAAATAAAGCTTGATCTGTGCAAGTGACTTTTTTTCTCCTATTTTGCACAGGTTGAAGAGTGGATGTTGATACAAAGCACAAGTTAGGAAAACAATGGCTCCAAAACTTCTTGTAAAACCAATTATAATGCTCAAGAAGCTATTTTTAGGCATAAAAACCCTACCATATAGGGTGTCTACTTGGATGGCAAAGTATTGCTTTAAAAATGAACAAAGTGTGAAAGGTTACTTGTACAGCTAGGGCAAGTCATATGTACAGCTGAGGACTATCTAAAAGCTCAGCAATGAGCTGTGATATATTGCAGGACAAAAAATTATTTTACAAAGTGCAACAACGCAAGATGCCTACATGCCTAAAGGAGAAAAAACATGAAGTAATAGTGGAACCTTGTGGAGCACCCTCTCGGGTTCAACTATTCGGGTGAGTGTTGAATTATTTTGAGAAACTGTTACCTTGAAATTATGCCTTGTGAATATTAGTGGTTGAATGGTTAATGCATTTGTATGAAATTCTTTTATCTGCTGTTTTAATGAACATATTAATCTGTTTAAAATGAATGGATTAACACTGTCAAAATAGCAGACAAAGAAATTTCATATGAAAGTGTTGTGTTTTATTAATATTTGCACAGCATAATTTCAAGGCTGTATGATTTCATACCTAATAGTTTCAGCTATTTAGCTTGTATAATATACATTGCAATAGCATAATATTGTTCCTTTTTCCATATGTAAGCCCCCTTGGTCTGTATCATTTGCATTTTCAGTTGTTCAAAACAGTCTTTGTTTATTGTTCAAAATACTCACAAAGCCTTATTCTGATCCTAACTTTTGCACAATTCAACCTTGACCGAGTAAATTCCAAATGATCCTTGCACATCCTTGGGATCAGGATTCCAAGTGATTTTGGAGGAGGACGATTAGACCATAGCACATCAGTTGAGAAAGGTGTCAAAAGCCAAAAGCAGCAATGAAATGTATGTGGGGAAGAGACTCTTGAGTTGGATGACAAATGGACATCTCTTGTATAGTTCCCTCTACAGGGATGAGTCAGGTAAGAGAAACACATCAACTACAGCTCCAAGCTGTTGTATCTTTACAGCTCCAAGCTGTTGTATCTTTACAGCTCCATCTACAATTCCAGAGCTCAGAGGAAGGAGGCCCATATATCAGATGTTAGATAAACTTCTGGAGGTTGTGCAGTATGGGTTCAAATAAGTGCCATGCTCTGCAATTTTTTCCCTAAAACTCTCTGCCTCTCCACCTCCCTCTTCTACTTGAAGACCTCCTTAAAACCCATATATTTGACCAAGCTTTTAGTCAACCCTCCTAATAGCTCCTTCTTTGACATGGCATCTATTGGTGGAGTGGAATATAATGTGGGAAAATGTGAAGTCATCCACTTTGGGAGGAAAAATAAAAAAGCAAAATATTATTTGAATGGAGAAATACTACAAAATGCTGCGGTACAGAGGGATCTGGGTGTCCTCGTACATGAAACACAAAAAGTCAACATACAGGTGCAGCAGGTAATCCGGAAGGCAAACGGAATATTGGCCTTTATTTCTAGGGGGATGGAGTATAAAAGCAGGGAAGTCATGCTACAACTGTACAGGGTGCTGGTGAGACCACACCTGGAGTACTGCGTACAGTTCTGGTGCCCTTATTTAAGGAAGGACATACTTGCATTGGAGGCAGTTCAGAGAAGGTTCACTAGGTTGATTCTGGGTATGGAAGGGTTGTCTTATGAGGAAAGATTGAACAGGATGGGTCTATACTCATTGGAGTTTAGAAGAATGAGAGGAGATCTTATTGAAACATACAAGATTCTGAGGGGACTCGATAGGGTAGATGCTGAGAGGATGTTACCCCTCATGGGGGAATCCAAAACTAGGGGGCATAGCCTCAGAATAAGAGGTCGCCCGTTTAAGATGGAAATGAGGAGGAATTTCTTCTCCCAGAGGGTCGTGAATCTTTGGAATTCTTTACCCCAAAAAGCTGTGGAAGCTGAGTCATTGAATATATTCAAGGCTGAGTTAGACAAATTTTTGATCAGCAAGGGAGTCAAAGGATATGGGGAAAGAGTGGGAAAGTGGAGTTGAGGTAAAAATCAGATCAGCCATGATCTCATTAAATGGCGGAGCAGGCTCGAGGGGCCGAATGGCCTACTCCTGCTCCAATCTCTTATGGTCTTATGGTCTTATGGAGGGAGCAGGAAACTAGCAGTAGTCCAGAGTTAGTAGAGTGATGGTTGTGGGTTTACAGATGGATGAGAGGTGGGGTAAAAAGCTCAGCTCAGATTGAACAGAATGACCGTTGTAGATCCACCGTGTTCAGCTTGAGCAGACAGTTAGGGAGGTTGATGAAGTTGGATAAAACGTTTTGCACAAATTTGTGTTTGTGTTTGGAGATGATACAACAACAACTCACATTTACACAGTACCTTTAACATAGAAACATGTCCTAACGTGCTTCACAGATGCGTAATTATTTTGCCATATTTTGGGGCACGGTATTCAAGCTAGGTCATTTCTAGTTAAAGTGATGAGCATACTTGTCCAATAGTCCTGCTCTGTACTATACTAAGATATTGCCCTTCAGCGCACCATAGGCAATGTCGAGGAGTCATCTGGTCGCACTGTGGCTGTTGTCCCACTTTTTCTTTAGAGTAATCCTGTACCTTTATTGAAGATTCCTCCCAAATCACCATAGAGAATTAGCTCTGTAAAGAAAACAAGAATGACGACTTGCATTGATATCGTGCACCATATGTAAAAGAACAGCTCACTGTTTTTATAAAAGAAGAGACCAATAAGAGGCAGGTAAAGAGGAATTTAGGTGCCACCAAAGGCATGGTTGAAGGAGACTTGTGAGAGAGGTAGCCAGATGAAGTGGTTCATGGAGAGAATTCCAGTGCGTGGAAATGTAGGGCGCTAAATTGGGCCGTGTAGTGCCCATTGTTTTGACGCTACACAGCCTTTCCGACATCCAAGATGGCATCTTGGATGCGCACGCAAGTTTCCTGTGTGACGTGCGCCAGATGCCAACTTGGTATAGGAGTTAGCACAGGTGCAGATAAGGAACGCTGGAAACATGTAAAGTAGGGAGAAAATGGCTGCAATCAGGTGCAACGCTGATTTAAAGTGATACACACTATTTTCGAACTTAACGCTCAACTCAACGCACAGTCTTATCCCCGACCATCTAAACATTTCTTACAGTGCCTGAAGGACCCCCCACCAGCACTATTTAAAGGGCCATGCAGGTATTGCAGGTCAGTTGCTGGATTATTGCTTCTGGCTGCTGGAGGAATAGGGAGTGTTTTTTGAAGCACCCTATTCTTATTGAGAGTTCCTACATTACTTTTGAGAGTGCTTTGGCAGGTATTACCTTACGGGTCAGAAAGTTACAACCCTGGTGGAACAATATTTCTGCCAACCATGGGTGGTCTGCTAGGGCTCCCGCTGGCCATTGAGCACGACTGGGAGCATGCAGAGAGGCCACGCGCAGCAGATTAAGCTGCGAGGAGACGGAGGACGAAGAGATGCAGGGCACTGAGCAGGAGGCCCTACCCAATGTGGGCCTTCTGGGATCAATTCTCTTACCTCAACATGACCTAGGAGGATTGCATCTGGTTCACCAAGGAAGCCGTCACTGAGATCTATCAACTGGTGCGGCCACAACTGCAGCCTCAGAGCAGGGCGAGGACAGCATTGCCTGTGGCTGTGAAGGTCACCGTGGCGCTGAGTTTCTACGGCTCAGGGTCATTTCAGGCCTCTGCTGGCGATATGTGCAACATCTATCAGTATGCAGTGCACTGCTGCATAAGGGAGGTCACAGACGCACTGTACCACATGAGGAACAGGTTCATCACCTTCCCTCTCAACAGAGACAATCAGACCGAGCGAGCACGGGGGTTTGCTTGCATTGCTGGCTTCCCCATGGTGCAGGGTGCCATGGACTGCACGCACATTGCCCTGCGTGCCCCGCACATCAATTCGGCTGTCTTCGTCAACTGAAAGGGATTCCACTCCCTCAACGTGCAGATGGTGTGCGACCACATGCATCGAATCTTGGAGGTCGATGCCTGCTAACTTGGGAGTAGTTATGCGGCAGTCCAACGTGCCAGGTATTTTTCATTCGTCTCGGCAAGTCAAAGGCTGGCTACTGGCTATCCCCTCACGACGTGGCTCATGACACCAGTCAGGAATCCACGCACACGTGCACAGCAGGCCTACAACGAGAGCCATGCTGCCACACGCAACATCGTGGAGCACACCATAGGCCTCCTCAAAAAAACGCTTCCACTGCCTAGACCGGTCTGGAGAAGCCCTGCAGTACTCCCCTGAGCGGGTGGGCAGATTTGTGGTGGTCTGCTGCATGCTGCACAATCTCGCCATCATGAGGGACCAGCCTTTGCCACCAATGACTGTAGAAGATCCTGAGCCAGAGGTGGAGGAGGAGGCTTAGGAGGAAGAGGCGGAGGAGCAGGAGGAGGACGAGGCTGAGGAGGAGCAGGAGGAGGAGGCGGTGGAGCTGGAAGAGGAAGTGGAGGAAGACGCAAGGGTGCAACAGGAACTGCACGCCTTGTCTGCAAGGGCTGTGCGTGCTCACCTGATCGGTGTCCGCTATCAATAATTGAAACTAGATCCCCCAACTCTCCAACAGTCCTACATTCCCCATCTTTCCCCTCCCACAAGACAATCAAATCGCCCTCCATCTGATTACACACTGGTGTCCCTCTCAGCTCATTGCATAAATAAAAACCACCACCGAATGCAAAATCAAACTCTCATTTATGGATTAATAAATGAAATTATGCAAACATAACAGAACTCTTCACCCTTGTGCATTCCCTTAATGCCTGTTGTTCGTGTGCCTTTATTTATCCTATTGCTCCTAAGAGATACTTCCCCTATGGCTGGAGCATGGGTGGTGAAAGGCTGCTGGCTTTCAATGGAGGAATGTCCAGATGGCTTTGGAGGACGACCTCGAGCAGCATTTGGTGGTGTACGCCCATCAGTCGTCTTCTGTAGCCTGGCCCATCGAAGTCCTCATCTGACTCCTCTGCAGCAGAACTAGTGAGTGACCTCGCCCTCCGGCGAGCTGGTACCTGTGATATCCATTCCCCCCGCCCCGGCTCCTGCACACTTGTGCTCAGTGTCTCACCACTTGCAGATCCCTTCTCTCACCTAACCTCTAAAGGACGCGCAGTGTCAGTCTCTGAGCTGCTGGAAGCAAGTTCAGATCGAGTCACGGTGTGGCTTCAGTGATCCTCCTCCTCCTCGGACGGTGCCATCATGTGTTCTTGGGTATCTGCAATGATAAAGGGAAACAGGTTGAGTTGTGGAGTGGGGAGAGGAGCAAGTAAGAGGTGTGTGCTGGCAGCATGTGCAGCAGGTGAGTCAGAAAAGATTATGGGAGAAGGGAGACGTGGAAAAGGAGAAGGAGCATTAGATATGCAGAGACCCCCTTGACCGGGACCTCCAGCGCGGCATGTTGTGACGGCTGCAGTGACGGCCCACCCAATGATCTGGAGCACAGTCTCCTCTAATGGGGTGAGGCCGTGCAGACATGCCCGTCCAGCCTCAGGTCCCTCTAGCTGCCGGGTGCTTTATGCACCACCTTCTCCTACAAGACAGAGGACAGTGTGTCAGTGAGTGTCCTGCAAGGTGTGTGGGCGATGTGCCTGTCATGGTCGAATAGCTGCCAGTTTGTGTGACTTGTGAGTGGTGGTTGTGTAGCCTGCAAGTGTGGTACTATGTGCGAGTGAGATGCAACATTGCGTATGGATGGGCAGTGTTTGTTGGTGGGTGGGTGATGGGAGGTGTCGTGCATGGAATATTGGTGCAGTTGGTAGGATGTGGCACTTGACACTTGCATTCACTCACCTTGACCACTCGTGTCAAATCATTAAACTTCTTCTGGCTCTGCACCCACGTGCGTGGTGCAATGCTCCTAGCATTCACCTCCTGCGCCACAGCCTGCCAATGCCTGTACAGCTGTAGTCTAGAGGGTCTCCGGCCACCCTGCGGTTACATGCTTGCCCTTCTTTGGTCCACGCCTTCCACCAGGGCTTCCAGAGCATCGTCCGAGAATCGTGGAGTCCTCGCTCTTGCCGGTGCAGCTACTCGCAATGCCATTCTCCCTTCTCCTACTTGGCTGTGTACCTGCCATTGGAAATGTGCCTGCACCTTTAAATAGTGCAGGCTGCTGATAACATGCGCTGTGCACACCCCATTTCCAACTTCCTCATTCTCCGTGCAGCCTCTCAGTAGCGAGGGCTGCGCGGAGATTTCATGGTAAGTAGCAGGCAGCATGAAGTTCACCTGCTGCCTGCGTAGGGTCCGACGGGTGTGGGATGGTAGCGCAAAACGGACCCTTTCATCCAAATTTTCCCCCATAGTGCCTGAAAAATTGATGGTGGATTGGAGGGAGCAGGAAACTAGCAATAGTCCAGAGTTAGTGGAGTGATGGTTGTGGGTTTACAGATAGATGAGAGGTGGGGTAAAAAGCTCAGCTCAGATCGAACAGAATGACCGTTGTAGATCCACCATGTTCAGCTCGAGCAGACAGTTAGGGAGGTTGATGAAGTTGGATAAAACGTTTTGCACAAATTTGTGTTTGTGTTTGGAGATGATACAACAACAACTCACATTTACACAGTATCTTTAACATAGAAATACATCCCAACGTGCTTCACAGATGCATAATTAGAGGAAAAAATAGATGCCATGTCAAAGAAGGAGCTATTAGGAGGGTTGACTAAAAGCTTGGTCAAAGATATGAGTTATAAGGAGGTCTTCAAGTAGGAGAGGGAGGTGGAGAGGCAGAGAGTTTTAGGGAACAGCCGCCAATGGTGTGCAAAGGGCAGGAGGAGGTTACAGAGATAGGGGGTGAGGCCATGAAGGGATTTAATGGATATGAAATTCAAATTTGAGGCAATGGGGGACCAGGAGATCAGCAAACACAGGGGTGATGTGTTTGGGACTTGGTACAGGTTAGGAAATGGGCAGCAGAGTTTTGTATGAGCTGAAGCTTATGGAGAATGAAGGATAGGAGGGTGGCCAGCAGAACATTAGAATAGTTGCATCTGGAGGTAACAAAGGCATGGATGAGGGTTTCAGCAGAAGAGGGGCAGAGGTGGGCAATGTTATGGAGATGGTCTTTGTGATCGAGGGGATATGGGGTCGGAAGCTTAGCTTGGAATCAAATAGGGTGCCGAGATTGCGAATAGTCTGATTCAACCTGTGCTCGGGGAGGGGGATGGAATTGGTGATGAGGGTATGGTGTTTGCGGCAGGGGTTGAAGACAATGGCTTTGCTTTTCCGAATGTTTAACTGGAGGAAATTGTGGCTTATCCAGGACTGGATGTTGGACAAGCAGTGTGATGACACAGAGTCAATGGAAGGGTTGAGAGATGTGTTGAAGTGATAGAGCTGGGTATCGTAAGTGTACATGTGGAACCTGACACCATTTCTGTGGATGATGTTGCCAATAGACAGCATGTATCATAGAATCGTAGAATCTTATGGCACAGAAGGAGGCCAGTCAGCCCATCGTGCTGTGCCAGCTCTTCGAAAGAGCTATCCAATTAGTCCCGTTCCCTTGGTCTGTCTCCATAGCCCTGCAACTTTTTCCTTTTCAAGGATATATCCAATTCCATTTTGAAAGTTGAATCTGCTTCCACCACTCTTTCAAGCAGTGCATTCTAGAACATGACAACTCGTTGCTTAAAAATTTCTCCTAATCGCCCCTCTGGCTCTTTTGCCAATTATCTTAAGATGTAGATGTGGAAGAGCAAGAACTTTAGAGGGAACGGAATGCTCTGGCTACAATTTGATATGTAAAAGTGGAAGCAAATGAGGGCAGTTCCACTGAGCTGGACAACGGTGTAGAGACATTGGATGAAGATGGCTGCAGAGAGGTTAAGAACGACGAGGCAGGATGGTGGACTACAATCACTCTTACAGGGGATGTCATTTGTGATCTTGAATAGGGTCATTTCGGTGCTGTGGCATGGGTGGAAACCAGATTGAAGAAATTCAAACATGGATTTGCAGAAAAGATGGGCACAGATTTGGGAGGCGACAACACGTTCAAGGACTTTGGAGATAAAAGGGAGGCTGGAGATGAGGCAGCAGTTTGCAAGCGCAGAGGTGGTCAAGGGTGGATGTTTTTGAGTAGAGAGATGATAATGGGGGTTTAGAAAGGGAGGGGGAGGTACTTGAGGATGGGGAACCATTTACAAGGCTATCTAGCAAGGGGACCAGGAAAGGAAGTTGGGTGATCAGCAGTTTAATGGAAATGAGGGTCAAGAGAACAGCAGGTGGGTCTCATGGACTAGGTGAGTTTGGAGAGGGCATGAGGGGAGGTAGGAGTGAAACTAAAGAAAGATAGAACTCTCTCCCTCAAAAATCTGTTAAGGTTAGGTCAATTGAAAATTTCAAAACTGAGATTGATAGATTTTTGTTAGGCGAGGGTATTAAGGGTTACGGAATCAAGGCGGATAGATGGAGTTAAGATACAGATCAGCCATGATATAATTGAATGGCAGAACAGGCTTGAGAGGCTGAATGGCCTACTCCTGTTCCTATGTAAGCTCAGGGCTAGGGTGGAGGGGAGCTTCGTCTGCTTCAACTATTTGTTCAATTTTTCCATATAAAAAAGAGGTTGACCTCTACCTCAACCACTCCCTGTGGCAAAGCATTCCATGCTCCAATAATCCTTTGTGAAAAGAAACTCCCCAACAAGAGGAAATCGTATTTTCCCATTCACTCTATCATAATTTTAAATACTTCTATTACATTTCCTCTTAGCTTTTTCTGCTGCACTGGATATAGTCTCAGTATCTCATGTCTCTCCTCATCCCTGGCATCATGCTGGTGAATCTGTGGCTTTAATATCTTTTTTATAATGGGACACAGAGTACTCTAACTGTAGCCTTACCAATGTCTTGTAAAACATTATCATTGCTTCTTTACTCTTCTATGAAGAAATATCTCAATGATATTTGACTTTAGTTGAAATAAGCTATTCTAACTTTTCATAGATCACAAGTGAGGCTATGTTTGGAACAGTCAGTGCAATTTTGAGTATCTTACATTTAAAAGGACATTGAAGCATAGAGGAGGGTTCAGAGAAATGATACGATTATGGGATTCAGGCTCCAAATTATGAAGAGAAAAGAAGATTGAGAGTGGACATGATGTCGGTTTTTTTAATGACGACAAGAATGGATAATGCAGCCACAAGCATATTTTTTAATTTGAACTGTGAACAGCAAACTAGAGGACTAGTAGAAAATCCATTACAGATAGTTAAATTAAATGATTTTAATGTTTTGTGGAAAGTTGAAAATTAACTAAAAACGGATTTCTGCTGAGAACTAAATTTGTACCTGGCAGACGTTGAGTGGAAAAGGTTTTCAATGCTTGCATGATTCGGTCGGTAGTAGGCACATCTGTGTATTAGCTACAGTTGGGATTTATACATAAAATTACTGAGGTGCAAAATGAATGAAAATTAACTGCAACACTCCCACTGAAGCTTTGTTGAGATGTGTTGGATTTAATAGATGCCTGTCATTCTGTTAATCAAAGCCACATGCACAAGGATAGATAGAATCAGATTTCTTAATCTGGAGACTAACAGTTAAGAGGGAGGTCTGATAGCCCGCACGTATGAAAGAAGAATCATTAAAGACATCACTTAATAGACCATAAACGTTTAAGGGTAGAGTTTCCGTTCGTTTACTCCAGTAATATTAGCGCAATCCGTGTGGAATCGGCCGAATCAGCACAAAAGTTCCGGAAATTTTAAATGTAAGTGAATTACGCCCAAAGCCACTTATGTTCATGTTTTCCGCGACGTTTTACGCTGGTTTAACATTCAATTCGCCAGATCAGGCCCCACCCATAAAACTGGTCACACCCCCGGGTCATAATTATGAGGTTCCGCTGATTGCACTGGTTCGGGAAGGCTCTCCAAATTGCATTCATTTTCTTAGGCGCACAGGCACTAGTAGGCACTTATAAAGAGTTTTTCATATCAAAAAATATTTAATTTACTAAGAAACTGACTGGTGTACATCAATGAAACTATTAAATGGTTCAGTATAGTTTTTTAAAGTCATTTTCAGTGATTTTAAATCAGATTACTCACAGGTGGAGGACTGGACACTCCGATTAAAAATGCTTATTTTTGCTGATAAACCCATTTTCAGCTGAATTAATAAAACTGCACCAGGTTAGCACTCTTAAATACATCAAGGAATACTTTATAATAGAAAGAAATAATAGATTATGTTCTATTATGCTGTCCGATTGCACTGGTTCATGGAAGATTTTACATTTGTAATTAAGCAAATTAATTTTAGCGGAAACTTGAACTGTAATCTAATTAGTGCAAGTTCAAGAGCATTTTAGGCGCAATTTCCTGAATGTGCCCAAAGCGGAAAAATCTACCCCTTATTCTGGGTTGAGAAGAACATTGTACTTATTCTGATGTAGGTTGGCAGTGTTTGTGTCTGTTACATCTCCTCCAGGCACAGAAACTGTAATTGTGGCTTCACCCACTAGACTACAAACTTTCTGTTTGAGGGTGTCAATGGAGCCAATGCAGGCCCACATCATAAAAGTTCTTAAATTGGTAGCTTTCCTTTTACCATTAGGGTTAAGTGAATATTTTTGAAATGAAAATCTTTTCCACAATTTTTCCTTTATCTTCCTGTTCTTTTCTCTCTCTCTCTCTCTTTCACCTCTGGTATCAGCTTGGCTTGATGTAGTACTTTTTCTTCCAAGTCTGGAGGTTGGGAGTTCGAGCCCCACTATGGACTTGAACACATGATCTAGGCTAACACTTCAGTACAGTATTGAGGGAGAGCTGCATTGTTGGAGTTGCCATCTTATACATAAAATGTTCAACTGAGGCCCTGTATGCCTGCTCAGGTAGATGTGAAAGATTGAAGAAGGGCAGGGAATTCTCCTGGTGTCCTGCTCAACACTCCTTACTCAACGGACAATCACCAAAAACAAAATATCAGATCATGCATTTGTTTGCTGTTTGTCAGACTTTGTGTGTACAAATTAGCTGCTGTGTTTGTTTGTAAAACAGTGACTGTACTTCAATAGTAATCTATTATCTGTGAAGCACTTTAAAACATCCTGAGAATGTGGGAAGGTACTATATATATATATATATATATATTCAAGTTCTTTCTTTATGTAAGTCTCCAGGTTATTGATTTCATTTATGATGATTCTTGTGATGAGTTTATACCTCTTGATTGTGAAATAAGGACTGACACACCTGTGTCATCAGAGCCTGAAGCAACCGTAAATTCAATTTCTTTGCTTCAATAAATTCTCAGTTCTTAATTACACAAAAAAACATGTATTTTATTGTGATTTTAGCATTGCATTTTCCCTAAGATCACATTTTCTGACTAACAACAAAACATAACTGATACTTAGCCTTTTTGTTTTTCTGCAAAACTTCAAATTTCAACTCATTTGTTCTTTATTTTGGGAAAAGACAAAAACTCAAATTAGGATCAGGAAAGACACTTGGATTATTGTTCATCTTTGGCGCTTGGGCGTTAATCTGACAGAGCCCATAATAGAAGCCATCTGATTTTCATCCCATTGATTTTATCTTATTGTGGAATAAGTAATTTTTCAATATTTTTATTTTGTTTAAAATCTTATCCTGGCCATAAGAAATTTAATTCTGAGAAAAAAGGCAGATGAAAATGATTTCAAAAATTCTTTTGAGTGAATCGGTTTTGTTCACCTTTTAATATTTTTTTCATTGTTAGGCTCTTCTGACTGGTCATTTTGTAAGTCCTTATTAATTTCTCATTGGCAGTTTTCCAGCTGTTTTCCTCAATTTTGAATTGTATGTTCACAACCTCCTCAGTTTTGATTTGCTGCAATTTTACTTTGAACCAATGATCAAGATATTGTAGCCTAGTGGCTATGGTACTGGACAAATGACCCAGAGGTCATGGGTTCAATTTTAAACTTGAATGGCGGATGTGTTGCGGGTGGGGGGGCTGTGAAAATTGCAAAAATGTAGAGCCGGTTCGGAAACCGGCTCCAACCCGCCGACTTCCGAGTTCCCCACTGACACATGTGTGTGCGCGCGCTTCCCGAATCCGGATGTCCCACCGGCAATTAAAGCCGACGGGATGACAGTTAAAGAAGCAAATGTACCAAGGTACTTAAGGCACTTTACTTGTGACATATTAGGTAGTTAAAACGATTTTTAACTTATCTGGGTGGTTTTCCCATGGCTTATGATTCATGCCTGGTGAAATCAGGTGTGAAGGGCCAGATCAGGCAAAAATAAACAAAATAAATGAAATAAAAAACCATTGCTCAAAGTTAAAACACAAAATCAACCTACCTTTCCACCCTGCTCTGATGTCCGATGTCCCTCTCAGCCCCGATGTCTACCTCTCCGATCTCCCCCTCATCCCCCGATGTCCCTCTCCGATGTCCCTCTTAGCCCCCGATCCCTGATGTACCTCTCCGATCTCCCCCTTCCCCCCCAAATTGTCCCCCCCTCTTCCCCTCCCCCTCGATGTCCCCTTGATCTTCCCCTCTCTTCCCCCGATCTTCCCCTCTCCTCCCCCTGATCTTCCCCTCTCCGCCCCCCGATCTTCCCCTCTCCGCCCCCGATCTTCCCCTCTCCTCCCCCCGATCTTCCCCTCTCCTCCCCCCGATCTTCCCCTCTCCTCCCCCCGATCTTCCCCTCTCCGCCCCCCCGATCTTCCCCTCTCCTCCCCCCGATCTTCCCCTCTCCTCCCCCTAATCTTCCCCTCTCCTCCCCCGATCTTCCCCTCTCCTCCCTCTAATCTACCCCTCTCCTCCCCCTAATCTTCCCCTCTCCCCGATCTTCCATCCCAACGCCAGATGACGTCTCGCTTTTTCTCTTTCTCTCCCCCCACCTCGGCGTTGCAGCTCATGTCGGCAGCCAGCCTGTCAATCAGGCCGGTTACCGGGCGCGAAACCCAGAAAGTACTTTAATCACCATCAATTACATCGCAATCACGTCGGAAATGGGACTTTTTTTATTTGGGTTTGCCACGCGCAACTTCACCTCCCCCCCCGCCCCCCCCGCGCCCCCGCCCCGCTGCCAACCTGCTACCATTTCAAAATTGAGCCTCATGAGTTCAAATTGGAAATTCAGTTCAATAAATCTGGTAATTTGTGGGCTAGCACCAGAAAATTACCATGAAAGCTGCTGCATTGTTGTAAGAAGTCCAACTGGTTCACTAATATTCTTCAGGGAAGAGAATCTGCCTGTGGTTGACTCTTAATGCCCTCAGGGCATCGAAGGGGGGGGCGATAAACGTTGCCTTGTCAGCGCCAGGACCACTTGGCTCCAGACCTCTTTACAACCTTGGTCCAAACATGGACAAAAGAGCTGAATTCCAGAGGTGAGGTGAGAGTGACTGCCCTTGGCAGCATTTGACCGAGTGTGGCACCAAGGAGCCCCAGTAGAATTGAAGTCAATGGGAATCGGTGGAAAACTCTCCAGTGGCTGGAGTCATACCCAGCACAAAGGAAGATGGTAGTGGTTGTTGGACGCCAATCATCTCAGCCCCAGGGCATTGCTGCAGGAGTTCCTCAGGGCAGTGTCCTAGGCCCAACCATCTTCAGCTGCTTCATCAATGACCTTCTCTCCATCATAAGATCAGAAATGGGGATGTTCACTGATGATTGCACAGTGTTCAGTTCCATTCGCAACCCCTCAGATAATGAAGCAGTCCGAGCCTGCATACAGCAAGATCTGGATAACATCCAGACTTGGGCTCATAAGTGGCAAGTAACATTTGCGCCAGACCAAGTGCCAGGCAATGACCATCTCCAACAAGAGAGAGTCCAACCACCTCCCCTTGACATTCAACGGCATTACCATCGCCGAATCCCCCACCATCAACATCCTGGGGGTCACCATTGACCAGAAACTTAACTGGACCAGCCACATAAATACTGTGGCTACAAGAGCAGGTCAGAGGCTGGGTATTCTGCGGCGAGTGACTCACCTCCTGACTCCCCAAAGCCTTTCCACCATCTACAAGGCTCAAGTCAGGTGTGTGATGAGTACAGCTCCAACAACACTCAAGAAGCTCGACACCATCCAGGACAAAGCAGCCCGCTTGATTAGCATCCCATCCACCACCCTAAGCATTCACTCCCTTCACCACCGGCGCACAGTGGCTGCAGTGTGTACCATCCACAGGATGCACTGCAGCAACTCGCCAAGGCTTCCTTGACAGCACCTCCCAAACCCGCGACCTCCACCACCTAGAGGGACAAGAGCAGCAGGTACATGGGAACAACACCACCTGCACGTTGCCCTCCAAATCACACACCATCCCGACTTGGAAATATATCGCCGTTCCTTCATCGTCGCTGGGTCAAAATCCTGGAACTCCCTTCCTAACAGCACTGTGGGAGAACCTTCACCACAGGGACTGCAGCGGTTCAAGAAGGCGGCTCATCACCACCTTCTCAAGGGCAATTAGGGATGGGCAATAAATGCCGGCCTCGCCAGCGACGCCCACATCCCATGAACGAATTTAAAAAATATCAAATTTTTAAAAAAGTATGATAATGGAATTATGATTGCAAAAGTGTGACAATAGAAAGTAAGTGTGAAAAACAGAAAATGTGGGCTAGATACTTGACTTTTACATAGAAATGACAACAGGGAAACACTGTTCAGCCCAACTGGTCCATGTTGGGGTTTATCCTCCACACAATCAATAGTCCGAATCCATGTGCTCACCTTGCTCCCTTTATTCCCCTTTTTTCAACCACCGATCTAACCTATTCTTAATTATATTATAAATGTTATCTGAGAAAATATATTGAAACAATTTCCGATTAAAGAGGGCATAAATATTGTTAATTTAAAAAAAATACCAACTGAAGAAAAATTAGGTGAGAGCTTTGATGGTGTTAGTATTACTGATTATATGTTATCAAAAAGGTGAAAGTTCATTTGTAAAATGCTCTATGCATTAACTTCCTCATTATTTCCATGTAAATTTACCTGCTTCGTTTTTTACAGTCAACAAAGTGAGGAATGTCCGTGTCAGGATATAGAGCATTTTTCCATTTTTATACTTAGGTGTTTCATTTCCTTTATAGCCTTTTTATAGTGTACTAATTAATGAGTTTGTGTTAAATTTCTGCCTGTGCAATTTTAACATAGTTATTAACCCATTTATTTTAAATAAGTTAACAATTGTATTTAAATAATGCAAACATGAATTTAACTCATTAACCAGTGTGCTAAAAATAGTATAAAGAAGAAGTTAAACCTCAAGTCTCAAGATCAATGGGGGTAAAATTGGTCATCCTACCCCAGACACATTTGTGAATTCTTGTTCTTGACAAGGAGCTTTGCACTCCAGAAATGCATTTCGAGAATTCGGGTGGTGAGGTCAATTTTAGTGGCCAGAAAATCTTACAAGGGCCACTTACCTCACCCATCTGAATTCCTGGCACATGAAGCTCCAAGATTTTAACGTTATGTCCTCTATGAGTGAAAATTCATAAAATTAATTGTATGATGATCTGAGAAGTGCAAGGATACTGTTCTAACCCAGATCACAGAGGTGAAAAGATACTTTTTGAATCCAGATCCCAGAGGTGAAAGGATACTAATCTAACCCAGATCCCAGAGGTGAAAGGATACTAATCTAACCCAGATCACAAAGGTGAGATGATACTAATCTAACCCAGATCACAGAGGTGAAAGGATACTAATCTAACCCAGATCCCAGAGGTGAAAGGATACTAATCTAACCCAGATCACAAAGGTGAGATGATACTAATCTAACCCAGGTCCCAGAGGTGAGAGGATACTAATCTAACCCAGATCCCAGAGGTGAAAGGATACTAATCTAACCCAGATCCCAGAGGTGAGAGGATACTAATCTAACCCAGATCCCAGAGGTGAAAGGATACTAATCTAACCCAGATCCCAGATGTGAAAGGATACTTTTTTAAAATTCGTTCATGGGATGTGGGCGTCGTTGGCGAGGCCAGCATTTATTGCCCATCCCTAATTGCCCTTGAGAAGGTGGCAGTGAGCCGTCTTCTTGAACTGCTCCAGTCCATGTGGTGAAGGTTCTCCCACAGTGCTGTTAGGTAGGGAGTTCCAGGATTTTGACCCAGCTACGATGAAGGAACGGCGATATATTTCCAAGTCGGGATGGTGTGTGACTTGGAGGGGAACGTGCAGGTGGTGTTGTTCCCATATGCCTGCTGCCCTTGTCCTTCTGGGTGGTAGAGGTCGCGGGTTTGGGAGGTGCTGTCGAAGAAGCCTTGGTGAGTTGCTGCAGTACATCCTGTGGATGGTACACACTGCAGCCACTGTGCGCCGGTGGTGAAGGGAGTGAATGTTTCGGGTGGTGGATGGGGTGCCAATCAAGTGGGCTGCTTTGTCCTGGATGGTGTTGAGCTTCTTGAGTGTTGTTGGAGCTGCATTCATCCAGGCAAGTGGAGAGTATTCCAACACACTCCTGAATTGTGCCTTGTAGATGGTGGAAAGGCTTTGGGGAGTCAGGAGGTGAGTCACTCATCGCAGAATACCCAGCCTCTGACCTGCTCTTGCAGCCACAGTATTTATGTGGCTGGCCCAATTAAGTCTCTGGTCAATGGTGACCCCCAGGATGTTGATGGTGGGGGATTCGGTGATGGTAATGCCGTTGAATGTCAAGGGGAGGTGGTTAGACTCTCTCTTGTTGGAGATGATCATTGCCTGGCACTTATCTGGTGCGAATGTTACTTGCCACTTATCAGCCCAAGCCTGGATGTTGTCCAGGTCTTGCTGCATGCAGGCACAGTCTGCTTCATTATCTGAGGGGTTGCGAATGGAACTGAACACTGTGCAATCATCAGCGAACATCCCCATTTGTGACCTTATGTCGGAGGGAAGGTCATTGATGAAGCAGCTGAAGATGTTTGGGCCTAAGACACTGCCCTGAGGAATTCCTGCAGCAATGTCGTGGGGCTGAGATGATTGGCTTCCAACAACCATTACCATCTTCCTTTGTGCTAGATATGACTCCAGCCACTGGAGAGTTTTCCCCCTGATTCCCATTGACTTCAATTTTACTAGGGCTCCTTGGTGCCACACTCGGTCAAATGCTGCCTTGATGTCAAGGGCAGTCACTCTCACCTCACCTCTGGAATTCAGCTGTTTTGTCCATGTTTGGACCAAAGCTGCAATGAGGTCTGGAGCTGAGTGGTCCTCGCGGAACCCAAACTGAGCATCGGTGAGCAAGTGCCACTTGATAGCACTGTCGACGACATCTTCCATCACTTTGCTGATGATTGAGAGTAGGCTGATGGGGCGGTAATTGGCCGGATTGGATTTGTCCTGCTTTTTGTGGACAGGACATACCTGGGCAATTTTCCACATTGTCGGGTAGATGCCAATGTTGTAGCTGTGCTGGAACGGCTTGGCTCGATGTGCGGCTAGTTCTGGGGCACAAGTCTTCAGCACGACAGCCGGGATGTTGTCAGGGCCCATAGCCTTTGCTGTATCTAGTGCACTCAGCCGTTTCTTGATATCACGTGGAGTGAATCGAATTGGCTGAAGACTGGCTTCTGTGATGGTGGGGATATCGGGAGGCGGCCGAGATGGATAATTGACTCAACACTTCTGGCTGAAGATGGTTGCAAATGCTTCAGTCTTGATTTTTGCACTCACGTGCTGGACTCTGCCATCATTGAGGATGGGGATGTTCACAGAGCCTCCTCCTCCCATTAGTTGTTTAATTGTCCACCACCATTCATGACTGGATGTGGCAGCACTGCAGAGCTTTGATCTGATCCGTTGGTTGTGGAATTGCGTAGCTTTGTCTGTAGCATGTTGCTTCCGCTGTTTAGCATGCATGTAGTCCTGAGTTGTAGCTTAGCACCTCATTTTTAGGTACGCCTGGTGCTGCTCCTGGCATGCTCTTCCACACTCCTCATTGAACCAGGGTTGATCCCATGGCTTGTTGGTAATGGTAGAGTGAGGAATATGCCAGGCCATGAGGTTACAGATTGTGCTGGAATACAATTCTGCTGCTGCTGATAGCCCACAGCGCCTCATGGATGCCCAGTTTTGAGCTGCAAGATCTGTTCTGAATCTATCCAATTTAGCATGGTGGTAGTGCCACACAACATGTTGGATGGTGTCCTCAGTGTGAAGACGGGACTTCCTCTCCACAAGGACTGTGCGGTGGTCACTCCTACCAATACTGTCATGGACAGATGCATCTGCAACAGGTAGATTGGTGAGGATGAGGTCAAGTAGGTTTTTCCCTCATGTTGGTTCACTCACCACCTGCCGCAGGCCCAGTCTGGCAGCTATGTCCTTCATGTCTTGGCTAGCTTGGTCAGTAGTGGTGCTACCGAGCCACTCTTGGTGATGGACACTTCCCCTACCCAGAGTACATTCTGTTTCCTTGCAACCCTCAGTGCTTCCTCCAAGTGGTGTTCAGCATGGAGGAGGACTGATTCATCAGCTGTGGGAGGGCAGTGGATGGTAATCAGCAGGAGGTTTCCTTGCCTATGTTTGACCTGATGTCCTGAGATTTCATGGGGTCCGGAGTCAATATTGAGGACCTCCAGTGCCACTCACTCCTGACTGTATATCACTGTGCCACTCCTCTGATGGGCCTGTCCTGCCGGTGGGACAGGACATACCCAGGGATGGTGACGGAAGAGTCTGGGACCTTGGCTGAATGATATGATTCTGTGAGTATGGCTATGTCAGGCTGTTGCTGAACTAGCCAGTGGGACAGCTGTCCCAATTTTGGCACAAGTCCCCAGATGTTAGAGAGGAGGACTTTGCTCGGTTTGCCTTTGTCATGTCCGGTGCCCAGTGGTCCGATGCCGGGTGGTCTGTCCGGTTTTATTCTTATTGTGACTTTCTGTAGCGAGATTGTACAACTGAGTGGCTTGCTGGGCCATTTCAGAAGGCGATGAATAATCAATCACATTGCTGTGGGTCTGAAGTCACACATAGGCCAGACTGGGTAAAGACGGCAGGTTTCCTTACCTAAAGGACATTAGTGAACCAGATAGGTTTTTAACGACGATCCGGTAGTTTCATGGCCACCATTACTGATGCAAGTTTTTTTAATTCCAGATTTACTTTAATTAATTGAACTTAAATCCCCTAGGATTTGAACTCATGACTCTGGATTATTAATCCAGGCCTCTGGATTATTAGTCCAGTAACATAACCATTTTGCTACCGTAACCGATTCTAATCTAACCCAGATCCCAGAGGTGAAAAGATACTAATCTAACCCAGATCACAGAGGTGAAAAGACACAAATCTAACCCAGATCACAGAGGTGAAAGGATACTAATCTAACCCAGATCACAGAGGTGAAAAGATACGAATTTAACCCAGATCACAGAGGTGAAAGGATACTAATCTAACCCAGATCCCAGTGGTGAAAAGATACGAATCGAACCCAGATCCCAGTGGTGAAAGGATACGAATCTAACCCAGATCACAGAGGTGAAAAGATACTAATCTAACCCAGATCACAGAGGTTAAAAGATACTAATCTAACCCAGATCCCAAATGTGAAAGGATACTAATCTAACCCAGATCCCAGATGCGAAAAGATACTAATCTAACCCAGATCCCAGATGTGAAAAGATACCAATCTAACCCAGATCCCAGATGTGAAAGCATACTAATCGAATCCAGATCCCAGATGTGAAAGGATACTAATCTAACCCAGATCACCCAGGTTAAAAGATATAAACTAACCCAGAACCCAGAGGTGAAAGGATACTAATCTAACCCAGATCCCAGTGGTGAAAAGATACTAATCTAACCCAGATCCCAGATGTGAAAGGATACAAATCTAACCCAGATCCCAGTGGTGAAAAGATACTAATTTAACCGAGATCACAGAGATGAAAAGATACTAATCTAACCCAGATCCCAGATGTGAAAGGATACTAATCTAACCCAGATACCTGATGTGAAAGCATACTAATCTAACCCAGATCCCAGATGTGAAAAGACACGAATCAAACCCAGATCCCAGATGTGAAAAGATACTAATCTAACCCAGATCACAGAGGTGAAAAGATACGAATCTAACCCAGATCACAGAGGTTAAAAGATATAAACTAACCCAGAACCCAGAGGTGAAAGGATACTAATCTAACGCAGATCACGGAGGTGAAAGGATACTAATCCAACCCAGATCCCAGTGGTGAAAAGATACTAATCTAACCCAGATCCCAGATGTGAAAGGATACAAATCTAACCCAGATCCCAGTGGTGAAAAGATACTAATCTAACCCATATCCCAGTGGTGAAAGGATACGAATCAAACCCAGATCCCAGATGTGAAAAGATACTAATCTAACCCAGATCACAGAGGTGAAAAGACACTAATCTAACCCAGATCACAGAGGTGAAAGGATACTAATCTAACCCAGATCACAGAGGTGAAAAGATACTAATCTAACCCAGAACACAGAGGTTAAAAGATACTAATCTAACCCAGATCCCAAATGTGAAAGGATACGAATCTAACCCAGATCCCAGATGCGAAAAGATACTAATCTAACCCAGATCCCAGATGTGAAAAGATACCAATCTAACCCAGATCCCAGATGTGAAAGCATACTAATCGAATCCAGATCCCAGATGTGAAAGGATACTAATCTAACCCAGATCACCCAGGTTAAAAGATATAAACTAACCCAGAACCCAGAGGTGAAAGGATAGTAATCTAACGCAGATCACGGAGGTGAAAGGATACTAATCTAACCCAGATCCCAGTGGTGAAAAGATACTAATCTAACCCAGATCCCAGATGTGAAAGGATACAAATCTAACCTAGATCCCAGTGGTGAAAAGATACTAATTTAACCGAGATCACAGAGATGAAAAGATACTAATCTAACCCAGATCACAGAGGTGAAAGGATACTAATCTAACCCAGATTACAGAGGTGAAAAGATACTAATCTAACCCAGATCCCAGATGTGAAAAGACACTAATCTAACCCAGATCCCAGATGTGAAAAGATACTAATCTAACCCAGATCCCAGAGGTGAAAAGATACTAATCTAACCCAGATCACAGAGGTTAAAAGATACTAATCTAACCCAGATCCCAGATGTGAAAAGACACGAATCAAACCCAGATCCCAGATGTGAAAAGATACTAATCGAACCCAGATCCCAGAGGTGAAAAGATTCTAATCTAACCCATATCCCAGAGGTGAAAAGATACTAATCTAACCCAGATCACAGTGGTGAGAGGACACTAATCGAACCCAGATCACAGAGGTGAGAGGATACTAATCCATCCCAGATCCCAGTGGTGAAAGGATACTAATCTAACCCAGATACCAGAGGTGAGATGATACAAATCGAACCCAATTCCCGGAGGTGAAAAGATACTAATCTAACCCAGATCACAGAGGTGAAAAGATACGAATCTAACCCACATCCCAGAGGTGAGAAGATACTAATCCAACCCAGATTCCAGTGGTGAAAAGATACTAATCTAACCCAGATACCAGTGGTGAAAGGATACTAATCTAACCCAGATCCCAGAGGTGAAAAGATACTAATCTAACCCAGATCACAGAGGTGAAAGGATACGAATCGAACCCAGATCCCAGTGGTGAAAGGATAATAATCTATCCCAGATCACAGAGTTGAGAGGATACTAATCGAACCCAATCCAAGTGGTGAGAGGATAATAATCCAACCCAGACCCCAGATGTGAAAAGATACTAATCTAACCCAGATCACAGAGGTGAAAGGATACTAATCTAACCCAGATCCCAGATGTGAAAGGATACTAATCTAACCCAGATCACAGAGGTGAAAGGATACTAATCTAACCCAGATCCCAGATGTGAAAGGATACTAATCTAACCCAGATCTCAGATGTGAAAGGATACTAATCTAACCCAGATCCCAGTGGTGAAAAGATACGAATCTAACCCAGATCACAGAGGTGAAAAGATACGAATCTAACCCAGATCACAGAGGTAAAAAGAAACTAATCTAACCCAGATCACAGAGGTTAAAAGATACTAATCTAACCCAGATCCCAAATGTGAAAGGATACTAATCTAACCCAGATCCCAGATGCGAAAAGATACTAATCTAACCCAGATCCCAGATGTGAAAAGATACCAATCTAACCCAGATCCCAGATGTGAAAGCATACTAATTGAATCCAGATCCCAGATGTGAAAGGATACTAATCTAACCCAGATCACCCAGGTTAAAAGATATAAACTAACCCAGAACCCAGAGGTGAAAGGATACTAACCTAACGCAGATCACGGAGGTGAAAGGATACTAATCTAACCCAGATCCCAGTGGTGAAAAGATACTAATCTAACCCAGATCCCAGATGTGAAAGGATACAAATCTAACCCAGATCCCAGTGGTGAAAAGATACTAATTTAACCGAGATCACAGAGATGAAAAGATACTAATCTAACCCAGATCCCAGATGTGAAAGGATACTAATCTAACCCAGATACCTGATGTGAAAGCATACTAATCTAACCCAGATCACAGAGGTGAAAGGATACTAATCTAACCCAGATTACAGAGGTGAAAAGATACTAATCTAACCCAGATCCCAGATGTGAAAAGACACTAATCTAACCCAGATCCCAGATGTGAAAAGATACTAATCTAACCCAGATCCCAGAGGTGAAAAGATACTAATCTAACCCAGATCACAGAGGTTAAAAGATACTAATCTAACCCAGATCCCAGATGTGAAAAGACACGAATCAAACCCAGATCCCAGATGTGAAAAGATACTAATCTAAACCAGATCACAGAGGTGAAAAGATACGAATCTAACCCAGATCACAGAGGTTAAAAGAGATAAACTAACCCAGAACCCAGAGGTGAAAGGATACTAATCTAACCCAGATCCCAGATGTGAATGAATACTAATCTAACCCAGATCCCAGAGGTGAGAGGATACTAATCTAACCCATATCCCAGAGGTGAAAAGATACTAATCTTATCCACATCCCAGAGGTGAAAAGATACTAATCTAACCCATATCCCAGTGGTGAAAGGATACGAATCAAACCCAGATCCCAGATGTGAAAAGATACTAATCTAACCCAGATCCCAGAGGTGAAAAGATTCTAATCGAACCCATATCCCAGAGGTGAAAAGATACTAATCTAACCCATATCCCAGTGGTGAAAGGATACTAATCTAACCCAGATCGCAGTGGTGAGAGGACACTAATCGAACCCAGATCACAGAGGTGAAAAGATACGAATCTAACCCACATCCCAGAGGTGAGAAGATACTAATCCAACCCAGATTCCAGTGGTGAAAAGATACTAATCTAACCCAGATACCAGTGGTGAAAGGATACTAATCTAACCCAGATCCCAGAGGTGAAAAGATACTAATCTAACCCAGATCCCAGAGATGAACGGATACTAATCTAACCCAGATCACAGTGGTGAAAAGACACTAATCTAACCCAGATCCCAGAGGTGAAAGGATACGAATCGAACCCAGATCCCAGTGGTGAGAGGATACTAATCTATCCCAGATCACAGAGTTGAGAGGATACTAATCTAACACAGATCCAAGTGGTGAGAGGATAATAATCTAACCCAGACCCCAGATGTGAAAAGATACTAATCTAACCCAGATCCCCGATGTGAAAAGATACTAATCTAACCCAGATCCCAGATGTGAAAGGATACTAATCTAACCCAGATCACAGAGGTGAAAGGATACTAATCTAACCCAGATCCCAGATGTGAAAGGACACTAATCTAACCCAGATCCCAGATGTGAAAGTGTACTAATCTAACCCAGATCCCAGAGGAGAAAGGATACTAATCTAACCCAGATCCCAGATGTGAAAGAATACTAATCTAACCCAGATCCCAGATGTGAAAGTGTACTAATCTAACCCAGATCACAGAGGAGAAAAGATACTAATCTAACCCAGATCCCAGATGTGAAAGGATTAAATCTAACCCAGATCCCAGATGTGAAAGTGTACTAATCTAACCCAGATCCCAGAGGAGAAAGGATACAAATCTAACCCAGATCACAGAGGTGAAAAGATACTAATCTAACCCAGATCCCAGAGGAGAAAGGATACAAATCTAACCCAGATCACAGAGGTGAAAAGATACTAATCGAACCCAGATCACAGAGGTGAAAAGATGCTAATCTAACCCAGATCACAGAGGTGAAAGGATACTAATCTAACCCAGATCACAGAGGTGAAAAGATACTAATCTCACCCAGATCCCAGAGGTGAAAAGATATTAATCTAACCCAGATCCCAGAGGTAAAAAGATACTAATCGAACCCAGATGCCAGAGGTGAAAATATACTAATCTAACCCAGATCACAGAGGTGAAAGGATACTAATCTAACAAAGATCACAAAGGTGAAACAATACTAATCTAACCTAGATCCCAGTGGTGAAAAGATACTAATCTAACCCAGATCACAGAGGTGAAAAGATACTAATCTAACCCAGATCCCAGTGGTGAAAGGATACTAATCTGACCCAGATCCCAGTGGTGAAAGGATACTAATCTAACCCAGATCCCAGAGGTGAAAAGATACGAATCAAACCCACATCCCAGAGGTGAGAAGATACTAATCTAACCCAGATCCCAGTGGTGAAAGGATACTAATCTAACCCAGATCACAGAGGTGAAAAGATACTAATCTAACCCAGATCCCAGTGGTGAAAGGATACTAATCTAACCCAGATCCCAGAGGTGAAAAGATACGAATCAAACCCACATCCCAGAGGTGAGAAGATACTAATCTAACCCAGATCCCAGTGGTGAAAGGATACTAATCTAACCCAGATACCAGTGGTGAAAGGATACTAATCTAACCCAGATTCCAGTGGTGAAAAGATACTAATCTAACCCAGATACCAGTGGTGAAAGGATACTAATCTAACCCAGATCCCAGTGGTGAAAAGATACTAATCTAACCCAGATCCCAGTGGTGAAAGGATACTAATCTAACCCAGATCCCAGAGGTGAAAAGATACGAATCAAACCCACATCCCAGAGGTGAGAAGATACTAATCTAACCCAGATCCCAGTGGTGAAAGGATACTAATCTAACCCAGATACCAGTGGTGAAAGGATACTAATCTAACCCAGATTCCAGTGGTGAAAAGATACTAATCTAACCCAGATCCCAGTGGTGAGAGGATACTAATCTAACCCAGATACCAGTGGTGAAAGGATACTAATCTAACCCAGATCCCAGTGGTGAAAAGATACTAATCTAACCCAGATCCCAGTGGTGAGAGGATACTAATCTAACCCAGATCCCAGTGGTGAAAAGATACTAATCTAACCCAGATCCCAGTGGTGAGAGGATACTAATCTAACCCAGATACCAGTGGTGAAAGGATACTAATCAAACCCAGATCCCAGAGGTGAAAAGATACTAATCTAAGCCAGATCCCAGATGTGAAAAGATGCTAATCTGACCCAGATCCCAGATGTGAAAAGATACCAATCTAACCCAGATCCCAGATGTGAAAGAATACTAATCTAACCCAGATCCCAGATGTGAAAGCATACTAATCTAACCCAGATCCCAGATGTGAAAAGATACTAATCTAACCCAGAGCCCAGGGGAGAAAGGATACTAATCTAACCCAGATCCCAGATGTGAAAAGATACTAATCTCACCCAGGTCCCAGAGGTGAGAGGATACTAATCTAACCCAGATCACAGTGGTGAAAGAATACTAATCTAACCCAGATCCCAAAGGTGAAAAGATACTAATCTAACCCAGATCCCAGAGATGAACGGATACTAATCTAACACAGATCACAGAGGTGAGAGGATTCTAATCTAACCCAGATCCCAGAGGTGAAAGGATACGAATCGAACCCAGATCCCAGTGGTGACAGGATACTAATCTATCCCAGATCACAGAGTTGAGAGGATACTAATCTAACCCAGATCCAAGTGGTGAGAGGATAATAATCTAACCCAGATCCCAGATGTGAAAAGATACTAATCTAACCCAGATCCCAGAGGTGCATGGATACTAATCTAACCCAGATCACAGAGGTGAAAGGATACTAATCTAACCCAGATCCCAGATGTGAAAGGATACTAATCTAACCCAGATCACAGAGGTGAAAGGATACTAATCCAACCCAGATCCCAGATGTGAAAGGATACTAATCTAACCCAGATCCCAGATGTGAAAGTGTACTAATCTAACCCAGATCCCAGAGGAGAAAGGATACGAATCTAACCCCGATCACAAATGTGAAAGGACACCAATCGAACCCAGATCACAGAGGTGAAAAGATGCTAATCTAACCCAGATCACAGAGGTGAAAGGATACTAATCTAACCCAGATCACAGAGGTGAAAAGATACTAATCTCACCCAGATCCCAGAGGTGAAAAGATATTAATCTAACCCAGATCCCAGAGGTAAAAAGATACTAATCGAACCCAGATGCCAGAGGTGAAAATATACTAATCTAACCCAGATCACAGAGGTGAAAGGATACTAATCTAACAAAGATCACAAAGGTGAAACAATACTAATCTAACCTAGATCCCAGTGGTGAAAAGATACTAATCTAACCCAGATCCCAGTGGTGAAAGGA
This sequence comes from Heptranchias perlo, assembly GCF_035084215.1. Lineage (NCBI taxonomy): Eukaryota > Metazoa > Chordata > Chondrichthyes > Hexanchiformes > Hexanchidae > Heptranchias > Heptranchias perlo. The sequence goes on from NC_090325.1 coordinate 58,957,437, forward strand.
TACTAATCTAACCCAGATCACAGAGGTGAAAAGATACTAATCTAACCCAGATCCCAGTGGTGAAAGGATACTAATCTAACCCAGATCCCAGAGGTGAAAAGATACGAATCAAACCCACATCCCAGAGGTGAGAAGATACTAATCTAACCCAGATCCCAGTGGTGAAAGGATACTAATCTAACCCAGATACCAGTGGTGAAAGGATACTAATCTAACCCAGATTCCAGTGGTGAAAAGATACTAATCTAACCCAGATACCAGTGGTGAAAGGATACTAATCTAACCCAGATCCCAGAGGTGAAAAGATACTAATCTAACCCAGATCCCAGTGGTGAGAGGATACTAATCTAACCCAGATACCAGTGGTGAAAGGATACTAATCTAACCCAGATCCCAGAGGTGAAAAGATACTAATCTAACCCAGATCCCAGAGGTGAAAAGATACTAATCTAAGCCAGATCCCAGATGTGAAAAGATGCTAATCTGACCCAGATCCCAGATGTGAAAAGATACCAATCTAACCCAGATCCCAGATGTGAAAGAATACTAATCTAACCCAGATCCCAGATGTGAAAGCATACTAATCTAACCCAGATCCCAGATGTGAAAAGATACTAATCTAACCCAGAGCCCAGGGGAGAAAGGATACTAATCTAACCCAGATCCCAGATGTGAAAAGATACTAATCTCACCCAGGTCCCAGAGGTGAGAGGATACTAATCTAACCCAGATCACAGTGGTGAAAGAATACTAATCTAACCCAGATCCCAAAGGTGAAAAGATACTAATCTAACCCAGATCCCAGAGATGAACGGATACTAATCTAACCCAGATCACAGAGGTGAGAGGATTCTAATCTAACCCAGATCCCAGAGGTGAAAGGATACGAATCGAACCCAGATCCCAGTGGTGAGAGGATACTAATCTAACCCAGATCACAGAGGTGAGAGGATTCTAATCTAACCCAGATCCCAGAGGTGAAAGGATACGAATCGAACCCAGATCCCAGTGGTGACAGGATACTAATCTATCCCAGATCACAGAGTTGAGAGGATACTAATCTAACCCAGATCCAAGTGGTGAGAGGATAATAATCTAACCCAGATCACAGAGGTGAGAGGATTCTAATCTAACCCAGATCCCAGAGGTGAAAGGATACGAATCGAACCCAGATCCCAGTGGTGACAGGATACTAATCTATCCCAGATCACAGAGTTGAGAGGATACTAATCTAACCCAGATCCAAGTGGTGAGAGGATAATAATCTAACCCAGACCCCAGATGTGAAAAGATACTAATCTAACCCAGATCCCAGAGGTGCATGGATACTAATCTAACCCAGATCACAGAGGTGAAAGGATACTAATCTAACCCAGATCCCAGATGTGAAAGGATACTAATCTAACCCAGATCACAGAGGTGAAAGGATACTAATCCAACCCAGATCCCAGATGTGAAAGGATACTAATCTAACCCAGATCCCAGATGTGAAAGTGTACTAATCTAACCCAGATCCCAGAGGAGAAAGGATACTAATCTAACCCAGATCCCAGATGTGAAAGTGTACTAATCTAACCCAGATCCCAGAGGAGAAAGGATACTAATCTAACCCAGATCCCAGATGTGAAAAGATTAAATCTAACCCAGATCCCAGATGTGAAAGTGTACTAATCTAACCCAGATCCCAGAGGAGAAAGGATACAAATCTAACCCAGATCACAGAGGTGAAAAGATACTAATCTAACCCAGATCCCAGAGGTGAAAAGATACTAATCTAACCCAGATCCCAGATGTGAAAGTGTACTAATCTAACCCAGATCCCAGAGGTGAAAGGATACGAATCTAACCCCGATCACAAATGTGAAAGGACACTAATCGAACCCAGATCACAGAGGTGAAAAGATGCTAATCTAACCCAGATCACAGAGGTGAAAAGATGCTAATCTAACCCAGATCACAGAGGTGAAAAGATACTAATCTAACCCAGATCCCAGAGGTGAAAAGATATTAATCTAACCCAGATCCCAGAGGTAAAAAGATACTAATCTAACCCAGATCCCAGAGGTGAAAATATACTAATCTAACCCAGATCCCAGATGTGAAAGGATACTAATCTAACCCAGATCACAGAGGTGAAAGGATACTAATCTAACCCAGATCCCAGATGTGAAAGGATACTAATCTAACCCAGATCCCAGATGTGAAAGGATACTAATCTAACCCAGATCCCAGTGGTGAAAAGATACGAATCTAACCCAGATCCCAGTGGTGAAAGGATATGAATCTAACCCAGATCACAGAGGTGAAAAGATAGTAATCTAACCCAGATCACAGAGGTAAAAAGAAACTAATCTAACCCAGATCACAGAGGTTAAAAGATACTAATCTAACCCAGATCCCAAATGTGAAAGGATACTAATCTAACCCAGATCCCAGATGCGAAAAGATACTAATCTAACCCAGATCCCAGATGTGAAAAGATACCAATCTAACCCAGATCCCAGATGTGAAAGCATACTAATTGAATCCAGATCCCAGATGTGAAAGGATACTAATCTAACCCAGATCACCCAGGTTAAAAGATATAAACTAACCCAGAACCCAGAGGTGAAAGGATACGAACCTAACGCAGATCACGGAGGTGAAAGGATACTAATCTAACCCAGATCCCAGTGGTGAAAAGATACTAATCTAACCCAGATCCCAGATGTGAAAGGATACAAATCTAACCCAGATCCCAGTGGTGAAAAGATACTAATTTAACCGAGATCACAGAGATGAAAAGATACTAATCTAACCCAGATCCCAGATGTGAAAGGATACTAATCTAACCCAGATACCTGATGTGAAAGCATACTAATCTAACCCAGATCACAGAGGTGAAAGGATACTAATCTAACCCAGATCCCAGATGTGAAAAGACACTAATCTAACCCAGATCCCAGATGTGAAAAGATACTAATCTAACCCAGATCCCAGAGGTGAAAAGATACTAATCTAACCCAGATCACAGAGGTTAAAAGATACTAATCTAACCCAGATCCCAGATGTGAAAAGACACGAATCAAACCCAGATCCCAGATGTGAAAAGATACTAATCTAAACCAGATCACAGAGGTGAAAAGATACGAATCTAACCCAGATCACAGAGGTTAAAAGAGATAAACTAACCCAGAACCCAGAGGTGAAAGGATACTAATCTAACCCAGATCCCAGATGTGAATGAATACTAATCTAACCCAGATCCCAGAGGTGAGAGGATACTAATCTAACCCATATCCCAGAGGTGAAAAGATACTAATCTTATCCACATCCCAGAGGTGAAAAGATACTAATCTAACCCATATCCCAGTGGTGAAAGGATACGAATCAAACCCAGATCCCAGATGTGAAAAGATACTAATCTAACCCAGATCCCAGAGGTGAAAAGATTCTAATCTAACCCATATCCCAGAGGTGAAAAGATACTAATCTAACCCAGATCGCAGTGGTGAGAGGACACTAATCGAACCCAGATCACAGAGGTGAAAAGATACGAATCTAACCCACATCCCAGTGGTGAGAAGATACTAATCTAACCCAGATCCCAGAGGTGAAAAGATACGAATCTAACCCACATCCCAGAGGTGAGAAGACACTAATCCAACCCAGATTCCAGTGGTGAAAAGATACTAATCTAACCCAGATACCAGTGGTGAAAGGATACTAATCTAACCCAGATCCCAGAGGTGAAAAGATACTAATCTAACCCAGATCCCAGAGATGAACGGATACTAATCTAACCCAGATCACAGTGGTGAAAAGACACTAATCTAACCCAGATCCCAGAGGTGAAAGGATACGAATCGAACCCAGATCCCAGTGGTGAGAGGATACTAATCTATCCCGGATCACAGAGTTGAGAGGATACTAATCTAACACAGATCCAAGTGGTGAGAGGATAATAATCTAACCCAGACCCCAGATGTGAAAAGATACTAATCTAACCCAGATCCCCGATGTGAAAAGATACTAATCTAACCCAGATCCCAGATGTGAAAGGATACTAATCTAACCCAGATCACAGAGGTGAAAGGATACTAATCTAACCCAGATCCCAGATGTGAAAGGACACTAATCTAACCCAGATCCCAGATGTGAAAGTGTACTAATCTAACCCAGATCCCAGAGGAGAAAGGATACTAATCTAACCCAGATCCCAGATGTGAAAGAATACTAATCTAACCCAGATCCCAGATGTGAAAGTGTACTAATCTAACCCAGATCACAGAGGAGAAAAGATACTAATCTAACCCAGATCCCAGATGTGAAAGGATTAAATCTAACCCAGATCCCAGATGTGAAAGTGTACTAATCTAACCCAGATCCCAGAGGAGAAAGGATACAAATCTAACCCAGATCACAGAGGTGAAAAGATACTAATCGAACCCAGATCCCAGAGGTGAAAAGATACTAATCTAACCCAGATCCCAGATGTGAAAGTGTACTAATCTAACCCAGATCCAAGAGGAGAAAGGATACGAATCTAACCCCGATCACAAATGTGAAAGGACACCAATCGAACCCAGATCACAGAGGTGAAAAGATGCTAATCTAACCCAGATCACAGAGGTGAAAGGATACTAATCTAACCCAGATCACAGAGGTTAAAAGATACTAATCTAACCCAGATCCCAAATGTGAAAGGATACTAATCTAACCCAGATCCCAGATGCGAAAAGATACTAATCTAACCCAGATCCCAGATGTGAAAAGATACCAATCTAACCCAGATCCCAGATGTGAAAGCATACTAATTGAATCCAGATCCCAGATGTGAAAGGATACTAATCTAACCCAGATCACCCAGGTTAAAAGATATAAACTAACCCAGAACCCAGAGGTGAAAGGATACTAACCTAACGCAGATCACGGAGGTGAAAGGATACTAATCTAACCCAGATCCCAGTGGTGAAAAGATACTAATCTAACCCAGATCCCAGATGTGAAAGGATACAAATCTAACCCAGATCCCAGTGGTGAAAAGATACTAATTTAACCGAGATCACAGAGATGAAAAGATACTAATCTAACCCAGATCCCAGATGTGAAAGGATACTAATCTAACCCAGATACCTGATGTGAAAGCATACTAATCTAACCCAGATCACAGAGGTGAAAGGATACTAATCTAACCCAGATTACAGAGGTGAAAAGATACTAATCTAACCCAGATCCCAGATGTGAAAAGACACTAATCTAACCCAGATCCCAGATGTGAAAAGATACTAATCTAACCCAGATCCCAGAGGTGAAAAGATACTAATCTAACCCAGATCACAGAGGTTAAAAGATACTAATCTAACCCAGATCCCAGATGTGAAAAGACACGAATCAAACCCAGATCCCAGATGTGAAAAGATACTAATCTAAACCAGATCACAGAGGTGAAAAGATACGAATCTAACCCAGATCACAGAGGTTAAAAGAGATAAACTAACCCAGAACCCAGAGGTGAAAGGATACTAATCTAACCCAGATCCCAGATGTGAATGAATACTAATCTAACCCAGATCCCAGAGGTGAGAGGATACTAATCTAACCCATATCCCAGAGGTGAAAAGATACTAATCTTATCCACATCCCAGAGGTGAAAAGATACTAATCTAACCCATATCCCAGTGGTGAAAGGATACGAATCAAACCCAGATCCCAGATGTGAAAAGATACTAATCTAACCCAGATCCCAGAGGTGAAAAGATACTAATCTAACCCATATCCCAGTGGTGAAAGGATACTAATCTAACCCATATCCCAGTGGTGAAAAGATACTAATCTAACCCAGATCGCAGTGGTGAGAGGACACTAATCGAACCCAGATCACAGAGGTGAAAAGATACGAATCTAACCCACATCCCAGTGGTGAGAAGATACTAATCTAACCCAGATCCCAGAGGTGAAAAGATACGAATCTAACCCACATCCCAGAGGTGAGAAGACACTAATCCAACCCAGATTCCAGTGGTGAAAAGATACTAATCTAACCCAGATACCAGTGGTGAAAGGATACTAATCTAACCCAGATCCCAGAGGTGAAAAGATACTAATCTAACCCAGATCCCAGAGATGAACGGATACTAATCTAACCCAGATCCCAGAGGTGAAAGGATACGAATCGAACCCAGATCCCAGTGGTGAGAGGATACTAATCTATCCCAGATCACAGAGTTGAGAGGATACTAATCTAACACAGATCCAAGTGGTGAGAGGATAATAATCTAACCCAGACCCCAGATGTGAAAAGATACTAATCTAACCCAGATCCCCGATGTGAAAAGATACTAATCTAACCCAGATCCCAGATGTGAAAGGATACTAATCTAACCCAGATCACAGAGGTGAAAGGATACTAATCTAACCCAGATCCCAGATGTGAAAGGACACTAATCTAACCCAGATCCCAGATGTGAAAGTGTACTAATCTAACCCAGATCCCAGAGGAGAAAGGATACCAATCTAACCCAGATCCCAGATGTGAAAGAATACTAATCTAACCCAGATCCCAGATGTGAAAGTGTACTAATCTAACCCAGATCCCAGAGGAGAAAGGATACCAATCTAACCCAGATCCCAGATGTGAAAGAATACTAATCTAACCCAGATCCCAGATGTGAAAGGATACTAATCTAACCCAGATCCCAGATGTGAAAGGATTAAATCTAACCCAGATCCCAGATGTGAAAGTGTACTAATCTAACCCAGATCCCAGAGGAGAAAGGATACAAATCTAACCCAGATCACAGAGGTGAAAAGATACTAATCGAACCCAGATCCCAGAGGTGAAAAGATACTAATCTAACCCAGATCCCAGATGTGAAAGGATTAAATCTAACCCAGATCCCAGATGTGAAAGTGTACTAATCTAACCCAGATCCCAGAGGAGAAAGGATACGAATCTAACCCCGATCACAAATGTGAAAGGACACCAATCGAACCCAGATCACAGAGGTGAAAAGATGCTAATCTAACCCAGATCACAGAGGTGAAAGGATACTAATCTAACCCAGATCACAGAGGTGAAAAGATACTAATCTCACCCAGATCCCAGAGGTGAAAAGACATTAATCTAACCCAGATCCCAGAGGTAAAAAGATACTAATCGAACCCAGATGCCAGAGGTGAAAATATACTAATCTAACCCAGATCACAGAGGTGAAAGGATACTAATCTAACAAAGATCACAAAGGTGAAACAATACTAATCTAACCTAGATCCCAGTGGTGAAAAGATACTAATCTAACCCAGATCCCAGTGGTGAAAGGATACTAATCTAACCCAGATCCCAGTGGTGAAAGGATACTAATCTAACCCAGATCCCAGAGGTGAAAAGATACGAATCAAACCCACATCCCAGAGGTGAGAAGATACTAATCTAACCCAGATCCCAGTGGTGAAAGGATACTAATCTAACCCAGATACCAGTGGTGAAAGGATACTAATCTAACCCAGATCCCAGAGGTGAAAAGATACTAATCTAACCCAGATCCCAGTGGTGAGAGGATACTAATCTAACCCAGATACCAGTGGTGAAAGGATACTAATCTAACCCAGATCCCAGAGGTGAAAAGATACTAATCTAACCCAGATCCAAGTGGTGAGAGGATAATAATCGAACCCAGACCCCAGATGTGAAAAGATACTAATCAAACCCAGATCCCAGAGGTGAAAAGATACTAATCTAAGCCAGATCCCAGATGTGAAAAGATGCTAATCTGACCCAGATCCCAGATGTGAAAAGATACCAATCTAACCCAGATCCCAGATGTGAAAGAATACTAATCTAACCCAGATCCCAGATGTGAAAGCATACTAATCTAACCCAGATCCCAGATGTGAAAAGATACTAATCTAACCCAGAGCCCAGGGGAGAAAGGATACTAATCTAACCCAGATCCCAGATGTGAAAAGATACTAATCTCACCCAGGTCCCAGAGGTGAGAGGATACTAATCTAACCCAGATCACAGTGGTGAAAGAATACTAATCTAACCCAGATCCCAAAGGTGAAAAGATACTAATCTAACCCAGATCCCAGAGATGAACGGATACTAATCTAACCCAGATCACAGAGGTGAGAGGATTCTAATCTAACCCAGATCCCAGAGGTGAAAGGATACGAATCGAACCCAGATCCCAGTGGTGAGAGGATACTAATCTAACCCAGATCACAGAGGTGAGAGGATTCTAATCTAACCCAGATCCCAGAGGTGAAAGGATACGAATCGAACACAGATCCCAGTGGTGACAGGATACTAATCTATCCCAGATCACAGAGTTGAGAGGATACTAATCTAACCCAGATCCAAGTGGTGAGAGGATAATAATCTAACCCAGACCCCAGATGTGAAAAGATACTAATCTAACCCAGATCCCAGAGGTGCATGGATACTAATCTAACCCAGATCACAGAGGTGAAAGGATACTAATCTAACCCAGATCCCAGATGTGAAAGGATACTAATCTAACCCAGATCACAGAGGTGAAAGGATACTAATCCAACCCAGATCCCAGATGTGAAAGGATACTAATCTAACCCAGATCCCAGATGTGAAAGTGTACTAATCTAACCCAGATCCCAGAGGAGAAAGGATACTAATCTAACCCAGATCCCAGATGTGAAAGTGTACTAATCTAACCCAGATCCCAGAGGAGAAAGGATACTAATCTAACCCAGATCCCAGATGTGAAAAGATTAAATCTAACCCAGATCCCAGATGTGAAAGTGTACTAATCTAACCCAGATCCCAGAGGAGAAAGGATACAAATCTAACCCAGATCACAGAGGTGAAAAGATACTAATCTAACCCAGATCCCAGAGGTGAAAAGATACTAATCTAACCCAGATCCCAGATGTGAAAGTGTACTAATCTAACCCAGATCCCAGAGGTGAAAGGATACGAATCTAACCCCGATCACAAATGTGAAAGGACACTAATCGAACCCAGATCACAGAGGTGAAAAGATGCTAATCTAACCCAGATCACAGAGGTGAAAAGATACTAATCTAACCCAGATCCCAGTGGTGAAAGGATACTAATCTAACCCAGATCCCAGTGGTGAAAGGATACTAATCTAACCCAGATCCCAGAGGTGAAAAGATACGAATCAAACCCACATCCCAGAGGTGAGAAGATACTAATCTAACCCAGATCCCAGTGGTGAAAGGATACTAATCTAACCCAGATACCAGTGGTGAAAGGATACTAATCTAACCCAGATTCCAGTGGTGAAAAGATACTAATCTAACCCAGATACCAGTGGTGAAAGGATACTAATCTAACCCAGATCCCAGAGGTGAAAAGATACTAATCTAACCCAGATCCCAGTGGTGAGAGGATACTAATCTAACCCAGATACCAGTGGTGAAAGGATACTAATCTAACCCAGATCCCAGAGGTGAAAAGATACTAATCTAACCCAGATCCCAGAGGTGAAAAGATACTAATCTAACCCAGATCCAAGTGGTGAGAGGATACTAATCTAACCCAGATCCCAGAGGTGAAAAGATACTAATCTAAGCCAGATCCCAGATGTGAAAAGATGCTAATCTGACCCAGATCCCAGATGTGAAAAGATACCAATCTAACCCAGATCCCAGATGTGAAAGAATACTAATCTAACCCAGATCCCAGATGTGAAAGCATACTAATCTAACCCAGATCCCAGATGTGAAAAGATACTAATCTAACCCAGAGCCCAGGGGAGAAAGGATACTAATCTAACCCAGATCCCAGATGTGAAAAGATACTAATCTCACCCAGGTCCCAGAGGTGAGAGGATACTAATCTAACCCAGATCACAGTGGTGAAAGAATACTAATCTAACCCAGATCCCAAAGGTGAAAAGATACTAATCTAACCCAGATCCCAGAGATGAACGGATACTAATCTAACCCAGATCACAGAGGTGAGAGGATTCTAATCTAACCCAGATCCCAGAGGTGAAAGGATACGAATCGAACCCAGATCCCAGTGGTGAGAGGATACTAATCTATCCCAGATCACAGAGTTGAGAGGATACTAATCTAACCCAGATCCAAGTGGTGAGAGGATAATAATCTAACCCAGATCACAGAGGTGAGAGGATTCTAATCTAACCCAGATCCCAGAGGTGAAAGGATACGAATCGAACCCAGATCCCAGTGGTGACAGGATACTAATCTATCCCAGATCACAGAGTTGAGAGGATACTAATCTAACCCAGATCCAAGTGGTGAGAGGATAATAATCTAACCCAGACCCCAGATGTGAAAAGATACTAATCTAACCCAGATCCCAGAGGTGCATGGATACTAATCTAACCCAGATCACAGAGGTGAAAGGATACTAATCTAACCCAGATCCCAGATGTGAAAGGATACTAATCTAACCCAGATCACAGAGGTGAAAGGATACTAATCCAACCCAGATCCCAGATGTGAAAGGATACTAATCTAACCCAGATCCCAGATGTGAAAGTGTACTAATCTAACCCAGATCCCAGAGGAGAAAGGATACTAATCTAACCCAGATCCCAGATGTGAAAGTGTACTAATCTAACCCAGATCCCAGAGGAGAAAGGATACTAATCTAACCCAGATCCCAGATGTGAAAAGATTAAATCTAACCCAGATCCCAGATGTGAAAGTGTACTAATCTAACCCAGATCCCAGAGGAGAAAGGATACAAATCTAACCCAGATCACAGAGGTGAAAAGATACTAATCTAACCCAGATCCCAGAGGTGAAAAGATACTAATCTAACCCAGATCCCAGATGTGAAAGTGTACTAATCTAACCCAGATCCCAGAGGTGAAAGGATACGAATCTAACCCCGATCACAAATGTGAAAGGACACTAATCGAACCCAGATCACAGAGGTGAAAAGATGCTAATCTAACCCAGATCACAGAGGTGAAAAGATACTAATCTAACCCAGATCCCAGAGGTGAAAAGATATTAATCTAACCCAGATCCCAGAGGTAAAAAGATACTAATCTAACCCAGATCCCAGAGGTGAAAATATACTAATCTAACCCAGATCACAGAGGTGAAAGGATACTAAACTAACAAAGATCACAAAGGTGAAACGATACTAATCTAACCTAGATCCCAGTGGTGAAAAGATACTAATCTAACCCAGATCACAGAGGTGAAAGGATACTAATCTAACAAAGATCACAAAGGTGAAACGATACTAATCTAACCTAGATCCCAGTGGTGAAAAGATACTAATCTAACCCAGATCCCAGAGGTGAAAAGATACGAATCAAACCCACATCCCAGAGGTGAGAAGATACTAATCTAACCCAGATCCCAGTGGTGAAAGGATACTAATCTAACCCAGATACCAGTGGTGAAAGGATACTAATCTAACCCAGATTCCAGTGGTGAAAAGATACGAATCTAACCCAGATCCAAGTGGTGAGAGGATAATAATCGAACCCAGACCCCAGATGTGAAAAGATACTAATCAAACCCAGATCCCAGAGGTGAAAAGATACTAATCTAACCCAGATACCAGTGGTGAAAGGATACTAATCTAACCCAGATTCCAGTGGTGAAAAGATACTAATCTAACCCAGATCCCAGTGGTGAAAGGATACTAATCTAACCCAGATCCCAGAGGTGAAAAGATACGAATCAAACCCACATCCCAGAGGTGAGAAGATACGAATCTAACCCAGATCCCAGTGGTGAAAGGATACTAATCTAACCCAGATACCAGTGGTGAAAGGATACTAATCTAACCCAGATTCCAGTGGTGAAAAGATACCAATCTAACCCAGATCCAAGTGGTGAGAGGATAATAATCGAACCCAGACCCCAGAGGTGAAAAGATACAAATCCAACCCAGATTCCAGAGGTGAAAGGATACTAATCCAACCCAGATTCCAGAGGTGAAAAGATACTAATCTAACCCAGATCCCAGATGTGAAAGGATACTAATCCAACCCAGATTCCACAGGTGAAAATATACTAATCCAACCCAGATCACAGAGGTGGGAGGTTACTAATCCAAATCAGATCCCAGAGGTGAAAGGATACTAATCTAACCCAGATCACAGTGGTGAGAGGATACTAATCTAACCCAGATCACAGTGGTGAAAGGATACTAATCTAACCCAGATCACAGTGGTGAGAGGATACTAATCTAACCCAGATCACAGTGCTGAAAGGATACTAATCTAACCCAGATCACAGTGGTGAGAGGATACTAATCTAACCCAGATCACAGTGGTGAAAGGATACTAATCTAACCCAGATCACAGTGGTGAAAGGATACTAATCTAACCCAGGTCACAGAGGTGAAAATATACTAATCTAACCCAGATTCCAGTGGTGAAAAGATACTAATCTCACCCAGATCCCAGAGGTGAAAAGATACTAATCCAACCCGGATTCCAGAGGTGAAACGATACTAATCTCACCCAGATCCCAGATGTAAAAAGATACTAATCTCACCCAGATCCCAGAGGTGAAAAGATACTAATCCAACCCAGATTCCACAGGTGAAAAGATACTAATCTAACCCGGATCCCAGATGTGAAAGCATACCAATCTAACCCAGATCCCAGACGTGAAAAGATACTAATCTAACCCAGATCCCAGGGGAGAAAGGATACTAATATAACCCAGATCCCAGATGTGGAAAGATAGTAATCTAACCCAGAGCCCAGTGGTGAAAGGATACTAATCCAACCCAGATCACAGAGGTGAAAGGATACTAATCTAACCCAGATCACAGAAGTGAAAGGATACTAATCCAACCCAGATCCCAGTGGTGAAAGGATACTAATCTAACCCAGATCCCAGAGGTGAAAAGATACTAATCCAACCCAGATTCCAGAGGTGAAAGGATACTAATCGAACCCAGATCCCAGAGGTGAAAAGATACTAATCCAACGCAGATTCCAGAGGTGAAAGGATACTAATCCAACCCAGATTCCAGAGGTGAAAAGATACTAATCTAACCCAGATCCCAGATGTGAAAGGATACTAATCCAACCCAGATTCCACAGGTGAAAATATACTAATCTAACCCAGATCACAGAGGTGGGAGGTTACTAATCAAAATCAGATCCCAGAGGTGAAAGGATACTAATCTAACTCAGATCACAGATGTGAAAGGATACTAATCTAACCCAGATCAAACAGGTGAAAGGATTCTAATCTCAACCCAGATCCCAGTGGTGAAAGGACACGAATCTAAACCCAGATCCCAGTGGTGAAAGGATACTAATCTAAACCAGATGCCAGTGGTGAAAAGATACTAATCTAACCCAGATCCCAGTGGTGAAAGGATACTAATCTATACCAGATCCCAGTGGTGAAAGGATACTAATCTAACCCAGATCACAGTGGTGAGAGGATACTAATCTAACCCAGATCACAGTGGTGAGTGGATACTAATCTAACCCAGATCACAGTGGTGAGTGGATACTAATCTAACCCAGATCACAGTGGTGAGAGGATACTAATCTAACCCAGATCACAGTGGTGAGTGGATACTAATCTAACCCAGATCACAGTGGTGAGTGGATACTAATCTAAACCAGATCACAGTGGTGAAAAGATACTAATCTAACCCAGATCCTTGAGGTGAAAAGATACTAATCCAACCCGGATTCCAGAGGTGAAAAGATACTAATCTAACCCAGATCCCAGAGGTGAAAAGATACTAATCCAACCCAGATTCCAGAGGTGAAAGGATACTAATCTAACCCAGATCCCAGAGGTGAAAAGATACTTATCTAAACCAGATCCCAGATGTGAAAGGATACTAATCCAACCCAGATTCCACAGGTGAAAATATACTAATCTAACCCAGATCACAGAGGTGGGAGGTTACTAATCTAAATCAGATCCCAGAGGTGAAAGGATACTAATCTAACTCAGATCACAGATGTGAAAGGATACTAATCTAACCCAGATCAAAGAGGTGAAAGGATTCTAATCTAAACCCAGATCCCAGTGGTGAAAGGATACTAATCTAAACCAGATGCCAGTGGTGAAAAGATACTAATCCAACCCAGATCCCAGTGGTGAAAGGATACTAATCTAACCCAGATCACAGTGGTGAGAGGATACTAATCTAAACCAGATGCCAGTGGTGAAAAGATACTAATCTAAACCAGATCCCAGTGGTGAAAGGATACTAATCTAACCCAGATCACAGTGGTGAAAGGATACTAATCTCAACCCAGATCCCAGTGGTGAAAGGATACTAATCTAAACCAGATGCCAGTGGTGAAAAGATACTAATCCAACCCAGATCCCAGTGGTGAAAGGATACTAATCTAAACCAGATGCCAGTGGTGAAAAGATACTAATCTAAACCAGATCACAGTGGTGAAAGGATACTAATCTAACCCAGATCACAGTGGTGAGAGGATACTAATCTAACCCAGATCACAGTGGTGAAAGGATACTAATCCAACCCAGATCCCAGTGGTGAAAGGATACTAATCTAACCCAGATCCCAGTGGTGAAAGGATACTAATCTAACCAAGATCCCAGAGCTGAAAAGATACTAATCCAACCCGGATTCCAGAGGTGAAAAGATACTAATCTAACCCAGATCCCAGAGGTGAAAAGATACTAATCCAACCCAGATTCCAGAGGTGAAAGGATACTAATCGAACCCAGATCCCAGAGGTGAAAAGATACTAATCCAACGCAGATTCCAGAGGTGAAAGGATACTAATCCAACCCAGATTCCAGAGGTGAAAAGATACTAATCTAACCCAGATCCCAGATGTGAAAGGATACTAATCCAACCCAGATTCCACAGGTGAAAATATACTAATCTAACCCAGATCACAGAGGTGGGAGGTTACTAATCTAAATCAGATCCCAGAGGTGAAAGGATACTAATCTAACTCAGATCACAGATGTGAAAGGATACTAATCTAACCCAGATCAAAGAGGTGAAAGGATTCTAATCTCAACCCAGATCCCAGTGGTGAAAGGACACTAATCTAAACCCAGATCCCAGTGGTGAAAGGATACTAATCTAAACCAGATGCCAGTGGTGAAAAGATACTAATCTAACCCAGATCCCAGTGGTGAAAGGATACTAATCTATACCAGATCCCAGTGGTGAAAGGATACTAATCTAACCCAGATCACAGTGGTGAGAGGATACTAATCTAACCCAGATCACAGTGGTGAGTGGATACTAATCTAAACCAGATCACAGTGGTGAGAGGATACTAATCTAACCCAGATCACAGTGGTGAAAAGATACTAATCTAACCCAGATCACAGTGGTGAGAGGATACTAATCTAACCCAGATCACAGTGGTGAGTGGATACTAATCTAACCCAGATCACAGTGGTGAGTGGATACTAATCTAAACCAGATCACAGTGGTGAAAAGATACTAATCTAACCCAGATCCTTGAGGTGAAAAGATACTAATCCAACCCGGATTCCAGAGGTGAAAAGATACTAATCTAACCCAGATCCCAGAGGTGAAAAGATACTTATCTAACCCAGATCCCAGATGTGAAAGGATACTAATCCAACCCAGATTCCACAGGTGAAAATATACTAATCTAACCCAGATCACAGAGGTGGGAGGTTACTAATCTAAATCAGATCCCAGAGGTGAAAGGATACTAATCTAACTCAGATCACAGATGTGAAAGGATACTAATCTAACCCAGATCAAAGAGGTGAAAGGATTCTAATCTAAACCCAGATCCCAGTGGTGAAAGGATACTAATCTCAACCCAGATCCCAGTGGTGAAAGGATACTAATCTAAACCAGATGCCAGTGGTGAAAAGATACTAATCCAACCCAGATCCCAGTGGTGAAAGGATACTAATCTAACCCAGATCACAGTGGTGAGAGGATACTAATCTAAACCAGATGCCAGTGGTGAAAAGATACTAATCTAAACCAGATCCCAGTGGTGAAAGGATACTAATCTAACCCAGATCACAGTGGTGAAAGGATACTAATCTCAACCCAGATCCCAGTGGTGAAAGGATACTAATCCAACCCAGATCCCAGTGGTGAAAGGATACTAATCTAACCCAGATCCCAGTGGTGAAAGGATACTAATCTAACCAAGATCCCAGAGCTGAAAAGATACTAATCCAACCCGGATTCCAGAGGTGAAAAGATACTAATCTAACCCAGATCCCAGAGGTGAAAAGATACTAATCCAACCCAGGTTCCAGAGGTGAAAGGATACTAATCTAACCCAGATCCCAGAGGTGAAAAGATACTAATCCAACCCAGATTCCAGAGGTGAAAGGATACTAATCTAACCCAGATCCCAGAGGTGAAAAGATACTTATATAACCCAGATCCCAGATGTGAAAGGATACTAATCCAACCCAGATTCCACAGGTGAAAATATACTAATCTAACCCAGATCACAGAGGTGGGAGGTTACTAATCTAAATCAGATCCCAGAGGTGAAAGGATACTAATCTAACTCAGATCACAGATGTGAAAGGATACTAATCTAACCCAGATCAAAGAGGTGAAAGGATTCTAATCTAAACCCAGATCCCAGTGGTGAAAGGATACTAATCTCAACCCAGATCCCAGTGGTGAAAGGATGCTAATCTAAACCAGATGCCAGTGGTGAAAAGATACCAATCTAACCCAGATCCCAGTGGTGAAAGGATACTAATCTAAACCAGATCCCAGTGGTGAAAGGATACTAATCTAACCCAGATCACAGTGGTGAGAGGATACTAATCTAAACCAGATCCCAGTGGTGAAACGATACTAATCCAACCCAGATCCCAGTGGTGAAAGGATACTAATCTAAACCAGATCACAGTGGTGAAAGGATACTAATCTAACCCAGATCACAGTGGTGAAAGGATACTAATCCAACCGAGATCCCAGTGGTGAAAGGATACTAATCTAACCCGGATTCCAGAGGTGAAAAGATACTAATCTAACCCAGATCCCAGAGGTGAAAAGATACTAATCCAACCCAGGTTCCAGAGGTGAAAAGATACGAATCCAACCCAGATTCCAGAGGTGAAAGGATACTAATCCAACCCAGATTCCAGAGGTGAAAAGATACTAATCTAACCCAGATCCCAGATGTGAAAGGATACTAATCCAACCCAGATTCCACAGGTGAAAATATACTAATCCAACCCAGATCACAGAGGTGGGAGGTTACTAATCTAAATCAGATCCCAGAGGTGAAAGGATACTAATCTCACCCAGATCACAGTGGTGAGAGGATACTAATCTAACCCAGATCACAGTGGTGAAAGGATACTAATCTAACCCAGATCACAGTGGTGAGAGGATACTAATCTAACCCAGATCACAGTGCTGAAAGGATACTAATCTAACCCAGATCACAGTGGTGAGAGGATACTAATCTAACCCAGATCACAGTGGTGAAAGGATACTAATCTAACCCAGATCACAGTGGTGAAAAGATACTAATCTAACCCAGGTCACAGAGGTGAAAATATACTAATCTAACCCAGATTCCAGTGGTGAAAAGATACTAATCTCACCCAGATCCCAGAGGTGAAAAGATACTAATCCAACCCGGATTCCAGAGGTGAAACGATACTAATCTCACCCAGATCCCAGATGTAAAAAGATACTAATCTCACCCAGATCCCAGAGGTGAAAAGATACTAATCTAACCCGGATCCCAGATGTGAAAGCATACCAATCTAACCCAGATCCCAGACGTGAAAAGATACTAATCTAACCCAGATCCCAGGGGAGAAAGGATACTAATATAACCCAGATCCCAGATGTGGAAAGATAGTAATCTAACCAAGAGCCCAGTGGTGAAAGGATACTAATCCAACCCAGATCACAGAGGTGAAAGGATACTAATCTAACCCAGATCACAGAAGTGAAAGGATACTAATCCAACCCAGATCCCAGTGGTGAAAGGATACTAATCTAACCCAGATCCCAGAGGTGAAAGGATACTAATCTAACCCAGATCCCAGAGGTGAAAAGATACTAATCCAACCCAGATTCCAGAGGTGAAAGGATACTAATCGAACCCAGATCCCAGAGGTGAAAAGATACTAATCCAACGCAGATCCCAGTGGTGAAAGGATACTAATCTAACCCAGATCACAGTGGTGAGAGGATAGTAATCTAAACCAGATGCCAGTGGTGAAAAGATACTAATCTAAACCAGATCCCAGTGGTGAAAGGATACTAATCTAACCCAGATCAAATTGTTGAGAGGATACTAATCTAAACCAGATCACAGTGGTGAGAGGATACTAATCTAACCCAGATCACAGTGGTGAAAGGATACTAATCCAACCCAGATCCCAGTGGTGAAAGGATACTAATCTAACCCAGATCCCAGTGGTGAAAGGATACTAATCTAACCCAGATCCCAGAGCTGAAAAGATACTAATCCAACCCGGATTCCAGAGGTGAAAAGATACTAATCTAACCCAGATCCCAGAGGTGAAAAGATACTAATCCAACCCAGGTTCCAGAGGTGAAAGGATACTAATCTAACCCAGATCCCAGAGGTGAAAAGATACTAATCCAACCCAGATTCCAGAGGTGAAAGGACACTAATCTAACCCAGATCCCAGAGGTAAAAAGATACTTATATAACCCAGATCCCAGATGTGAAAGGATACTAATCCAACCCAGATTCCACAGGTGAAAATATACTAATCTGACCCAGATCACAGAGGTGGGAGGTTACTAATCTAAATCAGATCCCAGAGGTGAAAGGATACTAATCTAACTCAGATCACAGATGTGAAAGGATACTAATCTAACCCAGATCAAAGAGGTGAAAGGATTCTAATCTAAACCCAGATCCCAGTGGTGAAAGGATACTAATCTCAACCCAGATCCCAGTGGTGAAAGGATACTAATCTAAACCAGATGCCAGTGGTGAAAAGATACCAATCTAACCCAGATCCCAGTGGTGAAAGGATACTAATCTAAACCAGATCCCAGTGGTGAAAGGATACTAATCTAACCCAGATCACAGTGGTGAGAGGATACTAATCTAAACCAGATCACAGTGGTGAGAGGATACTAATCTAACCCAGATCCCAGTGGTGAAACGAAACTAATCCAACCCAGATCCCAGTGGTGAAAGGATACTAATCTAAACCAGATCACAGTGGTGAAAGGATACTAATCTAACCCAGATCACAGTGGTGAAAGGATACTAATCCAACCCAGATCCCAGTGGTGAAAGGATACTAATCTAACCCGGATTCCAGAGGTGAAAAGATACTAATCTAACCCAGATCCCAGAGGTGAAAAGATACTAATCCAACCCAGGTTCCAGAGGTGAAAAGATACGAATCCAACCCAGATTCCAGAGGTGAAAGGATACTAATCCAACCCAGATTCCAGAGGTGAAAAGATACTAATCTAACCCAGATCCCAGATGTGAAAGGATACTAATCCAACCCAGATTCCACAGGTGAAAATATACTAATCCAACCCAGATCACAGAGGTGGGAGGTTACTAATCTAAATCAGATCCCAGAGGTGAAAGGATACTAATCTCACCCAGATCACAGTGGTGAGAGGATACTAATCTAACCCAGATCACAGTGGTGAAAGGATACTAATCTAACCCAGATCACAGTGGTGAGAGGATACTAATCTAACCCAGATCACAGTGCTGAAAGGATACTAATCTAACCCAGATCACAGTGGTGAGAGGATACTAATCTAACCCAGATCACAGTGGTGAAAGGATACTAATCTAACCCAGATCACAGTGGTGAAAGGATACTAATCTAACCCAGGTCACAGAGGTGAAAATATACTAATCTAACCCAGATTCCAGTGGTGAAAAGATACTAATCTCACCCAGATCCCAGAGGTGAAAAGATACTAATCCAACCTGGATTCCAGAGGTGAAACGATACTAATCTCACCCAGATCCCAGATGTAAAAAGATACTAATCTCACCCAGATCCCAGAGGTGAAAAGATACTAATCCAACCCAGATTCCACAGGTGAAAAGATACTAATCTAACCCGGATCCCAGATGTGAAAGCATACCAATCTAACCCAGATCCCAGACGTGAAAAGATACTAATCTAACCCAGATCCCAGGGGAGAAAGGATACTAATAAAACCCAGATCCCAGATGTGGAAAATGGTAATCTAACCAAGAGCCCAGTGGTGAAAGGATACTAATCCAACCCAGATCACAGAGGTGAAAGGATACTAATCTAACCCAGATCACAGAAGTGAAAGGATACTAATCCAACCCAGATCCCAGTGGTGAAAGGATACTAATCTAACCCAGATCCCAGAGGTGAAAGGATACTAATCTAACCCAGATCCCAGAGGTGAAAAGATACTAATCCAACCCAGATTCCAGAGGTGAAAGGATACTAATCGAACCCAGATCCCAGAGGTGAAAAGATACTAATCCAACGCAGATTCCAGAGGTGAAAGGATACTAATCCAACCCAGATTCCAGAGGTGAAAAGATACTAATCTAACCCAGATCCCAGATGTGAAAGGATACTAATCCAACCCAGATTCCACAGGTGAAAATATACTAATCTAACCCAGATCACAGAGGTGGGAGGTTACTAATCTAAATCAGTTCACAGAGGTGAAAGGATACTAATCTAACTCAGATCACAGATGTGAAAGGATACTAATCTAACCCAGATCAAAGAGGTGAAAGGATTCTAATCTCAACCCAGATCCCAGTCGTGAAAGGACACTAATCTAAACCCAGATCCCAGTGGTGAAAGGATACTAATCTAAACCAGATGCCAGTGGTGAAAAGATACTAATCTAACCCAGATCCCAGTGGTGAAAGGATACTAATCTAACCCAGATCACAGTGGTGAGAGGATACTAATCTAACCCAGATCACAGTGCTGAGTGGATACTAATCTAAACCAGATCACAGTGGTGAGAGGATACTAATCTAACCCAGATCACAGTGGTGAGAGGATACTAATCTAACCCAGATCACAGTGGTGAGTGGATACTAATCTAAACCAGATCACAGTGGTGAGAGGATACTAATCTAACCCAGATCACAGTGGTGAGAGGATACTAATCTAACCCAGATCACAGAGGTGAAAATATACTAATCCAACCCAGATTCCAGTGGTGAAAAGATACTAATCTCACCCAGATCCCAGAGGTGAAAAGATACTAATCCAACCCGGATTCCAGAGGTGAAAAGATACTAATCTCACCCATATCCCAGAGGTGAAAAGATACTAATCCAACCCGGATTCCAGAGGTGAAAAGATACTAATCTCACCCAGATCCCAGATGTAAAAGGATACTAATCGAACCCAGATCCCAGATGTGAAAGGATACTAATCTCACCCAGATCCCAGAGTTGAAAAGATACTAATCGAACCCAGATCCAAGTGGTGAGAGGATTATAATCTAACCCAGATCCCAGATGTGAAAAGATACTAATCTAACCCAGATCCCCGATGTGAAAAGATACTAATCTAACCCAGATCCCAGATGTGAAAGAATACTAATCTAACCCAGATCCCAGATGTGAAAGCATACTAATCCAACCCAGATCCCAGATGTGAAAAGATACTAATCTAACCCAGATCCCAGACGTGAAAAGATACTAATCCAACCCAGATTCCACAGGTGAAAAGATACTAATCTAACCCAGATCCCAGAGGAGAAAGGATACTTATCTAACCCAGATCACAGAGGTGAAAGGATACTCATCCAACCCAGATCACAGAGGTGAAAGGATACTAATCTAACCCAGATCACAGAGGTGAAAGGATACTAATCTAAACCAGATCCCAGTGGTGAAAGGATACTTATCTAACCCAGATCACAGAGGTGAAAGGATACTAATCTAACCCAGATCCCAGAGGTGAAAGGATACTTATCTAACCCAGATCACAGAGGTGAAAGGATACTAATCTAAACCAGATCCCAGTGGTGAAAGGATACTTATCTAACCCAGATCACAGAGGTGAAAGGATACTAATCTAACCCAGATCACAGAGATGAAAGGAGACTAATCCAACCCAGATCCCAGAGGTGAATAGATACTAATCCAACCCAGATCCCAGAGGTGAAAAGATACTAATCCAACCCAGATTCCAGAGGTGAAATGATACTAATCTAACCCAGATCCCAGATGTGAAAGGATACTAATCCAACCCAGATTCCAGAGGTGAAAAGATACTAATCTAACCCAGATCCCTGTGATGAGAGGATACTAATCTCACCCAGATCACAGTGGTGAGAGGATACTAATCTAACCCAGATCACAGTGGTGAAAGGATACGAATCTCACCCAGATCCCAGAGGTGAAAAGATACTAATGTAACCCGGATTCCAGAGGTGAAAATATACTAATCTCACCCAGATCCCAGAGGTGAAAAGATACTAATCCAATCCAGATTCCACAGGTGAAAAGATACCAATCTAACCCAGATCCCAGAGGTGAAAAGATACTAATCAAACCCAGATCCCAGTGGTGAGAGGATACTCATCTAACCCAGATCCCAGATGTGAAAAGATACTAATCTAACCCAGATCACAGATGTGAAAGGATACTAATCTAACCCAGATCCCAGATGTGAAAAGATACTAATCTAAACCAGATCCCAGACGTGAAAAGATACTAATCTAACCCAGATCCCAGAGGAGAAAGGATACTAATCTAACCCAGATCCCAGAGGAGAAAGGATACTAATTAAACCCAGATCCCAGAGGAGAAAGGATACTTATCTCACCGAGATCCCAGAGGTAAAAGGATACTAATCCAACCCAGATTCCACAGGTGAAAAGATACTAATCTAACCCAGATCCCAGATGTGAAAGAATACTTATCTAACCCAGATCACAGAGGTGAAAGGATACTAATCTAACCCAGATCCCAGTGGTGAAAGGATACTAATCTAACCCAGATCCCAGAGGAGAAAGGATACTTATCTAACCCAGATCACAGAGGTGAAAGGATACTAATCTAACCCAGATCACAGAGATGAAAGGAGACTAATCCAACCCAGATCCCAGAGGTGAAAAGATACTAATCCAACCCAGATTCCAGAGGTGAAATGATACTAATCTAACCCAGATCCCAGATGTGAAAGGATACTAATCCAACCCAGATTCCAGAGGTGAAAAGATACTAATCTAACCCAGATCCCTGTGATGAGAGGATACTAATCTAACCCAGATCACAGTGGTGAAAGGATACTAATGCAACCCGGATTCCAGAGGTGAAAAGATACTAATCTCACCCAGATCCCAGAGGTGAAAAGATACTAATCCAACCCAGATTCCACAGGTGAAAAGCTACTAATCTAACCCAGATCCCAGAGGTGAAAAGATACTAATCAAACCCAGATCCCAGTGGTGAGAGGATACTCATCCAACCCAGATCCCAGATGTGAAAAGATACTAATCTAACCCAGATCACAGATGTGAAAGGATACTAATCTAACCCAGATCCCAGATGTGAAAAGATACTAATCTAACCCAGATCCCAGACGTGAAAAGATACTAATCTAACCCAGATCCCAGAGGAGAAAGGATACTAATCTAACCCAGATCCCAGAGGAGAAAGGATACTAATTAAACCCAGATCCCAGAGGAGAAAGGATACTTATCTCACCCAGATCCCAGAGGTGAAAGGATACTAATCCAACCCAGATTCCACAGGTGAAAAGATACTAATCTAACCCAGATCCCAGATGTGAAAGAATACTAATCTAACCCAGATGTGAAAGCATACTAATCTAACCCAGATCCCAGATGTGAAAAGATACTAATCTAACCCAGATCCCAGAGGAGAAAGGATACTAATCTAAACCAGATCCCAGAGGTGAAAGGATACTAATCTAACCCAGATCCCTGAGGAGAAAGGATACTTATCTAACCCAGATCACAGAGGTGAAAGGATACTAATCTAACCCAGATCACAGAGGTGAAAGGATACTAATCTAACCCAGATCACAGAAGTGAAAGGATACTAATCTAACCCAGATCCCAGTGGTGAAAGGATACTAATCGAACCCAGATCCCAGAGGAGAAAGGATACTAATCTAACCCAGATCACAGAAGTGAAAGGATACTAATCTAACCCAGATCCCAGAGGTGAAAGGATACTAATCTAACCCAGATCCCAGAGGTGAAAAGATACTAATCTGACCCAGATCCGAGATGTGAAAGCATACTAATCTAACCCAGATCCCAGATGTGGAAATATACTAATCTAACCCAGATCCCAGTGGTGAAAGGATACTAATCTAACCCAGATCCCAGAGGTGAAAGGATACTAATCTAACCCAGATCCAAGAGGTGAAAGGATACTAATCTAACCCAGATCACAGAGGTGGGAGGATACTAATCTAACCCAGATCACAGAGGTGAAAGGATACTAATCTAACCCAGATCACAGATGTGAAAGGATACTAATCTAACCCAGATCACAGAGGTGAAAGGATACTAATCTAAACGCAGATCCCAGTGGTGAAAGGATACTAATCTAACCCAGATCCCAGTGGTGAAAAGATACTATTCTCACCCAGATGCCAGTGGTGAAAAGATACTAATCTAACCCAGATCCCAGTGGTGAAAGGATACTAATCTAACCCAGATCACAGTGGTGAAAGGAAACTAATCTAAA